>NC_133618.1:172284232-172594232 GCF_048593235.1 Sminthopsis crassicaudata | reverse complement strand
TAAAACTTAAGCCTGGGGATTTGTTGCTGTACAGAAAGTGGTAGAATCATATATATACATATATATATATATATATATATATATATATATATATATATATATATATATATATATATATATATATATATAAACCCTGCTAAAAATAAATCCTAATGTTACTCTAGAGAGACATTTCTTCATCTCTTACCAATACTAAAACATCTTTAATATTTCTTTGTTATAAGTGACTTTCTAACAATAGCTTTTCAGTTAAAGTATTGTATCTATAGTAGAATCTGCTTTATTAGAGACCTAATGTTATTAAATGTATAATTGTTAGCCTGAAGACTATTTTTAAGATCACATTTATAATTACACGACTTAATATTTTAGGTTCTATGGGCCAAATGATTAGATTTTTCTACTTTGATGATTAATCTCACAGAGGTTCTTATATCCCTTTCACATTACCTCTGATAATTTCTTCTGTAGTATGCTGAATTTTTAATTATTTTTTTCACTTTAAAAATTATTTTATACAACTGCTTTCTAGCCCACATTAATAGTTTTTAATTTTTTTGTGTGTGCCACAATCCTGTTTGGCAGTCTTCCGAAGCCTATGGACCTCTTCTCAGAATAATGGTTTAAAATACAGAAAAGCAAAATACCCAAGATTACAAAGAAAACCAATTATGTTGAAAAACAGTTATTAATTTTAGGAAAAAAAATTAATGGACTCCAAGTTGATTCCATGATACATGGAAAGTTCTTTTAATGATTCAGGATGAAATTCTTATTAGAATCTTCTTCCCCAGTTTCATTCCAAATATCTGAGCTATTTGCATGCTCAGGGCCAAAATTAAAAATAATTTATTCATTGTTTATTAACACATGGTACTGTACAAAAGCATTATTTATACAGGTCATTTTCCACACTCACTAATGCATTAATAAGAAAGTCATTTCAACAAAAGTTTATTATTTATCTAAATTGTATCCTAACTATGGATATATTTAGCAAGATGGGGAAACAGTAAGTTTTACAGTTAAGTCCATATTATCTAATATCACAAGAGCATATGGGAAATTTACTCAAATTTTTCATACAAATATTGCTTTTCAAGGCTTATTGGTTAGGCTGGTAAATTGTAGTTTTCTTCTCCAGAGCAGCTCAGTAGTCTGCTTTAAATAGCCCAGTATTCAGCTTTAAGGGACATGAAAATTATTCTTCTGGGACAGCTTTAAGGAGAGGACACAGGTTGGTTAGGGTTGAGATAGGACGAGTTACAGGCAGTGCTCAGCTAAAAGGTTTAGATGAGTAAAAAGCCTAGGTAGGACTAAATTTTAAAGAGGCTAAAGGTGGGATCCAAAAACAGAACAACCTAAAATTTGATCAATATCCAGAAATCAGGGCAGGCTGGAATGAATTAAAAATTGAGTATCATGCAGTTGACAATGGATAATTAGTTTTTATTTACATGTCCAATTGCCTCAACTTAATGAACTGTATTTCTATATTTTTATATTCTCTTGTCTGATAACAGAAAATTCAGTCCTGTGATCCACATTGCAAGACAGAAAGTGATAGGAAGGGGGAAATATGAGTTTGAGATTTAGATATCTTAAGTACAATTGCAGTGCCAGAAGTGGAAAAAAATGACATAGGATTAGATACAACAGATCTCTAAACCTAAGTATTCAAAATACCTCAAAGAGCAAAAATGTCGGGTGAATCAAGGAGCCATGAAGATTTAGAATTCTGGCAATGAAAGATCTCGTGGGCCCAAAATAAATTTTCTCTCTATTTCTTAGAAGAGTTAGAATCCCTATTCAGCTAGCTAAATCAACAATTAGTAACTGCTTCCTCTGTGCTAGGAACAATGCTAAGCTCTAGAGACCCAAAGAAAGGCAAATTTGCCCCTGTTTTAAATGAATGTCACAATCTAATGGGGACAACATGCAGGCAATAATGTACAAAGAAGATATAGGGGATAAACTGGAAATAACGCAAAGGAAAGCACTATGATTAAGGATGTCTGGGAGAGGCTTCTTGCAAGAAGATGGAATTTGGGCTCAGATCTGAAGGAAACCAGCAAAATCAGGAAGCTCAGAGGGAAAGAATCCTTGTCAAAATGCATAGTGAAGAAATTCAGGTGTCAAAGAGATCAAGGTTTAAAGACAAGGAAAGCAATAAAGCATAAGAATTCTACAAAGGTAGAATTGGGCCAAGTCATAAAGGGCTTTGAAAATTGAACAGGATTTTATATTTGATCCTAAAGGTAATAGAAATATCTTGGAGTTTATTGAATCAGGGAATGACAAATTGACCTGTGCTTTAGTAAAGGCTAGGCTAAGGTCTAATGCTTGATAGCTTGCAAGCTTCAAGAAGCTTGTTTCTTTCATAAGGAGTTTTTAATTATTTGCTTGTCTTTTTAATTTAGACATTACAATTCTTATTTATTGTGTCTGCCCAGAATCTGAAATGGTACTTGCTATATCATAAAGAATCTGGGTACTTAATCTCTGTTGAGGCAATTGTATCATATCTCCATTGTACCTTGGTGTTTGGTTTGATTATCAACATCAGATCTTCCATGAAAGTTTCAAATGTGACCATTTAGGGCCTTTAGAGGTGATGGTAGAACATACTTCTCAGGCTCTTAGAACTCTTTTTTTTTTTTTTTTTTAACATGTAGCAATATTTCTCTCTCTTCCCCCCTTCCACTGGGAAAGGTATGCTGACAACCAAGCCTAGGAATCTGTTCCTTTCTCCTATTCTTAGCCCTATAGCCATATTAATAGTTTCAGAACACATATATTTTCATATATTTGGTGGTCCACATGAATGCTGTGTAGGAGGAATGATCTGATTATGAATAAAAAAGAAGCCTAAGTATAGTCAGGCCCTTATTAGGAAGAAGAAAAAGAACTGGAATAGATTGTATATAGCACTGACTCTTCTATAAACCTGATGAAATTGTGTATAATGCTAAAACTGTAGCTGTTGCTAGTTCTTATGGCATCCACCTCCACTTAGTCTGGAACAAAACATCAGATCACAACCAGCCTGCTTTCCCTCTACAAGTAGATCTAAGACCAGATGTATTATAAAGCTGCAAAAAAGGACATTGAAATCCTTTTTCATTTCTTTACACAGAGAGAGGTCTTTGATAAATGTCATTTCACTCCATTTTTCTAGGGAAAGTATGAAATAAGGATCGTTGATGACATTTAAATTCATCTCATACAGCTGAAAAGAAAATTCAAGTTTTCTGACTTTCAGATCAGGAACAATTCAACATTCCTTGAGAGTCTAACTAGCTAACTATGTGATTGGAATAAACCAAATGAAATCTTTAGAATTCCTTAATTTGTGAGATGCACTTGAATTAGTAAAGACTTCAACTTTTTTTCCTTGCCTTTTATCTTGGTACATAAAGGTCTAGGATGCTTAGGTACTATGAATACAGTATTTTGTATACACTATCACTTAATAAGTTCTTTGACTTTTAAGTCCAAAAATTCTCAGAATCACCCAGCAAGAGGGTTTATAGATATAAAACAGATTTGTTCATTTCTTCAAAACATGATATAGCAATGATTTTTTTCTAGTAAAGCTCTTTCTATATTTCACTTATACTCATGATTTTAAAACAAAATCAGATATCAAATACTAAATATTCTAAGACTCAATTTCTCAAAGTTGCTATTGATTCTGTTATGGCCCAGAATCTAATGAAAATCATTTTACATTCCCTCAGGTTTGGCATAGAGTATAGTTAATCTATCCACATCACTTTATTTATTTGGTTTAAAGTTCTTTTGAAAATCACAAGTATCTTACATTTGGTATTTTAATCAGATGAGATTTTAAATTATTTTCAATTTGGCAGGACCACAGAAATGGGATGTAAAAAAGCATGTTCTGGTGATAAAATGAAAAAATTGGGTCTTTTGGAAACATTAGAATTCAGCCTAAAGAATAAAGTATTAATTTTGACTTTGTTGATTCTATATTCAGACCATATAAGCTAAACTATACCAAATGAAGTTTTTTTATTTGATCATATATATTTTGTAGCTATTAAGTGCTCCAACTAAGAAGACAGCAAATAAACAGGTGAAGTGTATAGTTACCCTGAACAACTGTCTGCCTGATCTGTGATTGATTTTATTTTCATCTTAATGAAGAAATTCCTACAGAATGGAGAAGGAAAATAGGGGTAAAAGTTCTATACTATGATGCTTTGAAGCTTCTAAAAGGATTGTGCATACCACTCTATTCATTCTCTATTGTTATTCAAACTTCCTTTTGAATCCTTCACCACCTTATTCCTGGATATCCTCACATGAGCATATCTTCTTAGTAAATAATACTATATATTTGTTAATATCAATTTTTCATAGAACTAGTCACTATGGTTATTCTCACACTTTCAACAATCTTTAATATCTATGCAATCTTTAGTACCTTGGGAGAATAGCTGAGAAGACAGATGCTAAGATCTATGATTAGCATAGATATGAAAGGAAGTAGGATAAGGAGGCAAGAAACTCACAGATTAAAGACAGTTTATTATTGAATAAAAGAAACTAGAAAGGAACCATAGTTAAAAGAACAAAATAATTCTATGACAGAGATAATTAGCTGGGCGTACTAGGAGTTAGAGAGCTTAAGGAATTGTAATCTTTCAGTTTTAGCGAAAGAATAGATTTTGAAGGTATGAAACAGAGAGAATTTAAAGAGCAAGAGATTATAATCAGTGAGGAAAAATTTAGAGCTCATGAGCTTTCAAGCTTGTAAAGTTCACATTGTTCTGGATAAAGGTAAATTCAGGTGTGGTTATATTTGTGGATGGCTAAATTAACAGAGAATTGATATATGTTATCAGAGTTAAAGAATTGGATGACCTAAAAAAAACCCACAGTACTTAACAGTTTATCAATATGAATATCCTAAGGTATGAAAGCAGGTATTAGGGTGAAAAGAAATGTTGTGAACAAGATAATGAATTCTAAAGAAGAAAAGACAATGACTTGTAAGCCATTAGATGTTAGTAAGAAGGTATATTTCAAAGGAGGAAAGAATGAAAGAAATCTTAAATGATGGCAATAGAGAGGGAGTCTTGAAGTAGCACTTGGGAGTAAGGAATATATTCCTCCCAGCCTGATAGGAGAGGGAGATTAGGTAAAAATGCTATCTGCAAAAGAGGCAGTCAGTGACACATCTTCAAGAGAAATCTAGATTATTGTTAATTCCAGAAGAGGAAAAAAATTGGAGAAGAAAAAGAGGAGTAACAAAGGTAATTTATTAACTATATAAAGTGGGATCTAGAAGAAAATAGAAGAAAAAATGGTCTTGGAAAGTAAACGTCTAATCTAGAAAGAATTGAATAGTCAGAGGGGGTAGCAGGAGAGATCATCCTTCACTTTGGAATACAGTGACTGAATCACAGAGATGAATAACATGAAATGAAATAGGCTGTTGTGTAAAGTAATCAGCTTCCCATCTCAAAGAATGATTAGATATGTACTTTCTGGAATATTATGAAGGGGATTTCTACATTGTGTAGGTAGTTGAACTTGATTCTAAATAACATCTAAATTTGCTTCCAGCATGAAGATTTAATTATTATGACAAAGGCTTAACCATTTTGGCATATAAGGATATCAGAATTTTATTATCTTTTTTTAAATTTTGTGATACTGTTAAGGCATATTAAAAGAAGATTAATCAGCAAGCACCACAAGTAATGGGAATAAAGTAGAAGCATTGATGTAAGATTAGGGATGAAAAAAATATTGACTGCTATCACCATGACTGTTCAATATTGTATTATAAATGTTAGCTTTACAATAAGAGAAGAAAAAAAAATTAAAGGAATCAGAGTAGGTAATGAGGAATCAAAATTATCATTCTTTGCAGATGATATGGCTTGCTTTGAGAATCCTAGAGAAGCAACTAAAAACCTACTAGAAAAAAATGAATAATTTTGGGAAAGTTGCAAGATATAAATTCACATAAATCACCAAAATTTCTATACGTTGTCAATGAAGTTCAGCAGTGGGCGATCAAAAAAGAAATCCCATTTAAAATAATGGTAGATAATATAAAGTATTTGAGAGTTTATCTGCTAAGACAAAACCAGGAACTATATGAACACAATTGCAAAACATTTTTCACACAAATGAAATCAGATCTAAATAATTGGAAGAATATCAAGTGCTCATGGATAAGCTGAGCTAACATTATAAAAATTAACATTCTATCTAAATCAATCTACTTATTCAGTTCATGCCAATCAAACTGCCAAGAGATTACTTTATAGATCTAGAAAAAACTAATAACAAAATTCATCTGGAAAAATAAAAAGGTCAAGAATTTCAAGATAATCACTGAAAAAATGCAAAGGAAATAATCTAACTATACTAGAATGAAAACTAAATTATAAAGTAGCAGTCATCACAATCATTTGGTATTGGCTAAGAAATAGAGTAGTTGATCAGTAATAAGAACAGACAATTTTCAGATAAGAAATTAAAACCATTTCTAGTCATATTTTTAAAAATGCTCTAAATTACTATTGAAGAGAAATTAAATTAAAACAACCTGAGGTACCACCTCACACCTCTCAGATTGACTAAAGTGACAGGAAAAGATAAAGATAAATGTTGGAGGATATGTGGGAAAACTGGAACACTAATAAGTTGTTGGTGGAATTGTGAACTGATTTAATCATTCTGGAAAGCAATTTGAAACTATGTCAAAGGGCTATCAAACTCTGTTTACCCTTTGATGCAGAGTATATTTGCTGGAACTAGAAACTGAATAAATGCCCATAAGTTGGAAAGTGGTTATGGTAAGTTATGGTAAAACAAGACAATGTTAAGATAAGTATTGCACAAGTAGAAGTTTCTACTTAAAACCAAAGAAAACCAAACCAAAAAACTATTTCATCCTGATGATAGACCTTTAAGGGGGGGGGGGGGGGAAGAGATATATTGACATCTTCATGAAACCAACTTGTTTTTGATAAGGCAAGCCAGAAAAACTTGTCTGCTAAGGAATCAAATATAGAACATCTCAAACAAGGTTATAATAAATATGCATTATATATTTTAAAAGTTTTATTTTATCTTATTTTGAAAAAGAAATCATGTTTACATTATTCCTTATCATTGGTTTTATGGTCTTCTTATGAAAATTATTCTCATTTTGTGGGTTTTTTTTCTTAGTAAATAGTCATGATATCCACAAATTATCCATTTCAATTATTTTTAAAATCTTTTATTTGCATTTTGATTCTTATTATATTTCAAGGCATGCTGCTGATAATGCTCTGATCTGTCCTCATGTTGATAGAATTTTTAAAATCTAGAGTATTTTCAAAATTCTCTTTAATTAGATAGCTACTTAGCATTAGTGGGAATATTAAAATGTAGAAACAAAAAGCCCCTCAATGTTCTGTAATGCAATAAAAATAGTCATTCATCTATCAAAGATAATTTTCATTTTCTCCTAGGCCATTTTATTCTTTTTTATTCTAAGAAAATATGGGATATTTGCTAATGTCTCATTATTTTAGCTCGGCATGTATTCTCAATTTCCTTTCAAAGACATAATTAGTTCCATGTTCTCTTGAGAAAAAAGTAGTTCTAAGAATATAAGAAGGTTATTTTTTAAAAAGTAGAAGCCAGTTTATTATTTACCTAGACTGATTTAGACATCCATGTTCCCTCTCTTGCTGAAAGTTAACTCTAGCAATGACTTATCATAGGGCCTGAAATTCTCACAATTTTTATTTGTTAATTAGGACTTTCTCAGTTGGCCTAGAAGGTAAAAAACAAAAACAACAACAACAACAACAACAAAAATTGCTATGGTTATCTATTAAGACATCAGCAAATTAGTTAATCAAATTAATTCTTGTCACTCCACAAGATGTTGAGGGAATCCGAAACAGTGATTTTTGAATGGAAAGAAAATAGGAAAAGGGCCAGAGCATGAAATAGAAAGCTTGATAGGTGCCTTCTATAAATGAATTCCCTACAAGGGATTCATATTATTAAAATACCAAGACAGTAATAGATAAGAGTAGGAAGAAGCCATCTAGACCAGCCCTCTCATTTTACATGAGTGCCATAACAATGAAGTATTTGTCCTTGTCTGAGGTCAGACTGTAGCAGATATAAGATTTGCATTCAGGACTTCTGACTCCAAAGCCAGAAATTTTACTAACTTTGAAATTTTTCTTACAGTGATCCTTGTATGAATAAGAGTGTCAAATATAAATAAAGGCAAACCATATAGCAATTTATATATCAAATTCTTACTGTTGCTATCAACATAAATGTATGGATCTTTTCATGAAAAAAACTTTATAATTTATCATCTCATGAAAGAATATGTGTGTTCAATGATAGATAATAACAAAATTTATTTATATTATCATATAATGTGTATAGCATCCAATAATATATATTAAGTGAAAATGATGGCATTTTGAACATAATTCCCCCTCTTCTACTTGTTATAAATGATTCATTATTCTTTGTCCAATTGTGAGAGGATATAACATTCTGTATTAGAATATGAAGTTAATTTTGCTCAGTGACTAAATAAATCACTCATTAGAAATGACTATTTTCAATTTTCATGAATTTAATCTATTTTCAGAATATTTAATAGAATAATAACTAGTATTTTTATTTTAAAGTTTTTTTTTATTTTCAAAACATATGCATACTTGTCAATGAATCCTAACAAAAAAATTGTGTTCCAAATTTGTTTTTCTCCCTCTCTTCCCCCCCCCCCCACTTCCCCTAGATGGTACATAATCAAATATGTGTTAAACATGTAAGTCTTCCATACATATTTCCACAATTATCATGCTACAACATTTCAAAAAGGGAAAAAATGTGCAAAAGAAAACAAAATGCAAACAAATAACAGCAAAAAATGTGAAAATACTATGTTGTGATCCACACTTAGTTCTGAGTGCAGATGGCTCTCTCCATCACAAGACCACTGGAACTGGCCTGAATTACCTTACTGTTGAAAAGAAGCATGTCCATCAAAATTGATGGACTATTATCCTCAATCCTTTTTATCTTACTCCTTAAAGGAGTAAGATAGATTTCAAAATCCAATTGGGTTATTTCCTCTCTGAGTCAATTTGATGAGATAAATTTTAATCTTTTCCCTTCAATCTCCCTCCAATCACCCCTCCATTATAATAGCTCTTTTATGTATTTTTTTGTAGTATAATTTACCCCATTCAATTTCCTGTCTTTCTTCCAGTGCAGTTTTCTTTTTTATCCTTGTATTTTATGTTTTGACGTATCATCTCATCAGTCATTTTATATCCACGCCCTCTGTCTAAATATATTCCCTACAATTGCTGTTATAGTTGTTGGAATACACAAGAGAGTTGTTGGAATACACGGGAGCTATTTGACAGTGGCTGCTGGAGATCCAACCCAGAATGGAAAATTGTCCTTAATAATTCAACCAAAAAATATGTATAGTAATAAAATTCTTAAGAGTAACAAATATAGGGGCAGCTAAATGGCAAAGTGGATGGAGCACCAGCCCTCTAATCAGTAGCATCTGATTTCAAATCCAGCCTCAGACATTTAACATATACTAGTTGCATGATCCTTGGCAAGTCACTTAACCCCAAATGTCTTGTCAAAAAAAAAAAAAAAAAAGTGTTACAAATTTTACCTTGACAGATATAAACATAAACTATTTAGTGTTATTTTTTATTTTTATTTTCTGTTTCTTTCCTTTTTTTTTTTTTTTTCTTTGCATTGTGTATTTGGAGGTCAATTTTTTTTTTTTTTTATTCAGCGCTGGTCTTTTAATTAGGAATGCTTAAAATTCCTCTATTTTGTTAAATATCCACTTTTCCCTCTGAAAGATTGCATTTAATTGTTATGGTTAGGTAATTCTTGGTTGTAATCCTAATGCCTTTGTCTTCCATTATATTATATTCTAAGACCTGCTTTTCCTTAATATGGATGCTGTCGACTCCTGTGTAATTTTGACTGCAGCTCTATGATATTTGAACGGTTTCTTTTTTGGATGCTTGATGTACTTTTTGATCTGGGAGCTCTGAAATTTTACTAAGCTAATCTTGGGAATTTTCATTTTGGAATCTCTTTTAGGTGGTGATCAATGAGTTCTTCTGATTTCTATTTTGCCCATTGGTTTAGTGGCAATTCTCTTTATGTTGGGACATTTTTTTTTCTGATAATTTAATTATTTTTTCTATTTTATTTTGTTTTTCAAAAGGTTTTTATATTTAAAGCATATTTTCAACATTCACCCTTTCAAAACTTTCTGTTCCAAATTTTTTTCTCCCTCCTTTCCCCCCCGATCCTATCCCCTAGATGGCAAGTAATTCAATATATGTTTAAAATATATAACTCTTTTATACATATTTCCACAATCATCATGCTGCACAAGAAAAATCAGATCAAAAAGGGAAAAAAATGAGAAAGAAAACAAAAAGCAAGCAAACAACAACAAAAAAGTGGAAATACTATGTTGTGATGCACATTTAGTCTCCATAGTATTTTTTCTGGGTGCAGATGGCTTTCTTCATCAGATCATTGGAACTGGCTGGAATTACCTTACTATTGAAAAGAGCCATATCCATCAGAACTAATCATCATATAATATTTCTGTTGCCTTGTATGGTGTTCTCTTGGTTATACTTAGCCTCAGTTCATGTATTATCTTTACCTGTCATCTTAGCCAATGTAAGAGGTGTGTAGTGATACCTCAGAGTTGTTTTAATTTGCATTTTTCTGATCAATAATTATATAGAGCACTTTTTCATATGACTAGAAATGGTTTCAATTTCTTCATTTGGAAGTTCATATCTTTTGATCATTTATCCATTAGAGAATGGCTTGAATTCTTATATAGTTAAGTCAATTCTTTATATATTTTAGAAATGAGGTCTTTATCAGAACCACTGGATGTAAAATTCCCCTCGCCCAGTTTACTGCCTCCTTTTTAATTTTGTCTGCATTGGTCTGTTTGTACAAAACCCTTTTATGTTCATATAATAAAAATTATCCATTTTGTATTCCATAATGTTCTCTAGATCTTATTTGGTCACAAATTCCTTCCTTCTCTACAGATCTGAGGGGTAAACTATTCCTTTCTTCAGATTTGCATGTTGTATCACTCTTTATGTCTAAATTATTAGAAGAGAAATGGAAATGGAAGAGAAATAAGAATCAAGGCATAGTTCCATAGTACTTTTAAACTGAGACAATAATGGTGCCTCTCAAAGTAGGCACTCAAGAAGGAGCTTTTACACTCTTGAGTTATCAGGGTACCTTTTGGAGCATATAGTTTTGCAAATAAAAAAAAAATTACTTCTATGTCAAAGGTATAAAGATTGGGATACTTATCCTCCTTTTTCCATATACCAAAGGGCTAGTTTGGGGAAAATGAGAATAGCAATTTTTAAAAATTGGTAAACTTTATGCTCAAATTAGATAAAATGATTTCTGTTCTTCCTAGGTTTCAAGCCTTTAAGTATAAAAGAGAATCATGGAAGCAGATTAATTTCTTTACAATCTTTGAGTACAATTTTGTTCTTTATTCTAACTATACACCAAATGGCACCTTATTTAGTCCTTTTTTGATTAACTCTGAAGCAGAGAAAATATTTTTTAAATGTTTATACCTGAAGTATTGACAAATACTTCCAGCCAAATAAATAAAAAAGACTTTAAATTCATTGAGATCTGCTGAACTATTGCAATTCTCCAAAATGCATTATCAGTTACTAAATACCTAGCTACTGCAGACTCTTGCCCATTTATACACAGAGCAGGTATAATGTTTAGTTGCTAGGCAGTTGCTAGTACCAGAGATGGTTTCTAGGCTTTGAGTTCACATTGCATACATTTAACTCTTACCCTTGCAAAGCCTACAATTGATTTGTGCATGAAAGTTCTAATTTTCTCTTTGTTGTTTTCCATTTTCCTATTTTCAATATGTAACAAGCACTCTGTTTGTGTGTCACAGCTTTCATCAAGAACATTTATATAAGCTAAATATAGTAGTTTTACATTAAGCATCTCTTTGAAGCTCTCTAGCATTTTAGAAATATAGTTAAATTGCCATTTGTTTAGTTCAAGACTGTGAGTATGGATTAAGCTTAAAAGAACGTGTTCTCTTGGTATTTCCATTTTTATGAACTCTTGTTACCTTGTATTTTTTTTTAAATGAGCATCCTTCATTTAGAAATATTCTTTCCTTATATAAAGAGAATTTGCGTTTTAGTCAAGTATAAAGTAACAATTTAAAGAGAGATATGAAGAGGTTTAGAATAACAAAAATGTATGTTATAATTGCATTTATTAATGATCTGGGATATCCTCAGAATAGTGAAGTAGCATCTCCTCTTCATTTTTACAGGCTTAAAAGCAATTATATTTAAATTTTTCAATCGGCTTCTTTGAGTTTTTTAAAAGAGAATTATTTTAAACTATTTCAATATAATGTGTTTTGTTTACAATTCTATTTTAATTTGTGCATTAAAAATATTCTGAGGAGGGGTTCATATTCTTCAACATTCTACTAAAGGGATACATGATTTCTCCAGAGAAAGACTACAAAAATCCTGGTTTAATAGGAATTCCTAGGGAATATCTTGAGAAACAAGTGGGTTTCACTGGATATATTCAAATGTCTGAATGTTATTATTATAGTTATTCAGATTAATATATATAGGCCAAAGGGGTTCTTATTATGAAACAATATAGTAATTATCTCTGCCTCTCTGCCATTGCTCACATATCTTAAGATCTGTGATTTTTTTAATTAATATTTTATGTTTTCCAATTACATATAAAAATAATTTTAACATTTAAGAAAAATTTTGAGTTCCACATTTATTTCATCCTTGTTCCCCACTCCATGCCCTATTGAGAAAGCTGGTAATTTGATATAGATTAAACATATGCTGTCATGCAAAATATATTTTCATGTTAATTATATGGTAAAAGAAAACACAAACAGAAAAATAAATAAAGCAAAACTCAAGCAAGATAAGGTAAAAAGTTATGCTTCCATCTGCATGCAGTTTCCATCAGTTCTTTTTCTGATGTTGGATAAAATATTTTCTATAAGTCCTTCATAATTGTTTTGGATCATCATATTATTGAGAATAGCTATGTTTTTCACAGTTGATCATTGTATTATTTTGTTTTTACTATGTATAGTGTTCTCTTGGTTCTGTTCATTTCACTTTGCATTAGTTTAGGTAAGTCTTTCCAGATTTTTTCTGAGAGTATCCTGCTTGTTGTTTTTTATAGCACAATAATATTCAAAGACAATCATATATTACAATCTATATAGTCATTCCCCATTTGATAGACAAGATATATGATTTTAAAGATGATCATATATCTATTATTTAAATAAATCTTGGAGAACTGAATGCACTGCCTGTGGTAATACACATGCTAAAAGTCAGAGACAGGATCTGAAATCAGGCCTTCATGATTCTAGGTCCAACATGCTCTCTCTTGCACACTCTCATTATTATCCAGAGAGTATAAGAAATTGCACAGGCTTAGGATAAGAGTTCTCAATCTTTTTAATCTGGTTTGAATAAAAAGGCTAAGGGTTTTATATTCTGAGAGATTTTTCTTTACCTTGAAAATCATAATTACCATGAAACTCAATGAGTGTCTTGCTAAAACCTTTTGGGGTGACAGGTACTATTCTCTCCAAATGCACAGGAGGTTACCAATGTGCTCAAAAGTACCATTTTTCCTGCTTTTACCTGCAAACTGAAATTTTTCCTTTTTCTCCTATGAATAGGATTTTTGTTATTACTGAAGTGAGAGAGAAAGAGCTGAATTTAATTATTCATCCTGTCATGTTTTAACATAGACTGTGAGTCGTACTTGCCTAATCTCCATAGTACATAGGACACAACAGAGTAGAAAGACTAAAGTGTCTGGTCCAACAGAGATTTGTAAAGGCAGGATATGTTGATACGGCTTTATGACTTATCTTAAATATAGATATCTACTTAATTTATCCAAATATGAAAAAATACTTCTCATTATTCTTTTCTTTTCATTGTTAAGCTTATTAAAATTATTTCGCTAGGTCAATACAAAATTTTAATATTGGTTTTGAGAATATTTTTCATGTATTCATTTAGAATTTAAATACTGGATCATAGATTAAAAGTTGGAAATAAACTTTTAAAATGATCTCATCCTATGTTCTCATTATATACATATATGTGACATGTGCATATATATTCATTTATATATGTTTATTGTGTAAATTTACTTATTTGAAATTTAAAATCATACAGGCATTAAGTAGCAGATATGGTATTCCAAGCAAAGCCATAGAAATACAAATCAAACTCCCTATTTTCCCAGTATCATTTACTATATAGTAAAGAATACACATATTATTTGGAATCATTCTCATGACCCTGCCATTTAAAGTCATTTTTCTGAAACTTACAAGAGATCTGTAAGGGGATGATATATTTTTAAAGAGGAAGATAAGTTGTTGAACTTGATCTGTTTAAAGTAGCTAAGCAATCTAAACTTTACTTAATTTAAATCAATTTATTTGATCTTATCTAACTCACTGCTCCCTGATATTCATTGCTTTCATTAAGTTAATATTCACTAAATAGTTACAAGATTCTTGGTAATCCACTCATTGCTCTGAGATAGGACTCTATATACAAAATTCACTCATTTTGTACTCTAAAACAGAGGGATGAAAGTGGTAACACACACAAGTATAAACAAATACACATCTTTGTTTTTATGTGCTGATATATATGAATGTGTATTTTATATAAGTATATGTATACATATATCCCTACATATGGTCAAATATAGTTTGTTCTCAGAAAGGGAATGAAAGAAGTCACTGGATTAAGAGTTCAGTGATTTTCTCAGGTCCTATAGCAATCTAGTATTTGATAAATCCCCAAACTTCAGCTTCTCAAATAAGAACTCACTATTGAACAAAAATTGCTGGGGAAAATGGAAAATAATATGTCAGAAAATTGGCACAGACCTACATCTAGTTCTTGGAGTTATGAAATGATCGAACCATTCTGAATAGCAATCTGAAACTATGCCCAACAGGCTATAAAATTGTGTATACTCTTTGATCCAGCAGTTCCATTATTGGATCTTTATGCCATGGAAATCATAAAGGAAAGAATAGGACCCACCTGTGCAAAGATGTTTTTAGCAGCTCTTTAGCAAAGAATTGGAAAAGGAGTGGATGTCCATTTATTAGGGAATGGCTGAACATGCTGTGGTACATGAAGATAATGGAATGTTATTTTTGTATAAAAATTAATGAACAAGCTGATTATAGAAAAGCCTGGAAAGAACTACATGAACTGATGCTGAGTGAAACAAGAAGAATCAGGAATATATTGTACACAACAACAGCAATAATGTGTGATGATCAACTATGAAAGGCTTGGTTCTTCTCACCAGTGATCTGAAACAATCCCAATAGACTTTAGATAGAAAATGTCTTCTGCATCCAAAAAAAGATCTAAGGAGACTAAATGTAAATCAATACATGCTATGATCACTTCTTTTTTTCTGTTTATTTTTTTATCTCTCCCATGTTTTTTCCATTTTTGCTCTGATTTTTCTCTCCCAATATGATTCATAAAGCAATGTTTATTAAATATAAAATTCCTACAATTAAAAAAAGTCAGGTTATTACGACTGTTACTATTTGTATGAGTTTGAGCAAAATTAAAATATCTTAGTTTCTATCCAGCAACTTCTCTGCATGCCAGTCCTTAAGAAGCCAAGGAAAATTAATCTTTTATTTCTATCTTGTGGTTCTTTTCCTTTGATCTACAGACATAGCCATGCTTCTCCTGCATTTAAAAAAAATTGCATTAAACCCTGCCATCCCTGAAAACTATGCATTTCTTTCTCCTATTTTTGTAGTCAAACTCCTTGAAAAAAGATGTCTTCATTTATTGATTTCTCTTTCTCTCCTCTCACTGATTTCTACACTCTCTGTAATCTAATGTTGGATCTTACTGTTCAACTGAAACTGCTCTGCCAAAAAGTAATAATCTCCTAATTACCCCTCTTATCATAGCTTACCCCTCTTGAAATTCTGCACCTTTAATTTTGTGGATCACCTTCTTCTCCTAGATATTCTTTTCTCTCTGTACTTTCATGACTGTTATTTTTCTTTGTTCTCTGATTGTTCCTTGTTCATTTTTAATGACTCATCATCCACATTATAACCTTAACTCTGAGTATATTACAAAGTTCTATCATGGGTTCTCTTCCCTTTTCTCTCTAAACTCAACTTCATCAATTTCCAAACATCAGTCATCATCTGAGGATAGAGATAATTATTATTGTAATATTGGTAATTATTAGATTTATCTAGCCTTAATGTCTCTCCTGAGCTATAGGCCCACATCATTTAAATACCTCTTGGACATTTTACACTCTCATAAATATTTGAAATACAACATTTCCAAAACAACTCTTTCCCCTAAACCAACCCTACTCTAAACATTCCTGTTTCTTTCTAGAGTACCATGATCTTCTATTCACCTTTTATTTAAGGTTTGCAATCTGAGTGTACTCTTCATTCTCTTTTACCATATACATACAGTTGATCACCACATCTCACTGATCCTCACCTTTACAGCGCTCTTCATATACCAACACCCTAATTTAGGCTCTCATCATTAATGTATGAAACAATTGCAATAGTTTCCTAATGCATCTCTCATTCTCAAGATTCTGACCATTCCAATCATTATCACACAAATACTGAATTGGTTTTCATAAAGCACAAGTCTGAAAATATTCATTTGCTAACTAAACGGCCATGATTTCCTTTTATCTTTAGATCACTTATAAGTTCCTATATTTGACTTTGGAATTTTTTCATAATCTGAGCTTAACCCAGTTTTCTAGATCTACTACATATTGTTCCTTTCCATGTTTTCTATGGGATATTGAAACTTGTCTTCTTGCTATCCCTCATACATATATCTTTTCTTTCTTCATGCCTGGATGTCCTCCATGCCTTATATGAATTTTTACTGCTTCTTGGAATCTTTTCTTTCTTTAAGTACTGAGCTCTAGAGCTACTGTCTATATAAAGCCTTTCCTGGTTGCCCAATTTACTGGTTCCTGCTCCCTGAAAGTTACTTTATATGTATTTTGTATGAGTTTGAGTTCCTGAAAAATAGGTATTATTTCAATGTTTTTATTTGTATCCCTAATACTTAGCATAGAGATTGGCCTATAGGGAGCACTTTTAAAAGACTGTGTGTATATTCATTTAATTATATATTTATCAATATTTGAATTTGGGGCATCTTTCAAAAAATAATGACATATTTCACTTTGATTTACAATATTTGACTCATTGATGGGAATGTAGATAAAATCCCTTTAAAATATATTCCTTGTTTAAAAAAAAAAGAAAATTTTAATGTTACTTATTTGAGATACATGTTTATATGTTTCTGCATTATATATATGTTGCTAATATTTATTCTGTTCCTTAGAGATGATTGGTTTCTGAATTCATATTCATCAGATAAATTCAACAAACATTTATTAATGTTTACTGTGAGTAAGCCACTCTGCTAGACAGTGAGGCTATAAGGACAAAAAAAAATTTCTATTCCCCTCAAATTAATTTTTTAATTCCTCTTTCTTTTTTCATTTTGAACATTGTTTTCTTTTTAGATGTTGAATTACAAATTCCCTCCCTTCCTCCCACCTATACCCCATACTCACTGAGGAGACAAGCAAAGTATCAATTAATTATACATAAGAAATAATATAAACATTTTTACATATTAACTATGCTGAAAAAATAAAGAAAGCAAGAAAGGAGATGGATATTCTATTTTGCTTTTTATCATGAGTCCTTTGGAACTGTCTTGGATCATTATTTTTTGCTGTTACCATACACAATGATTTCTCAGTTCTCGCTTCACTTTGTATTGATTCACATATGTTTTACCAAGATTTTTTCTTCTTCTGAAACTACAACTCTCATCATTTCTTAAAATACAATAGTATTCCATCAAAATCATGTGCCAAAACTTATTTGGTCATTTGTCAATTGATGAGCATCTCTTCAATTTCCTATCCTTTACCCCTCCCTCCCCCAAAAAAGCTGTTATAAATATTTAGATCTTTTCTCTTTTGCTTTGATCTCTTTGGGATACAGACCTAGAAGTGTTATTGCTGGGTCAAAAGGTATGAACAGTTTTATAGCTTTTTTTTAGCATAGTTCTAATATCATAGAAACAATTAAAAATTTCATTTAAAAGAATGGCAGTAAACCTATGGATTCAGCAAAATCAGTGATATGAGGAAAATCTATATCTCTAAATGCTTACATCAATAGAGAAAAAGTGGACCAATGAATTGGGTATGCAACTAAAAAAAAAAAAAAACAAACACTAGAAAAAGAACAAACTAAAAAAATAAATAAATAAGCATTAATTTGGAAATATTTTATTATTATTGGTTATATATATAAATTATTGGTTAGAGAAGTTATGATATGTACATAGATAAATAAGTTACAAAGTAATTTCAGGAGGAAGGAAATACTAATTTTGGAAAGGCCTAATTTCAAGAAATGTGGTACTTGTATTGTCTTGAAGAAAGAAAGTTCTAAGACAAAGAGCTGAGGAAAGAAGGAATGTCAGCCATTGACAATAATACTTAGCTTGGGAGAAACCTTTTTATCTTGCTCAAATCCCAGTAATAACTTAAGAACTTATTTATATTCTAATTATATATCATCAAGAAGTCTCGTCAATTTCTATTAATAACTGCTCTCCATACACAGTTTGAGGAATTTTTTTCTATTAATACATATGAGTGGTAGATACTCCAAAGATATCCTGACAAAGTTCTTTGAGAACTAAAGAGGAATGATGTTCTAATGTCATTTTATGTAAAGAATTTCCCATTATCAATTATGAGCTTTAAATAAAGTATCTTAATTTTAGCCAAAATTTATGTAAGAGGTGTTATTCTCCTGAATATATAAATGTGAAATTTATCCAATGAATCATGCAATTAACATTCATTTAGCACCCTCTGCCTTTTTCAAATTGTATTGGACACTTCAGAATGGTCATAAGAATAGAATCCCTATCCTTGAGAAACTTCATTATAGCTGTAACACCTAACAGATTGACTAGAAATGAAAAATTTAACTGCTTACATGTAATAATTCTAGTGGTAGTGGTAGTAGTAGTATTCATAAATGGTTCTAAAGCATGATTATACATATATCAGCTACTCTGCAACACTTCTGCAAAATAGGTGCTATTATTTTTACATTTTTTTCAGACGAGGAAACAGATTGAAATATATCAAATTATTTTCAATGGTCACATGCTAGTCTTGGGCAGGATTTGAACTCGGCTATGACTCCAAGTCAAGAACTTTACTAACTATATCCTATAGCTCCTTCTTGGTATACATAAAAAACTGTTTTCAATCATTTTGCTGGAGAAAAAAGGTTTCACACATGGACATTTCTAATGTTTTTTATTACAATATTTTAATGCACAATAATTACACTGTGATGGAATTATACTTTTCTATAATATTCTATTTTGTGCTAATTTGGAAAATAATGAAATTCATTTAAAGTCAGTAGACATTTATTAAGTCTCTACTCTGGGAAAAATATTACATTAGATTCTGATGACAAAAACCCCAAACAATATATTTTATGCCTTTAAAGACCTTTTTTTTTTTTTTCTACTGGGAAGTTATTACAGGTATATAAATATTAAAAAGTATTTACAAAGTAATGCAAATTTCAAGAGGAAGAGAGGACAAATAAGCCCAGAGGATATGGAAATGTCTTGTGGTGGGAGGAAGCACCTGAAGTGTTCTTTGAAGGAAGATAAGAATTCTATTAGGGAAAGGGAGGAAAGAGAGCATTTCAGACATGGTGAAAGGCAGTTAGGCTGAAATGGAATATCAAGAATGGCAAGTACCTAGATCAGTATGATGGAAAGGGAAGATGCATGAAGGGAAATAATATGAAAAGAGACTGAAAAATATGTAAGCCAGATTTGGAACAGCTTTAATTGCCAGACTGAGGAGCTCTTATTTTATCATAGAGACAATATGGAGCCATACAAGAATTTTTTTTTTTTTTTGAGTGAGGAAGTGATTGAGATAGATGTAAATTTTAGGAATATGGATTTCACTATTTAGATAATGGGTTAAAAAAAGAAGGGAAAAATATGGAAGCAAGTAAATGAATTAAAAAACAAAACAAAAAAAAAGTAATTCATTGGCTTTTTCAAGCAAAAGAGTGCTGCATATTCAATTCAGCAAATATATGTGAATCATTCTCATTTAATTCACTTATAACTCTAATAAGGGAACTAGGAAAAGGGAGATTTTTATGGGCCAACATGAATGGACATAACTAAATTAACTAGATTTTTTTATTAATCACTACTTTCCTATTCCTCTATCATGCCAGATAACAAAGCTTTTACTGTATTTCCAAATATCTTTAGTAAATGGACAGTTTTTCAACTGTCATTAGAATGTCTGGCTTTGTGCAGACAGTGCAAGCCTTGTGATATGTGAGTGATGAGCAAATAAGCCTGATAGTTACACATATTTAAAATTAGGTTCTGCCAACCCAGTGTGACATCTGTGCACAGACAAAAGGTTTATTGGAAGAACACTACTGAACTACAAATAATCCCATGATGACCATAATATTGAATCATGTCACTTTCTTTGTTTTATTTGCTATTTCTAAGATTCCTTACAGATGAATTTGTTATATTAATGTTTAATGAATATATAAAATAATTCCAATTACTATTAAATAACTAATAAATTTCTCATCCAATATCTATGCTATAAAATGAGAAGTTTTTGTAAAACTATTTTACTAAGCTACCATCTTCTCAAGTAGGCCCTCTACTTCCAAAAAAAGTCAAAGCTATTTTGCAATCAGATCTTGGACCGATCTGTAGCATTTTGTTTTAACTGCGCTGAGGAAATATGATATTCATGATTAGTTTTCTTAAGTTACATTGGCAACTCTTTGTTCCTTATTTATTGTTACTAGTTTTCTGCTACCTAAAATCTACCTTAAAAATGTATTCTGAGAAGGAATTTTTTAAAATTCTCCATGTAGACAACAAAATTTAGGCATCAACAACTCTTTACAAACTAAGAAACTAAATTCCTTGAAGATTTAGAAACTTTTTATTCTTCTTTAACAAAATTTGATTTATCAGTTTTTTTAGCCCACAATAGATAGAAAGGAGAAAGGTAGAAGTAAAGAAGACACCGGAGATAAATACTACTGAGCATGTAAAAAGAGAGAGACAGAGATAGACACAGACAAAGATACAGACAGACAGAGACAGTTAAACAGACAAAGAGAATGAAAAAGAGACAGGGAGGATGAAAGAGAGAGAGGGAGGGAGAAAGAAAGGGAAGAAGGCAGAGAGGCTTGATGTCAATGAAAAAAAAAGAAAAATCTATAAAAAGAATATGTAGTAATTAAAAGACATAATAATCTTGAAGCATTTAATGCCAGAGCAAAGGTGTACACCAATAGCAGTAGTACCAAGAAGCAAGAGTATATAGACATATTTAATACTACAATACAATGTCAATCTTATATTTTTTTTAAATTTTAGTAATATACATTTATTTTCAAAACACATGCAAAGATAGTTTTCAACATTCACCCGTGCAAAATCTTTTGTCCCATTTTTCTCCCTCTTTTCCCCTACCCCCTTCCCTAGACAGCAAGTAATCTAATATAGTTTAAGCATATGCACTTCTTTTTTTTGTTGTTGTTTTATTAAAGCTTTTTATTTTCAAAATATATACATGGATAATTCTTCGACAAAAACTTGTGTTCCAATTTTCCCCCCTTCTCCCACCTCTTCACCTAGATAGCAAATGGTTTAATATATGTTAAACATGGTAGAAATATATGTTAAATCCAATATATGCATCCATATTTATACAATATATACAGCTCTTTTCAACATATTTTCACATTTATCATGCAGCACTAGAAAAACCAGATTAAAAAAAAGAGAAAGAAAAAAACAACAAACAAAATGAAAAAGGTGAAATACTATATTGTGATTCACATTCAATCTCCATGGTCATTTTTCTGGATGCAGATGGCTCTCTCCATCACAAGTCTATTGAAATTGGCCTGAATCATCTCATTATTGAAAACAGCCACATTCATCATAGTTGATCATCACATAATCTTGTTGCTGTGTACGATGTTCTCTTGGTTTTACTCACTTCATTTAGCATCAATTCACGTAAGTCTCTCCAGGCCTTTATAAAATCACTTCTTAAAGAACAATAATATTCCATTACATTCATATGTCATAACTTATTAAGCCATTCCTCAACTAATGGAATTTCCAGTTTCCAATTTCCTTGCTACTTCAAAAAAGAGCTGGTATAAACAGTTTTGCACATGTGGGTCCTTTTCCCTTTTTTATGATCCTTTGGGATACAGAACCAGTAGAGATACTGCAGGATCAAAGATTATGCCCAATTTAATAGCTCTTTGGGTATAGTTCCAAATTGCTGTCCAGAATTGTAGAATCAGATCATAACTTTACCAGCAATGTATTATTGTCCCAGTTTTTCAACATCCCCTGCAACATTCATTATCTTTTTCTATCATTTTAGCTAATCTGAGAAGTGTGTAGTAATGCCTCAGAGTTGTCTTAATTTGCATTTCTCTAATTAATAGTGATTTAGAGAGCTTTTTTACAATATCTTTTATTAAAGATAAGTTAAATAATGGTTTATTATATTTTCTTTAAGAAATTGAAAAGTATAGAATATATTTCAAAGAATCACAGATACCCAGAACTCGCAAGAACCTGAGAGACCATTTGAGCCATCACTACCTGAACAAGAATCTTGTCTACAATATACCTCCAAACAAACTAGCCTTTATTCTTAAGATTTCCACAGGTTTTCAGAGTATTGGAAGGACATTGGTAAAGGGAGAACACATCTAAAGGAGATTGACTAGGAAGATAAGGGATTTTAAAACCATACTATTTAAGTATTTAAAGAAACTTTGGGGTATTGATTTCAGAAGAAAAAAGAATCTAGAAAGGGTATAAGACAACTGTCTTCAAATAATGAAAAGGTTGTCAAATGAAAGGATTATTTTTAGTCTTAAAGTAGAATTAGAACTAGTCAAAAAAAAAGTTGAGAGATTTTGGCTTAGAACTTGCTTTCAATTAGAGCTGTCTAAAAATGAAATTGGTTAAAATGTGGTCTTCCAGCAGAAATGAAGTTGTCAAGGGTGTTTGATTGCGGGTCTATGCTTCATGTAAACATTATTATCAATTCTACAATACTTTTTCCCCATTTTGAAACACTATATGCTTTTTTTTTTCATTTAAATATTCAGATAATTACAAGAATACATATACAATATACAATTCTTTTCAACATATTTTCATTTCATAGATACCATTAACAAAAAACAAGCAAAATTGCAACAGCAATAACTAATGGTTAGTGTTCTTCCTATTTTCTTACCCTATTGATACTTATCTAATAAATGTAAATGTGAATGCTTATAGTTAATTCACTGAGATTAAGGTTTATTTGTTTATTGTTGGGTTTTTTTTTTTTGGTTCATGCAATTTAAATAGCCTTTAAAAATATTCTTTCAGCAGTCTCTGATTGCACATAAATATGTGGAAAGAATTGTGTTGTGTCAAAATAGTGATTTCCAGATATTTTATCTTTTTACTCTTCATGCTGTTCCAATTCCTACAATAAACTCATGTAAATATCTCTTTTTTTTTTGTCTCTGTCTCCCCTCTTCCCTTTTCTTGTGTATCTACACACTTACTAAATACGTTCTCATCTTGGAAAGATATACACATACTATTTATCTATACTATATATAGCATAGTGTATATAAATACATATACTGTGTATACTATGCTATATGTATGTATAAACTTTTCCCATAGATTTTATGAATAGCAAAAAATAATATTATTTTACTTATTTAAAAATTCCTTTTTATAGGACTTTCCTACCATTCTAATAAAGCCCTATCCATATATCTCATTTTGGGGTAGAGATAACTCTGGATTCCAAGCAACCATATAAACCTTCTATTATCAGTCTAGTAGAATACTTCCCATTTCATCAATCCAAACATCAATCCTTGGATGTCTTACAAGATTAAAAGCATTCCATTGTACCCAATGTGAACTGCTTAATTCTTTCTCAATAATCTGATTGCCTTCCTTGTCAGAGATGACATCATCATCATCATCATCATCATCATCATCATCATCATCATGTGATATATTTTCTGGGAGCCATAGGAATTTTTAAAACTTTCTCCTAAGATATGGAAACTTTTGATCTGCATTTATCTACATAGATGATTTTTTTAATATTGAAGGTTCAAGCTAGGTCCATAATAGGTTGTCATAAATTGCTCTTGATTGATATGTAAGTAGAAAAAATTAAGAAACAAATTAAGATTAGTGCTAATGGTGGAAAATACATTTTCCTTCTATACAAATTATTTCAAAAGAGGGATTCATCTAAATAATTTGAACAATATATAATTTTATAAGTTCTTTAAAAAAAAACAATCAGCAACAAATCAATAGTAGCCTGTTAGCAAAACTTCAAGTCAGGAACCATAGGTACTGAAAAAAATCACCCCAAAATGTGGTTTTCTACTTGATCCATCTTCACATTTGCATAAGATGTTAGAAATAATCATATCCATTTAAACCAAACAAGAGAAGTGGGTAGCTTTAACAAGCTCTATGGCACAGATGTGAATACAACATCCAGCTGCCTGTAATTTCCTCTCAAAGAGGTAGGATGGTGAATGAAATGCATGCCTTTTTTTTTTTTTTTTTTTTTTTTTGTACCACAAATTCTATACACAGAATGCAGTGACTACATAGTAGGAATTCTTCTATTGAACCAAATTGCCTAGTCTTATTTTCCTTCTTTTTAACTTAGCAATGACTTGTTCTCTTTAGAAGGCCAAGTAAACAGACTTTGAGAGACTGGTCCCAAAGTCTCTTTCTATCTACCCTATGGCACAAGAGTATTCTTGTTAATTACTTTTTCAAAAAAGTTATGTTTTCTATCAAAATACTTCTGGCATCTCAAGAAATTAATGGTTTCCATGAACTCTTACCAAAGTTATAGAACTGACTTAACAAAAAGTAGATAACAAAGTATGCACTAAGATAGTGGGAATATTTCTAAATTATTGGGAAAAACTGGGAGCTAGGTTTTGACAAGTCAGCATTTGATCATTGAAGAAAATATGTGGATTGCCATTCTATTTTCCCCTCTATCTGTCTACACTGTCAAAATAATTGTCAATATGAAGTTACGCTTCACTACTTACACGATAAACTTGCTTAAAACTTCTGAAGGTTTAGAGAGCATATGGTGTGCTTTGGTCTTGGAGCATTGCTTTTTTGAAAAACATTTTCAGCAAACAACTGTTATGAAATCACACTTTGGAACTCTTGATGAGAAATACTTCTGAGGAGAACCTCATTAAAAGAAAAAAAAACACTTTTGCACTAGTAATGAATTTTCTTTTACTTATAGATCAGTCAGAAAAAAAAATGTATTTTTGCCATGTACATAACTTTTTTAAACATTTCATAGAATGTGAGAACTGGACTGTAAAATTGTAATTTTAGTGATTAGAAAATAGATATCTGGAAGTTACATGACTGAACACAAAATTACAGAGCTATCTGAAGGCAAAATCATTTAATGCAAATAAGAGTTCTGTAGGGAACCCTGAGAAAGTAGGTAGGTTCTGTCTTGTTTGTTTTCTCCAGGATGTGGTTTAAAACTCTTAGCTTGTTATAGATGAAAGACATAGAAAGGAAAGATTATATAAGTTTGAAAGCATCATAGGTATTAAACAGAAAGACCATATAAGACTCCTACTTATGTAATGAGACATAACTCAGTTTATCTCAGTGTTCCTTTAAATGAGCAAATCACTAGAATGATACCAAAATGTTTTTGTTGTTGTAGCTGTTGATTTTATCAAAGATATAGCTAGGTTAAATAGTCATTTTATAGTAAATGTTTTATTTTCAGATCATGATGCAATAAAAACTACATTCAACAAAAAGTTAGGGGTAAATAGACCAAAAAGTAATTGGAAACTAAATAATCTCATCTTAAAGAATGATTGGGTGAAACAGCAAATTATAAACACAATTAATAATTTCACTCAAGATAATGACAATGATGAGACATCATATCAAAATTTTTGGGATCCAGCCAAAGCAGTAATAAGGGGAAATTTTATATCTTTAGAGGCTTACTTGAATAAAATAGAGAAAGAGAAGATCAATGAATTGGGCTCGCAACTTAAAAAGCTAGAAAAAGACCAAATTAAAAACCCCTGATCAAATACTAAACTTGAAATTCTAAAATAAAAAGAAATTAATAATATTGAAAGCTAAAAAAAAAACCTATTGAATTAATAGATAAAACTAAGAGTTGTTTTAAGAAAAAATAAATAAAATAGATAAACCTTTGGTCAATCTGATTAGAAAAAGGAAAGAGGAAAATCAAATTCTTAGTCTTAAAAATGAAAAGGGAGAACTTTCCACCAATGAAGAGGAAATTAGAGCAATAATAAGAAGTTACTTTGCCCAACTTTATACCAATAAATTTGATAACCTAAGTGAAATGGATGACTACCTCCAAAAATATAGGCTTCCCAAATTAACAGAGGAGAAAGTAAATTGCTTAAATAGTCCTATTTCAGAAAAAAAAAAAAAAAAAAAAATAGAACTAGCTATTAATCAACTCCCTAAGAAAAAATCGCTAGGACCAGATGGATATACATGTGAATTCTACCAAACATTTAAAGTACAATTAGCCCCAATGGTATATAAACTATTTGAAAAAATAGGGAATGAAAGAGTCCTACCAAATTCCTTTTATGACACAGACATGGCACTGATACCTAAACTAGGTAGGTTGAAAACAAAGAAAGAAAATTTATTGATGCTAAAATCTTAAATAAGATATTAGCAAAAAGTTACAGAAAATCAACTCCAGGATAATACACCATGATCAAGTAGGATTTGTACCAGGAATACAGGGCTGGTTCAATATTAGGAAAACTATCAGTATAATTGGCTATATTAATAAGCAAATTAACAAAAACCATATGATCATTTCAATAGATGCAGAAAAAGCATTTGATAAAATTCAATATCCATTCCTATTAAAAACACATGAGAGTATAGGAATAAATGGACTTTTCCTTAAAATAATCAGTAGCATCTACTTAAAACCATCACTAAGCATCATATGTAATGGGAATAAATTGGAACCATTCTCATTAAGATCAGGAGTGAAACAAGGTTGCCCACTATCACCATTACTATTTAATATTGTATTAGAAATGCTAGCTTTGGCAATAAGAGTTGAGAAATAGATTAAAATAATTAGAGTAGGTAATGAGGAAACCAAATTATATTCCACTAAAAAGCTATTAAAAATAATCCACACCTTTAGCAAAGTTGCAGGATACAAAATAAACCCACATGAGTCATCAGCATTCTTATATATCACTAACAAAATCCAACACTTAGACTTACAATGAGAAATTCCATTTAAAATAACTACCAATAGTATAAAATATTTAGGAATCTATTTGCCAAGGCAAAATTAGAAACTATATGAGCAAAACTACAAAACACTTTCCACACAAATAAAGTCAGATCTAACCAATTGGGAAAATATCAAATTCTCTTGGATAGGGCAAGCAAATATAATAAAGATGTTAATACAACCTAAACTAATCTATTTATTTAGCACTATACCAATCAGATGCCCAAAAAACTATTTTAATGACCTAAAAAAATAACAACAAAGTTCATATGGAAAAACAAAAGGTCAAGAATTTCAAGGAATTAATGAAAAAAAAAATCAAATGAAGGTGGCCTAGCTGTACCAGATCTAAAATTATATTATAAAGCAGTGGTTACCAAAACCATTTGGTATTGGCTAAGAAATAGAGTTGATCAATGGAATAGGTTAAGTTCAAAGGACAAAAAAGTCAAGAACTTTAATAACTTAGTGTTTGATAAACCCAAGGACCCCAGATTTGGGGATAAGAACTCACTGTTTGACAAAAATTACTGGGAAAATTAGAAATTAGTATGGCAGAAACTGGGCATTGACCCACACTTAACAATGTACACCAAGATAAGGTCAAAATGGGTTCATGACCTAGGCATAAAGAATAAGATTATAAATAAATTAGAAGAACATAGGATAGTTTACCTCTCAGACCTGTGACTAAAGAAGAACTAGAGATCATTATTGATCACAAAATAGAAAATTGTGATTATATCAAATTGAAAAGCTTTTGTGAAAACAAAAATAATGCAGACAAAATTAGAAGGGAAGCAATAAACCGGGAAAATATTTTTACAGTCAATGGTTGTGATAAAGGCCTCATTTCCAAAATATATAGGAAATTAATTTATAAGAAATCAAGCCATTTTCCAATTGATCAAAGGATATGAACAGACAATTCTCAGATGAAGAAATTGAAATTATTTCTAGCCATTTGAAAAGATGCTCCACAAATCATTATTAATCAAAGAAATGCAAATTAAGACAACTCTGAAATACCACTACATACCTGCCAGATTGGCTAGAATGACAGAGAAAGATAATGTGGAATGTTGGAGGGGATATGGGAAAACAGGGACACTGGTATATTGTTGGTGGAATTGTGAATACATCCAGCCATTCTGGAGAACAATTTCAAACTATGCTCAAAAAATTATCAAACTGTGCATACTCTTTGACCCAGAAGTGTTACTACTGGGCTTATATCCCAAAGAGATCTTAAAGAAGGGAAAGGAACCTGTATGTGCAAGAATGTTTATGGCAGCCCTCTTTGTAGTGGCCAGAAACTGGAAACTGAGTGGATGCCCATCAATTGGAGAATGGCTGAATAAATTGTGGTATATGGATATTATGGAATATTATTGTTCTGTAAGAAATGACCAGGAGGATGATTTCAGAAAGGACTGGAGTGACTTACATGAACTGATGCTGAGTGAAATGAGCAGGACCAGGAGATCATTATATACTTCAACAATACTATATGATGATCAATCCTGATGGACATGGCCCTTTTCAACAATGAGATAATCAAATCAGTTCCAATAGAGCAGTAATGAATTGAACCAGCTACACTCAGCGAAAGAACCCTGGGAGATGACTATGAACCACTACATAGAGTTCCCAGTCCCTCTATTTTTTGTCTGCCTGCATTTTTGATTTCCTTCTCAGGCTGATTATACACTATTTCAAAGTCCTATTCTTTTTGTACAGCAAAATAACTATATGGGCATGTATACATATATTGTATTTAACATATTTTAACATATGTGTGTGTGTATATATATATATATATATATATATATATATATATATATATGATCATTTTAATCAGTGAAGAAGAAGATAGTACTTAAACTAGTTATGAAAAGGTTTACAGACTCCCAGCAAAAGCAAGTGGAGGTAGGAAGTGGAGCCAAATATTTCAGATGGAGGGAAAGCAAGGAATAAAGACATGGAAACAGGCACAAGGTATGTTTAGGATATGTTAAGTATTTGCATTGTCTGGAATGTGGGATATATATTGGGGGGAAGTAGGACAAGTTCTCTATAAATAGGTTAAGACCAGATTGAGAGGCTTTCAAAGATAGGCTAAGCATAGTTCATTGAAGAACAGAATTGTGTAATTGAAAGAGCATTAGACTTACTTTAGGAGACAGAAGAGTTATAGTCCCGACTCTGCTACCAAATGACTAAGTCATTTAATTTCACTAGGCTTTCTTTTACTTCAATGTTTACATAAAATTAAGAAGTTTAATTGGATCATCTCCAGAATCCTATGCAGTTCCAAAACTCAACTATTATATGAATATTTGGTAGATGATATGAAGTCAATAAAGTCTTTTGATCAAAGAAATCTTAGATTACCAGGTTTGTGGACTTGGACAGATTATACTTCTCAAAGGCTAACAAAATGAGTGGTTTGGACTAAATGACCTGTCAGATCCCTTGCAGCTCTTGAGCTCATTCCTGTATCTTTTGATCCTAGTTGAAATAATGCATTTGGAAGATTACTCAAATCACCACTTAAATTATGGTAATGATACAGGGAAGAAGCAGTAAAAGCCTAAACAAGGGTACTAGAGAGTGGGGATGCTTGGAAATGCCATTCAAAAAGGACAATTGATTGAATCTAATGATAACTAGATAATTAATTAATCACATTATCAATTAATTAGATCATTAGATTAATGTATTTGGGAAGAGAATCACATGATTGGCATTTATAGTCTAGATGATCAAAAATAGTAATGTCATTAAAAAGAATAGGAAAGTTCTGAGAGGAAGTTAGCTTAAAAAAATAAGATAATGAATGTAGTTTTAGATGTTTTGACTTTGAGATGTTGGCAAAGCACCTCACTGAAATTTTGAGTGGACACTGGGCAACAAGCTTGAGTCTAGAGGAACAGTTTGGATATTCTTGATAGAGATGAACTGAAATAGGAATGACAGACATAAAGATGAGTTTCCTTTCGTTTGATACTCCCAACAATTCTATCATTCAGCATTTTAATGATAAGGGCATTGATATTCTGTGAGGTAGAATAAGTGGTTTTCCCTATCACAGAGCATAAGAGTAGTGGGAATGTAACTGAGCTAGATTTTCAGTCTTGAAGTCCATCACTTTCCTCAACAACACATATTTGAAGTCATCAGTTCTTTGTTTATTAAGTGCTTATAAAGTGCCTAGAACTATACTCAGTGCTAGGATAGAAAGACAAAGTCCCAGCTTCAAGAAGTTTATATTTTCATCAGGAAAAAACAAAAGCATATATTGTAATTAAGTTCAAATATAATCCAAAATAAATACAAAATAAATTGGGAATATATAGGGAAAACTAGTTGCTAAAAGAGAAAGAAAAGCTTCAGCAAGTGATTAACACTTTAATCTGAGTTTTGAAGAAAGACATGGATTCTAAGAGGTAAAGTTTTTGTGTACTGTAGGAACAGGAGACAGCCTGTATAAAGCAGGATTAGCAGATGAAATATTGTATGTTGGTACTAGTGTGGAGACCAGTTTGGCCCAAAGCCAGGGGAGTAGAAGGAATTAACTAAGAAAAGGATATAAATTTACTGGTTTTTTTTTAACCTTTCCTGAATGATGAAACAGTTTTGTTCATTGTGTTTTTGTTTTGTTTTGTTTTGTTTTTTTACTATGTGCCCTAACCAAGTCTGACTCCAGGAACAGTGAATATTTTCTAAGTATGTGAGCTATTCATGAATAACAATCTTAGTTACATTATTTTGATCATTGTGGAACAAGATTCTGTATCTATTTGACTAAGGTTTCTACTTAACATATCTAAATCTCATGTAAAATAAATACCTAGCAATCAAAGTATAAGGGAATAATGCACTGAATTGCATGGATATTTTAACAACAGAAACAACAATGATAACATGGCATTTTAAGTGTTTTAATATTTTTAAAGTACTTTATATGATCTCTAGAATCCCATGCAGCTCTAAAAATTCAACTATTATATGAGTATTTGGTAGAATTTGTCAAGTCAATGAAAGCCTTTTGATCAGGGAAATCCCAGGTTGCTTACCAGCGTTGTGGCCTTGGGCAGATTATTGCCCCTCTAAAACTAATAGAATGAATAGTTTGGATAAATAATTTTTCAGGTCCCTTCCAGTTTATTCCTACTAGCAACCAGGGTGAGAATTGGCATTAAGAGGGTGAGAAGTATCCATGTTTACTGGGCAACAGTAATAAGTCCTGAGGGATAACAGTCTAGTTCCATTCAAGGCCTTTAACTAGAGTCCTTTACTTACATCAAGGGTTCTAAACCTAAAGTTTTTTATCTTGTTTTTAAAAATTCTTTGCTTACTGTATTTCAATATAACTGATTTCCTTTGTAACCCTACATATTTTATTTTATACTTTTAAAAGCACATTTCAAGAAAGGGAAAGGAGTTTATAGGCTCCATCAGATTGCTAAAAGGGTCCATTATACAAAATGGGTTAAGCATCTCTGCTCTACAAAATGCTATCTGTCAGTATATCCTCATAAACCAAGAATTGGCATCTGCAATATAGAAACATGGTACATTGAATTCTGTTGTCTGAATCACAGGGAAATGGAGAGATAATTATAAATACCTCCCTCACTATTGTCTGCTGGCTATTGCTCATTTCCATTGAATGTTTATTTGTTGAAGACTAGGTAATATCTTAAACCAAGCTGAAATAATCTAATTTATTTTCCTCCCAGATAGGAATATTTAAGTTTAAATAAATGAGGTTTTGAATTCATTTGCTCTTTTATGTTTCTTCTCTTATCTCCCTATTCTGTTGTTTTCAGATAGGAAGTTATAAATGCCTATATCTGATAAGTTTGTTTGTTTTGCTTTCCATGTATAAATTAGGTTGGTATTAATTAACAGTTTAATTGTAAACTAATTAATGAATGCACATGCTCTTCGGAATAATAACGTCAGCTAGACATTGAAGAATCTAAAGATTGTCTCTTGACACAACTTTCCAATATTGCCTAGACTTGCTTTAATAAAGCTGGTTGATTGTTTCTGCAGGCAATAGAATTCAAGCCATTTATTTGCAGTACACATTCTGTGTCTGCTTTGCTCTATATCTGTTGTTCAGTCTGGCCCTAAAGCATATTGAGAAGCTATTTTTCTAAATCACAATTTATGAAGCTTTCTAAATTATATGCTAGCAAAGGAATAAACAAGGTTGGGCAGATTTAGTCTCTGTTTTTAATGTAGCACCTCAATTTAAAACCTAGAAAAATTGTTCCATCTTTAGAAACTGAGGAAAAGTAAATAAGAAAAGCAATAGTACATTTTAGGATGAACTGAAATAAAAATCAAGTATTGAGGGGATATATATACCCTGATCTATAAGAAGATCAAATAACCTACCCAACAGAAACATATGAACTCCCAAGAAAGCTAAATATTTCCATATTTTTAATTGAAATAGTCTTTAAATGGGAAAGGAGAAGGGGTTATAAGGCAATCAGAAAATAGTTCCTGAAATTTTTAAAAAGTCCAAATTAATCCACTGAACTTTATTTTAAAACAATCATAAATTAAAATATCATCATTCTGTGGCTATCAGTATAGATAAAATGTATCTAAAGAAAATATTACTAATATACAACAATAGTAAAAGTATTTGATTGTATAAACTCATTTTATTTTACTCAAAAAATAAGGAAAATGTAGTCCTTAAAAATATTTTTATTTAAAGTTTTGTTCCAAATTCTATTCTTTCTTCCCTCAGTTCCCTCCCCTCTCCCTAAGATGATAGACAATCACATATAGATTACATAATTGCAGTTATATATAACATTTATATTTTAGTCATCTTGTACAAGAAGATTCAAGGAAAAGAGAAAAAAAAATACCATGCTTCGGCCTGAATTTGAACAATATCAGTCCTTTTTTGGGAGGTGGACAGTATGTTTCATCATTAGTCTTTGGGATTATCTTGGATCGATATATTTCTGAGAATAGCTAAGTCATTCACAATTCTTCACCAAATATGCTGTTATTATGCATACTGTTCTGCTTCTGTTTACTTCACTATGCAAGGCTTTTTGGGTTTTTCTGAAATCATCCTATTTATCATTTCTAATAGTACATTAATGTTTCATTACAACCATATATAACAACTTGTTTAGCCATTCCCCAATTGATAGGCACCCTTTCAAATTTCCAATTCTTAGCCATGACAAAAGGAGCTGCTATACATTTTTTTTTTAATTTTTTACAAATAGGACCTCTCTACTCCCCATTTTTGGATGTCTTTAGAATATAAACCTATCAGGAATATTGTTAGATCAAAGAGCATATATACCTTTATACTCTTTGGGCATAGTTCCATATTGCTCTTTCAAATGATTGGATCAGTTCACAACTTCACTAATAATGCATTAATGTAGCAGTTTTCCCACATTCTCTCCAACGTTTGTCATTATCTTTTCCTGTCATTTTAGCCAATCTAAGAGTTGTGAAGTGGTACCTCAGAATTGTCTTAATTTGCACTTCTCTAATCTTTTTTATGAAATTGCATCAAACTTTATAATTCACAATATACTTCATTAGTATTAGGACCTAAATCTTACCCAAAAGGAAATGTCTATTATAGCTCTGTACTTAGAAATTAGTACTTACATTCTTATGATAATTTCTTGTTGATTCTAGAACTCTGAGATTTTTTCAAGATTTAAAATCACATCCAGATTTAATATAAATATTGTCTCTGTGACTGGCATACATTCACAGGATTTTAAATCATAGAACTCATGCCCATAATCCCATACTAATATTGTCAGAGCCAGTTGTCACAAGGTCTCCATTTAGATCTCTTCACTTAGGCTATAAGTTTATAGATAGAAAGCCTTAATAAATACTGGTTTTATGTTAACCACCCTAGTAGGTTTTTATTTTTAAAGGAGTGGATTAAAATTTGTTTTCCTGTTACCCCAATTTCATTTTCTTTTCTTGCGAGTCTACTAGGAGGATTCCTATTAGGTCATCAATGCTGTCATTTTATTTTATATTCCTCTCATGCATAATAGGTAATCATATCCAACGGCCCCACTTCATCAACTCAGAACTACAAGATAAGTTCCAAATAAATGAGAAAGGGAAGGACCAAGAAATACAAATTCTCAAAGAAAAGTTAGCAGAGAAAGTGAACAAATGAGCCAGTAAAAAAGATCTCATAATAAAGTGAAGAAATACTCTAAAATAAAATAATAAAATGTGAATTCTCCAGAAGAAGGTACACTTTTAGTCTTTATTATAGGTGTAGTATTCCTTTGTTTCATACCCATGTCTATTTTTCCTTTGTATTCTAACCCAAAGAGGGCCAATGACCTCATAGGTGATGTCTTTACTTACTTATAAATTGGATTTGTGAATACAGTCATCATCCTCATTCTTCTTATATCATCAAAGTGCAGTGTCCAAAAAGAAGTTGAAATGATGGCAATGGTCCAGGATACGGTGAATGACCTTGCTATCTTTGATGCTTAATCAAGCTCTGAGAATTCTACCTTCATAGCCATTGTGACAAATTGTTCTCTTCTCCCTGTATTGGGAGTTTTCAAATGCTGGGAGTTGATATCCCCTAACTCACCAACAGGTATGGGGCCTGTTAGCCCATCTGCCTAGATGGGTTTACCAGAGAGTGGCCACTGAAGATGCTATAACTTTTTGAAGTCACCTATGAGAGTTGAGTGAATCAGGGGGACTCCAAAAAATAGATGAGTAACCCTGACAATGGCTCATCATGCCCTGCTATACCAGCTGTGCTAATATTCTTCTACATCCATAATAAAGTTGGACTTATTAAACATTTAACACTGGATTGCTCCTTTTCACCCAAGAAATTTTTAAAGGCCCTCCAAGATATAAGTATATAAAATAAAGGTATACAAATCAAACATTTATTGATAATAAACAACAATTTCTCAACCCCCATATTCATTTATGCAATGCTTTTTGGTATTGCAACCAACAGTTTAAGAAGCTTCCATATAAAGCTTGTCAGCTTTATATGATATAAAGCTTGTAAGCTTTTATATGATATAAAGCTTGTCAGTTTTATATCAGCATGTCAGATAAATCTTTTAACCACTCAATTGAAAACAATTTATCAATTTAAATCAACTTGACACAATTCAAGTCACATATGCATTTTGTATTAAAACATCTGTGGTCTGTTGATGACAGATAGACATATAATTCTGCCCTGGTGTTTGTGAGTGCATATATTTTGTTAATTCATAGTTGTTCACATGTTTTTCAAATTAGCCTGAGCTTCTGTAAAATAGGGAACATCCCCACCTCCACCCCTTACTTTGTTTCCTCCATACTTAGCATAGTATCTCACTTACAGTAGGTACTTAATAAAAGCTTAATAAATGCTATAAATTGTTCCTCATCTCATCTGTTCAAAAGACATAATAATTACAAAATGTGAAATTCAGTAACAATTTCAATGTTTCCTTTTATTTTTCTCTATTGTAATGACAGCATTTAGAAAACATGTTTCTTTGTATTTTAGCTAGTGATAAAATTAACTTTTTAGAATTTAACAGAAGGCTGGTAATGCCAAAAGATCTCCATGTGTCAACAACCAAGAATGATGTCAGCACAGGCTCTGGGGACAAAGCTGGAGGGCTTGGTGCTATAGAGCAAGCAGATGGTCCTCAGCCATTGACTTTGGGATCCACATGCTTTTTAACCAGGATGTGTTCTTTAATTTTAAAATGTAAAATGCTATCTATATTTATATACAATGCTTCTTTAGATATAGATATATACATGATCTAACAGCAAATGCCATTTTAAAGCAAATTTAGAGGTAGATTTGAAGAGGAAACCCCAAAACTCTGAAAAATCCTTAAAGGACAAAACCTCCTTTGACTCTGCCTCAGGGAGGGAACTCCACCTCAAGCATAGTTTTATCTTTGTTATCTGGGTGGGGATGGCTCAGTCCAGAAACCCATTCAATTAAATTCAAACCCTAACACCTGATGAAACCCAGCCAGGAGCCAACCTGGGACTCTAACCACAAGCCATCTATTATAAAAGAGCCAGACTGGAGCCCTCTCTTTGCAGAAGTCCCAAATATGGCAGCCTTACGCCTGGTACCAAAGATCTCTGCCCACTGGAACATTGGTTCCGGTGCCCTCTTATCTCTACCTTCAACTTTACTAATTAGACTTTACCCCATAATAAACCTCTTTTATCAATCTAGGTTTTTGGGTCTGTAAATTCCTTTATTGGGGACTGTGCACCACCACTAGACCTCGTTTAACTCTGTATCCTTGCACCAAATCCAAAGAGGTTGTAGGGGAGCTCTGACTTCCTGTACCCCAAACCTGCCATTAGACCTCAATTAAACCTTAATTTCATTTAGGTACTCCAATTCTGGACTCATCAAATTTAGATATTTGGAGTAATAATTCAGCACAAAACGGAAAACTCTAATCAAAAGGATCCTATAAAGAAAAAAAAATCCAAGGTGGAGCAGGAAGTTGGGTAGATTTGAAGATTCTCATCAAGTTTTATGAAATATAATTGTACAAGAAGTTTCTGTAATGAATCCCCTGAATGGATCACATGTACTCAAATTCACACTATTCAAAGTTGTAAGTATGTAAAATCTACCCTTTGGATCCAGACCAATAGAATGTTGTGTTATAATATATGCTAACATTCTTTTGAAATTCCCTTATTGCTGACAGAACTGAAAACACTGTGTTTGTGCTTTACTTAGTGTAGAGAATTTAGTTTAGAGAATAAAAGTTCTGCCTCCCCTATCCAGCAATGTCAAGAAAGAAGTTGTCACATATAAGTGAATCCATTTGACTTAAGATTATTCACATTCACACTCTCTGTTAACCATTTTTAATGAAATAGTTCTAAAATGTGTTCCATGCTTCTCTTCTTATTTAAAATGAACAGGACTTAACTTTTTTACCTGTGACTCAAGGGAATCATTATGGATGGTCATTATTGTATTTTGTATCTCAAAGAAGCCTGGCAGTAGTGGTTTAAATGAGATATATTGATACTTCCCCAAAAAGGTCATATTTCTTAGTCTTAACTAAGGTCTACAGAGAGCCATAATTGTAAGACCTTACACTGTGTGATAAGACTTTTTACTTTTTTGAGGGAAGGAGTTGAAGATTAGTCTTTTGGCCAGGATAGAGTTAACTAGGTGAGTGAATTAAGCTGTTTCTCCTTATCAAGGAAAGTTCAGATTGTGAGGAGAGAAGACACCAAGAGGTGGGAGTACACCATTAACTAATGGGCTAAATTCATAGAGAACCATCTAGGCATCTGGGCAAAGAGCTAGAGTATGAACAGACTCTTTTATAGGATTTGACATCATCCTTTGGCTTTCTGATTTGACATGATAAAAAATGAGATTTCTAAAAGGTTATCTTACAAAAGTGTTAAAGTTCCACACACAGAGCCACCAAAAGGTGAGGTTATAAGGTAATTAGATTCCTCCCATATCATGTCACCAGAATGATGTCAACAAGGGTGAAACTCTAAAAGTATAGTGGGGGTATGGGCCAGTGTCACAAGTTGTCCTAAAAGATTTTTCAGGCATAGACCTCCAAATCCAGGAGTAAATACTTTATTACACTGCTAATAGCAGTATAAATTCCAAGAGAAGTTAGCAAGGAAAGGGGTTTTAAGAATTAACAAGGAAAAAGATAAGTTCCCTAGTGGAACTAGGGCTAACAGGGATAATTAGGAGGAAGATATCATTAAATGGAAGACACCAAGGTTGGAGTACACCATTGTCTAATGGACTAAATTCATAGAGAAACATCTAGGCATCTGGGCAAAGATCTAGAGTATAAACAGACGCTTTTATAGGATTTGACATCATCCCTTGGCTTTCTGATTTGACATGATAAAAGTGAGATTTCTAAAAGGTCCACCTGGGGTGGCACTGTAATCAAAAGTCTACTTGAACAAAAGGCCCACTTAAGGCTGAGATGATCCTATAAGTGTTCTTCCCTGCTTGCCTCAAGGAATCCTATAATCCTTTCAGATTTTCAGACTTTCTCTGCTTAACATATACCTTAACACCAAGGAAGTTACTAAAAGTATAATAAAATTAAAAGAGAGTGGGTTATTGGGTGACCAAAAAAATATATTGATCTCTGAAAGACAAAAAAAAAAAAGTCTCACTTGGGAGAATTTTTTATTGGGTATCATATTAAAAAAACATTTATTTTTATTTTTTTTTTCAAATTGTTAGACTGGTACTAAATATCAATTAGCAGGTAAACCTCTCTGGGATTTGGCAAAAGCAAGATGGTTATCCTTTTGGGAAAAGGACAGATGTGTGATCACAATGACAAGTTGAAAAGGCAGAGGGAGGACTAGTTGATCAATTCCCATTAACTCTAAAAGCATTAACAGTGAAGTGAACTCAATGCTTTGATTATTATTTGAGTTGAAGGAATAGGTGATAGAACATGTCAACAAATAAACATAATCAAGTATTATAATTAAGCTTTTTAGCTGGAAAAGATTATTCTTTTGAAAGTAGTGTACTTTTTTCCTTCACAATTGTTAAGAGGAAAGCCTATAGTCTTTTGTTTTCCATGGCATGTATAAAAGACAGGAATAGTCCAGAGATGCACATTTGCTCCTCTGCTAGTATTAAAACAAATTGTTTCACTTAGTTTTCATTCATTACTTTTTCATTTTAAATTTAGCATATGCCAATTTGTATTTCAACTTTACAGAAAATGATGCAAAGATTTCCTGAAGCGACTTATGGATTAAGAACCATAAGAGGAAGGGAAGAATGAATTTGCAGATCACAAATCTTCAGCAAATACATTTAAGCATCCTCCAAAGTCTTTTAACTCTCATTTTGTCAGTGGCAGAAGAAAACTTGAGGATTCAGATTGGTTGACAAACTCATTTTTAGTGAGGTATATAATCATACTTTCAAAACAAATATTCGATTGTATAAATTGAAGTGAAGCCTAAGAATTATAAGATATTGATTCAAACCAAAAAATTAGACTAACACAGATTATTTTCCTAGTCCCAGAGAGGGTGTGTGTGTGTGTGTGTGTGTGTGTGTGTGTGTGTGTGTGTGTGTAAGTCTATATGCACATGTGTATTTTGGGATAGTAACTGAATCTCCTTTCTGAGGAAACCTTTCTTGATAGCAGCCATGTCCTTGTGCCAGTTAAGCACTGACCAAGCCTGAGAAGGTGTTGTTCAACTCTTGAAATCATACCCTCAGTGGGGATCAGTAGGAGTTCTGGCTGCAGTTCACCAATATTTCCCATTTCATTCCCAAGCCCTGTGATGTTTACTTCCATAATCATTCCCTACATCTCTCCCACCTTCAGTTAGTCTCTTTCCTCTTTTTTTCCCCTCCTTCTTTTCTTCTATTTACAAACATGAAATTTTTCTCTTGACTTTACTACTTCCTAATTATTAGAGCTAGTGACTTTTTTTTTAAACAATCTTTATATTTCTTGACCTATTTTCTTCATTTGATGTTGTTTGCTACCCTGGTTTCTTCATGCTACTTCATCATAGTTCTCTTATAATTATCCCATCTTATTTTTTTTACAGATTCATTTTCTTCTTGCTCACTAAGTGTGGATGTTCTGATAACTACTAAGTATCTTTGGCAGGATTTGAACTCAAGTCTTACTGTCTCAAACTCCAATCTTCCTTAGCTATAATATCAGACTTTCTCAGTATATAATCTGTTTCCCATAGACCTTTCTAGATTTACTTTATGCTATTTCCCTTGAACTATTAGCCTTTCCCCAAGATTACTTTGTCTTGTTCTCCTCATAGGCATTCACATAAGCAGTTTTTACATTTGTAGCATTTCTGCCTTCTTAAATCTTTCTCTTCTTTCAAAGTCCAGTTCACATACTTTTTCCTCTGAGATCTACCAGAATTTTCACTCCAAGGCCATGCTGAAAATGATTCCTGAGTTTCTTATGGTACTTTATGGGGATAACATCTTGCCTTTTTTATATTCTCAACTTTATTTGTGCCTATCTTTGATTAGCTCTTGTAGAATATTGGTTCATTGAAGGCAAGTGTCATATGTTTTTTCAACTTTCTATTTCTAATATTCATTAAAGTGCAGAATTGATGTATTAAATCATTAATACATAATTTCCTTATTGAATTGAATTGGATTGGACTTATTTATGTTTATTGGGTTTTTTGAGAAATAAATTTCATTAGCTGATTGTGAATAATATATTATGTTTTTGTTGAAATTAAGTCTGTTTTAAATAAATCTAATTGTTAGTGGTACAGTTAATGTATCTAACCAAAGAGAGGTCTTTAAGAATTTGGATCAATATATTATTTCTTCTATATACTTAAAATATTGGTTGTAGTCCCTAGTTTTTCCACCTACATTTGTATATTTCAATTTTGATTCTCTGTTGTCAACAAGTCCTCTTAGTCATATAAGGAGAAAGTTGAAGATTAAATGGAGAAGTCCTCTTAATCCATCAGTTATCCTCCTTTTTAGAAAATTTATACCTGAATGAAGGTTAGCATCATACTTCAATAGTAAAAGAGTGTTTTATATATAGTTGTTATTTATGTAATCACTATAGAAGGAATTCTCCAAAGATCACTTTTTCAACCAAATATTACTGTATCAACTAGGCATGACTGAATTCCTTCAGGCTAGTATAGGAATGTTGATTCTATAAACAGCAGAATGAAGATGCCCATTTCCAACTTCTTTCTGTTATTTGACTCTTTATTGCATAAAGCATTGAACCCAAGGAATAGAGAACCACTTTAGAAATACTGTGATGCCATGTATTTGTGAGGAATTAAGAAGAAAGTATAAAAGGTCTTGTGTTTAGAGTCATACTATGAAAAAAAAAATACTAAAAGTGCTTATTGCTTGCTTTCTTTAATTGCATATCTAATCAACAACTGTGTCAGAGCAGTCATATTTTTTCTGGTTAACATACTGATCATTAAGAATTGTGTGAATCAGGCCTACATAACAGATTTGTGCTACTTTTTTTTTTTTTGCCAAACAATGTTAAAAACAAAAAACAAAACACCAAAACCTGTGAATTCTAAAAAATGACTCTTTCAAAGGAATACTATTTCATATATCCTGAAATCTGATTTAAATATATCCAGCTACAATTTCACATATGTTCTAGCACTGTAAGTTCACCTGGATATTATATATAAAACCTAAAATTTCCAGAATAGACTAAGTTCTCAATAATATCTAATGTCACTAGTTTTACACAGCATCTGTGTATGATCCCTATTCTCCACTCACAAAGCTACCACCCTAGTCACTAGTCCCCAGACTATCACAATAGCCTTCTGATTTGACTCCTTAAATCAAGTTTGTCCTTATTCCAGGATATCCTCAACAAAACTGCCAAAATGATTTCCCTAAAGGACAGATCTGACTTGTAACCATCATAATCAACAAATTCCAATGGCTCCTTAATGCTTCCAGAATCAAATATAAAGTCCTTTGGCATTAAAAGGTTTTTTTTACAGCCTAGTCCCTCTCTATGTTTATAGTCTTTACGTACTTTACTTTTATCCACCTTGTTTCTATTCCTTTTAACATTATTCCTCAGTTGTTTCCGTCATGTCCAACTGGTTGTGATCCCCATTTGAGGATTTTTTGATAAAAATACTGGAATGATTTACTATTTCCTTCTCTATTAATAGAGACTAGGAAAATGAGGCAGAGTTAAGTGACTTGCTCAAGGTCACACACCTAGTAAGCTTGCATTTGAACTCAGAAAGATGAGCCTTCTTGATTCCGTGTCCAATGCTCTCTCCACTGTACTTCTTAACTGCCAATTCCTTTAATCTAGTTGTCTCCTATGACTGGAATGCTCTCCCTTTTGACTATTCCATTATTTCTTCAAATCCTTTAGAAGCACATGCAACCTTTTGCATGAGGTCTTCCCCATTTCTCTAGATGCTACAGTCTTCCCATAAAACATTATTTTATATGTACTCTGCATGTGTTTTTATGTACCTATTTATTCACATGTGGTGATTAAATTAGAATATATATTTTCTAGGACAGTGAATATCTGGGGAAGAGATACTTTTTTTGTATTATTAGTACTTCTCAGAATGCATGATGAGGATAAGTACGTGATAAAAGATTGTTGAATGACTGACTGACTTCACAATATTACCTGTGTAGAAGAAGGATAAGGATCAGGCCTGGGACTTCCCTGATGGAGGAAAGTTCTAGTTAAGGAACTTTCTCTATTAATACTGGAGGTGGGGGGTGGAGGATGCTTTTCCTGCAACTTACAGAATTCGTTTTCTAAACCCTCGAACACCATGAGTTAAGAGATTTGCCCAGGCTCACAAAAGGTGATGTTGTCAGTGACTAAAGTTGAACACAGCTTTTTTGGCTCTGAGGCCAGCTCTTGACTCACCATACCAAGAAACATCAGTGTTTTTCTGACTATTCTAAAAAATACAGGATGATAAAAAGAATAAGCTCTCAGAACGGAAAAGTATTTTTGAGGTCAAGTAGTTTAAATTCCTCACCCTATCCCTGACAGATTAATCCATTTTAATTTTAATTAAATAAACATGTAAGTTCAGGGTATCACATCAGTCACTTAACTTACATTTAGTAAGTACCCCACTGCTATGTGTTAATGCCAAAGAGAGAAAATGGGTCCTGCTCAAAAAGAAGCTCATGGTCTAATGGGAAAGACACCATTCAGGCAATTACATGCAAAGAAGATATGACAAGATAAAGTGCTAATAACTATAGGAAGACACTAAGATTAAGAAGGACTGAGAAAGTTTCTTTTTATTATTATTTTAGATGAGATTTATAGAAAATAGAAGGTAAAGGTAAGCAAGAAAAGATTTCCTGGTGTGGGAATCAGCACCACTAGAAACTGAGTTAACAATGTCTTGAACAATACATTGGTCAGTGTCATTGGATCACACTAGAAAGAGAGGAATATACTGGACAGCTTATGAAAGATTTTAAAAGCTAAAAGAGTATTTTATATTGGATCTTGGAAGTAATAATAACATTGCCTATAGGGTGGGGATGATATGTTAAGAATTATGCTCAGAAACATGATTTTCAAGAATGAAGGGAGAAGGAATTGTATGACAGGATAGACCTAAGACAAGCAGACCCACCAGCAGGCTATTGAGGTAGTCTGAATATGAGGTGGTGGGGGTCTCTACTAGGGTTATTGAAATATCAGAAGAGAGAAGGGGACACTGATGAGAGATATTCACAAGATAGAAACAACAGGCCCATCAATTGGAGAATGGCTGAATAAATTGTAGTATATGAATGTTATGGAATAGTATTGTTCTATAAGAAATGACCAACAGGATGATTTCAGAAAGGCCTAGAGAGACTTATATGAACTGATGCTCAGTGCAATGAGCAGGACCAGGAGATCGTTGTATACTTCAATAACAATACCATATCATGATCAATTCTGATGGACGTGGCCATCTTCAACAATGAAATGAACCAAATCAGTTCCAATGGAGCAGTAATGAACTGAACCAGCTACACCCAGTGAAAGAACTCTGGGAGATGACTATGAGCCACTACATAGAATTCCCAATCCCTCTAATTTTGTCCACCTGCATTTTTGATTTCCTTCAAAGGCTAATTATATACTATTTCAAAGTCTGATTCTTTTTGTAAGCAAAAAACAGTTTGGACATGTATACATATATTGTATTTAATTTATACTTTAATATATATAACATGTATTAGTCAACCTGCCATGGGGGGGGGGGAAAGAAGGAGGGGAAAAATTGGAACAAAAGGTTTGACAATTGTCAATGCTGTAAAATTATTTATGCATATATCTTGTAAATAAAAAGCTATAATAAAAATTAAAATGATATATATAATAATAATAAAATATGATTAAAAATAATTTCAAGATGAATAGAGCACTAAAAACAGGATGGCCTTTCATAATCCTCCTAGATGTACAGTCTGTCTGAAAAGGAATTCTTGAATCTGCACTTTCTTTGAAGACATAATCTGCATTACTACCACATCACTACAATGTTATCTCTCTAGATGTTATAGACTTCAGATTGTCTAGCTGAACCACTGTGTCCAAAATATAAACATCTCTGAGTCCCATTTTTCTCATCTGTAAAATGAGATATTCAGATGAAAAAGTTTTATAAATTATGTTATAAACAGTTTTTCCACAAAGAAGAGGAGGTTATATGAATTCTACATTTTTTTATGTAATAACTTCTTTTTACAAAACTCATTTTCAGAGTTTTAACTAAACATCATTCTTTTTACTCATCACAGTCATCATCCTCATCAACATCATTATTATTTTATTTTTATTTTTGCTGAGACAATTGGGGTTAAGTGACTTGCTCATGATTACACATCCAGGAAAGTGTTATATCTAAGACCAGATTTGAACTCAAGGTCATCCTGATTTCAGGTCTGGTGCTCTAGCCACTGAGCCACCTAGAGGCCCATCTAGGAGTCGCAGTCACCTAATATTAAATAATCATTATTAATCATTGTTTCTAATGAATAAGCAACATAGTGCAAGTCACAAACATTCCTAAGATGGTGCTTGTCAATGATGCAAAGCTTACATTTAAAAATATGAAAGGAAGCAATTTTTGAAAAAAGGAATATGTGAATATGAAAGAATATGATAATAATTTAAATATAACTGAATAAACATTGCAGTTCAATTATGTACCTCTTAAGCAACTACTTTCCCCACTGAAGCTTTGTATAGTTTAAGAGGTAATCATGATACTGAATTTAATAAATAGCCATTATTAAATCTCCTATGAATAATGTGGGTAATAGAATGGGGAATGAGTTGCACAGCTGACTGGTTTTTATGAAAACCTTTCACCTGGTGCTATTGCTTAGATAAATGTTTTACATTTTTCAATAGATGCCCTAATAGTTAAGTGATGATGAATTTTTTTAACCTGAACAGACCTCAATTATATGGGTTGGGTTATATTTCAAATAATATAAAGTTCAGATTTTTCCAAACTATGTGTAGGCAGAGAATAATTTCCAACTTGCAGGATTCTAAAAAATAACTATATTAAAGATGGGATATTCCACAGATTGCTCTATTCTTTGGAAATCTTTACATTGTAATAACAATATTAAGTGAGTAAATGTAAAAATGAATATCTGTTATTTGTGTAAGAAGCCTTGAATAAGAAGCCTAAGTTTTAGCTCTATAAAAAGCCATGTGATTTTCATCATTTTTTTTTAATTTAACCTCTTTTTTTCTCATTTGATTCATCAATGATATGAGGATATACTTCATCATAGCCAGGAGGCAAGACAGAGTTCTTTTTAGATTCTCAGATGAGATTCTCAGGCCCTAAATGCCATCATCAGTCCTGATTTAACAGACTGAATGGAATTTTTAAAAAATATATTATCTTGAACTATGATTTCTAGGTTCCTAGAGGAGGGGCTAGATATAACTGTGAATTGATTTGAAAAGATCCAGTTCCTAAACAGTAAGGATAATAGAGCCTTCAAAGTGATGGGCCTCAAAGAAGGCAGAGGTCAAGACCTTAGGGATAGAAAGTACTGAGAGAAGTACTAGAAATGGTAAAAAATTAAAGGCAGAGAGCCATTTTTGTTATTCTGATGGAGTGTTATAAAGAATTCAGTGTTTTAAACTCCCTAAGTGTATCGAGGGCCACTGCTTTACCCAATAATATATTTATTTAGCCTTACATTATTTATATACTTCAATTTTATTTACTTAGCTTGAATGTAGGGGGTATCATTTGAAATCATATTATATAATATTCCACCATTAAAATGAGACATCTTTAGAGATAACTTCATATAACCTTGATAGGAAAAATCATGTTATATTAAAATTTCTAAATAATTTGGGCAGATATGATAATAATTTGATGTCCATTTGACACCAATGATTTGGTGTCACAGCAAATTAAGAAACATTACTTATAAAATTTATGCATAAAGTGCATATTGCAGCCACTTTTACCTCTAATCAAACTATGCCTTTGAAGTCAATTTCTACTTTAAAGAGAATTAGAAATCTGAGGAGGTTCTGATCTTATATACAAATTGGAAATTTTAAGAATTCACAGGTTGTAAAAATGTAAAAAATAAATTTAAAATAACCAAATATACAGATATGATCTTAGCAACAAGCTTTCTTTTTAAAGATTTATTTATTATTATTTTCAGTTTAAACTTAGAACAGAAGAATTGTAAATTACTTGGAAAATTATATCCACAAACTCCCAGGTTATGCTTAAGTATCCACATTCAAGATCATGCTGATGGAAATTTATTGTACTTGTTAGGTAACATTAAATTACTAAATATTTCCATTACTCTATATTTTACCTCAGAACTTTTCTTTGACAATGCACTTTAAAAACTGTGATTAATGATCAGTAATTGTTGATTTTTCTTAATTTAGTAAAAATTTCTTATTTATGGCAACTTATGCCATATTCATTCAAAAGATATGATGAGTAAAACTTAGGAGAAAGACATTCTTACATTTAAAATACATTAAGAAGTGTACTAAGGGGAAGAAAAAAAGTCACATATATAATAAATAAACCCATCCTTCTATTTAAGGTAAATGAAATTCCTTAGTGTTCTTAAACTTAAATGAATATATATTATCTTTGTGTAGTGTTTCTTTGAAGTGTTATAATTTGTAGAGCATATGTTATCTGCATTGTGTGAAAATGCCAATTTGGTTTTTATCGAAAAATAAATGTCCTTTATTGAAATTTATTTGCATGAGAATAAGAAAAAAACAAAGTTGAATATTTGAGGTATTTTTCTTAAATATGCAATTTAAAAAGAAATTGTATTTAATGATACACAAGGAATATATTATAGTTTTAAATTGTGGTGCAGATTTATTTTTTATTGTTATTCTTATCTAGTTGTAAATCTTCCCTTTTATTTAAGAATAAAGTCAAAGACAGTGTAATGGCCAAAACCTGTTTATATAACATTATTATATTGTTTAAATATATTTATTTAATTTAATATTATTTAAAATTTTGCATATTATTTATCCAGCAGTAAAATAATATGATTTTTATCACCTTATACTTACAGAGGCTAATTATTCAATTCAAACCTTATATGGGTACCATCTTCTATAAGTAGGGGAGGGAAAAGTTCAACTCACAAACTATATCTCCATTTGGTCCCTCCTTGCCAAGTCAGTCCCAGGTGATAATAACCTGAAAGCTAGGTACACTACCTCCCACTGCTTGAATTTTTAAACTGATAATTTTGTTTGTATCATCCACTAATGATATTATAAATATTCAAATGGCCCTTGGAAGAAAAAAGAAAGGTTCCCTATCCCTGTTCTATATGAAGCCCTTCCAAATATATCCAATTGCTAATGACCTCCATGATAAACTATCTTCTATTTATTTGTACTTATTCTCTTCATAAGTTTTATACACACACACACACACACACACACACTCACACACACACACACACACACACACACACACTTATATGGACTTATATATATTATATTTTATATGCCATTAAAATATAAGTTCCTTGGAGAAATAATTGTTTTACTCTTCATATTTGTATTCCAAGCAACTATCAGTGCTTGGCAAATAATAGTGACATAATAGATACTTGTTAATTAATGCATTGAGTTAGATTTGTGGTTTTCCTTTCATTTCAGAAATTCTGTGATTCTATACAGATTCTTTTGTCTGGTCCTTAACTCTCACCCAAGCAATCAAAATGATCATAATAATGGAATTGAATTGAACAATTGCTTAAATTGGAGAAAAGATTTTAGAACATCAAAATCAGCTGCATGGGAGAATGGAAGTTATGGTCACAGTTTTAAAGTAACAATGAAAATAAAGAAAATGAATATCAAATTCCCAAATGCTAAAACAATAAAGAATCCTCTTGATGATTAACAGTAGTAAGAGAAGGCCAAATAAAAAGAAGCAATAACAAACTTAAGCAACACAATATTCTCAGAGAAAAACTTACTAGTTTGTTGAGTATACATAGGGTTTTTTTCAAGTATTTAGATAAATTTTCAAAAATATGGATTTATAAAAACTTATTAAAGTAAAGTAAGATTTTTAGATTTATCTCATTAAGCTTTGTCAGAGAAGGAAAAAAAAAAACCACAATCCCTCCCCACACAATATTCCATGACACTATTATCAGAGAAAGAATATTTGAGCTTGAAAACTGATTCAAAAATATGTTATACACACTTCAAAAAAATATTCATTATTTACTTGATCACTTATATCTCAAGTTTGAATACACAAGGCTATTCTTAAATTCCTACTCAAAACCTATCACCTGTGGAAAGTATTTACTAATTGAAGAGAAAGAGTTTATTTTCATATTGGTGTACCATATATGTAGCTACAAATTGCTCTAACTTTCAAAATCTTTGCTTGCTTGCATTAATCAAGCTGGAGTCTAAGCTTTCCAAGAGAGATATTTTTCATTCTATTTTATGTAGACTCCCCAACTGGAGTCTCCAATATCGACTGATTGTGATGATAATTTTCAAGGTTTTTTTTGTTTGTTTTTTTTTTTTTTTTTTTTTTTTTTTCCCCATTTGGAATAAAGCAAAATAGACAAAAAGTTCTTTAAATCTATTTTTTATGTAAGTCACATATTTGTATTTATAAATTATTTAATGGACATTTTCATTATTTATATGAGAGTTGAAAAGTGAAAACAATGTAATTGAAATATTGATTTAATTGGACTTTAAACAGAAAGAAAAATAATGGCTCCTATCAACACAACAGTAGTGAAATCTTACATTAGGACAACTCCTTATTTTCTTAAATCCTATGGGTATTCAAGGAACACTTCTGGTGTGAGGACTAGCCAGGCCCTTTGCAGGGTATTCATCCACCTTTCAGGTCCACCTAGCACTCAACTCTTACCTCTCACTCCAAAAAGTTGTATCACACACAATGGCCACCCCCTGATAAACCACCTTGGTAAATGGGCTAAGTCAGATTAAGGATAACCAACACGCCTCAGATGGTTGATTTGCACAACAAACTTCACAAGCATGTGACAACTTTCTGAGTAAAATAAGTGGATGAGAACAGTTTGTTCTAATGGCTATGAGGCAGCTGAAGCAAGCACTGCAGATCACTTAGAGCTTGGTCAGCTGTCAAAAACTTCAAGGTCACTGCATCCCTGTGCATTGCCAGTTGCCTGACTTGTTCTGCCACTGGATTTTGATGACTTTGGAAAAGATTGAGTCTCATGACATTGTGCAAATCTGCTTATTTAAATCTGGTTCATGAATGAATCAAGACATCACCTTGTGATATCATTGGCCCTCTTCAAATATGAAGGACAATAATCAAAAAGGAGATAATTAGAGCATGACACAGGGAAGATATTAAAAAATTATGGGTTTTGTGCTGAAATGAAGGGAACTCTTCAGGTGGGTCAATCATCTTTCTTTAGCTTATAATTTGGCTCAGAAAATATGTGAGGTAGGGAAAAAACATCAGTCTTATGTATTGGCTTAGTTGTTCTCAGTACAAACATTGTAATCAATTGGAAAATATTATGTGATGATCACTGGCACACTGGATAGAGCACTGGGCTTAGGAAACATTGGAATTAGGAAGACTCATGGTTCAAATCTAGCCTCAGACACTTAGAAATTGTGTGACTTTGTACAAGTCATCTTTTCTGTTTGCCATATTCCTCATCTGTAAAATGAACTGATGAAGGAAATGTCAAATTACTTCAGTATTTTGCCAAGAAAGCCCCAAAGATGGTCATGAAGAGTCGGACATGACTGAAATAATTTAACTAATATGACAAATTATAGAATAATAAGACTATATATCTGTAGATGGAAGACCATTTAATTCATGCCATTTATCTTATAGGTCATGAAGCTGAGGTCCAAAAAGGTTAAGGTTAAATTACCCAAGGCCTCAAAAATACTAAAAAGCAAAGCTTTAAACTCCAGGTTCTCTGTCACCAGACATTATTTCCTCTGTACCAAACTTCCTTAAATGTGTGTTTTGTACATTCTAAGTTTGGCTCTTCTACTAAAAATAGAAAATCCTGTCTCACTGGCTTTGTTCAAGGGTACCAAGAGGCAAGAAAATTTGCCATTTATTAGGTAATTTTGAACTGTATTAACATATGCCCCCAAACAAAATGTTGAATTGAATTATTTTTTTATTTTCTTTCAGATCTAGAATCCATTAATATTTGCCAAATCTTCCCATTTTTAGATATGTACTTACTGTTGGACTATTTTCACTTCTTTTATTTCTTTTTATGATAAAAGAAATTCAGGAATCACAATTTTAGATGTTAAAATAAAAGTACAAAGTAGAATGACTTAAGTATAAAGAATGATACTATAAGCAAAATAGGAGATTAAAAAATAGTTTACCTATTAGGTTGTTGGAGAAGAGAAGAATTTATGACCAAACAAGAAATGGAGAACATTATGAAATGCAAAGTGGATAATTTTGCTTATATAAATCAATAAAGTGTTTTGCACAAATAAAACCAGTGCAGCCAAGATTAGAAGAGAAGCACAAATCCGGGATACACTGTTTACAGCCAGTGTTTATGAGAAAGGCCTCATTTTCTTTTTCTTTTTTTTTTTTTTTTAATAGCTTTTTATTTACAAGATATATGCATGGGTAATTTTTCAGGATTGACAATTGTAAAACCTTTTGGTCCAATTTTTTCCTTCCTTCTCCCCCACCCTTCCCCCAGATGGCAGATTGACCAATACATACATATTAAATATGTTAAAGTATATGTTAAATATATATATATATATTCATGTCCATAGTTATTTTGCTATACAAAAGGAATTGGACTTTCAAATAGGGTACAATTAGCCTGTGAAGGAAATCAATAATGCAGACGGACAAAATTAGAGGGATTGGAAATTCTATGTAGTGATTCATACTCATTTCCCAGAGTTTTTTTGCTGGGTGTAACTGGTTCAATACATTACTGCTCTATTGGAACTGATTTGGTTCATCTCATTGTTGAAGAAGGACACATCCATCAGAACTGATCATTGTATAGTCTTGTTGTTGAAGCATATAATGATCTCCTGGTCCTGCTCTTTTCACTCAGCATCAGTTCATGTAAGTCTCTCCAGGCCTTTCTGAAATCATCCTCCTGGTCATTTCTTACAGAACAATAATAATTCTGAAGCCTTTCCAAAACACCCAAATATTAACTAACACCCTCTCCTTCTTTACATTTCATTGTGTATAATTTGCACTTTTTGTATACATATTTGATTCTTGCCCTTCCTCTATCCCAATGAAATATAAGTTCCCTGAGGGAATTTCCTTTAGTCTATGTCCAATGCCTTGTAATAGCAGATACTTTATATTTGTTTAGTCTAATTGAGTTTCAGTTTCCTTATTTATAAAATGGAAAGCAAAATAGCTAATATCTATTTTGTCCATTATCTATTTTGCTCTCTTTGTTGAGATAATGTATATAAATGCATATAAAGTTCTTTTTCACCATAAAACACTAAATAAGTGTGAATTATTTTTATCAAGTCCCATAGGACATATTTCCTCAATTATTTCTCAGGGCACAAATTTAGAATATATATTTTTATTTAAGGTATAACACTTCAACTTTGACTGGAAAAGTCATATCTATTTTAATTTTATTAGTGATTTCCCAGTAGTTCATTAAAAATTATGGAAAATGTGCTCTTAGTGGAACAGTATTTTTATTTTCATTAAGGGAAAATGTTTTTGTTTGGATCCATGAAGCACTTAAGCTGATTTCATATTTTAATATGGGAATTCTACTTATTCTTATGACCAGCGTTATTACTTTGCCACTACCTTCCAAAGCACTAATTTTTATTATTACTAAAAATGTAAGCCATTTTCTATGGGCTGAAGGGAGAGAATGGAAAAAAAGAGAAAAAAACAAATACTGGATAGGAGAGAAGAGATCTCTCTATCCAAATATTTCAGTTATAAATGACATTCTTTGTTCTTAGTATGGGGTTCCTGGCAGGTGTTTGCAACTAAATTTTCATGATAGGTTTGACATTAAGCAAATAAATGGTGATTGATAATAGAAGTAAATATTGTGCAGAACAGGTGAGGTGGTCAGTTGCAGATGTTGACTGACCAAACTTTTATGACCTTTCAACAAGGACAGTGATATGAAAGTCACCTTGAAGAGATGTTCTAGTCAAGCTTCTTACTCTTCACAATTTTGTATACCTTTGTTCCTGGTGATCTATGTAGCATATCATTTATTGTAGAAAGCTCCTTGAATGTTTGTTGATAAATTTAGCATCTTTAGAGTTATTTCCCATAACAGTCAAATTATCTTATCCATTTAGATAATTTTTTTTAAAAAGAGGCAAGAAAAAAGAGAATTGTGCAAAACTGATATTATCATTCCCCTGATGACAAACCCTTCATAATCTCCCATTGTTCTTGAAAGTCCAAAATTCAAAATGACATTTAAATCTGACCTACCATTCTAACTTTGTCTCTTACCTATTACATTCCATCCTCTGACTCTCTGACTAAATTAGACTACTCAGTATCCTTATATTTTTGTCTCTTTTAGAAATGTCACATTGCCTTTCTCTCTCTCTCATATGTATATTTTAATTCCTAAGGAAATTATAAATTTCTTGCAGAGAGAGACTATGTCTCTGAATTCACCCTGAACCCACTGTCCCTAACCTAGTAGATGCTGAATGAATGTTAGTTGCAGTTAATTGAAATGCACAGGCATGATTAGAGAGTTTATATTAAACTTTAAGTAATCTAAAATCATATTTATTCACTAAGGCAAGTTATTATGTATCTATTATCTACAGAGTACTTACAGGGCAATTAGAGTATAAATACAAGATAGTCCCTGTCCTAAATAGACCTATAAATACAATCAGTTATTCAATCCTTATAAATTCTCCTCTTCCCATTTCATATCAGTATGGCTGAGCTATTATTCCACACAACATAGAAAAAAATCCATTAATTATTTTTGAGATTATCATTTTATGGGGGGAGCCTAGGCAGTGCAGTATATAGAGCACCAGCCTGAAGTCAGGACCGGAGTTCAAATGTGTCTTCAGACTCTTAACACTTCCTAGCTGTGTGACCCTGGGCAAGTCACTTAACCCCAAGTGCCTCAGGGGGAAAAAAAGGGATTAGCATTTTACATAATGATATTAAAATATAGTTAATTCTAATCTAGAAAAAATACAAGTAAAAAAGTTTTTAGCTATCACTTCTGTCTTAAAACTGATTAGGTGTCCTATAATAATTGCCCTAAAAATATCAAGATCAATAAATAAACCATAATTATAATTATAGGAACATAGATTCTGAATGTTCAGTTTCATTAGTCCCTCCATTTTATAGATAAGAATTCATTTCCAGGTTTTCTGTTGTCAAAATAAGTTTACTTTCCAGTAATCCCATGTTTGATAATTAATTTATGCCACCTTATTTTTGGCTTATCAAGAATTATTTTTGTTTCTTTTACTGCCAGATGTATATCAAAATTTTGTGCCCATGTAATGATGTGGTATTGTATCTGTCCTGGGGATTTGCCTTCTAAATGAGATAGTCTTATAAAATCATGCCTCAGAAAGTTGAGTAACTTGTCCTTTCTGGCTCCTACTGATATAGTTTTGATCTTTGTGTAGTACTTATCAGTGCCATTCTTTGGTACTGAATTAGGCCATCTCTTTTTGTTGCCTTGTGTGGGAAAAGGTATATTGGAGAATGTAACCCTGTGATATGCTGTTAAAGCCTCTCTACACCACCTACCCACCAGAGTATTCTGCACTGGATAAAGGGTTCATAAATATTTTTTGAATGAACTACCTTATCTACTACTTTTGCATAAATTATTGTAAATTGTTTACAAATTAACTACTGAAAAGAGTTCCATCAAGAAATGATAATATAATAGCCTACATTTATACAGTTCTTAAGATTTACAAAACAGTCTCCTCATAGTAACCCTATGAGAGAAGTAATGTAATCATTATCATCACTTTTTTATTGAGAAAGAAACTGAGTCTTCAGAAGATTGACTTGTCCATCTTCACATAATGAAAAAATTGTGGGCTGTGGACTAAGAACTTATTTTGCTGGAGACAAGTTCAGTGTTCTTCCTGACAATAGTATATAAAAAATGATTAAACCTTCATGGTGCCTGATATTGTGGTATTTGAGTGTGGGAAGCAGGAAGGAGGGAGGCAGCAAAACTGTTGACTCCTAAAATTTAATTAAGGAAAACTAAGCTACTCCAAATGGTCAATGGAATGAGAAGATTCATTCTTCCCATGAAAGATAATATTGAAAAATATTTTGGAGTACTCACAAATGATGATTGAAAATAGCAGAGCTCTTTGTAAAATTGCTTCCTAACTTGAAATGTTTAAAGTATTGCCTTTAGAAATGTTAATTAGATTTAGAGATGGGCTAAGTGATCCTTGCTGCCCAGTTCCACCTCTGTGCTCTCTAAACACCAGATATTTCTTGCACTTTGCCAGAGAAGTAGTATGAAAGAGAAAAAAATATAGACACAGAGAAAGACAGATGCAGACAAACATAGAGACAGACAGACAGACAGACATCTTTCATTTTCTTTGGCATTCTCTGAAAAAGATACAGATTGATATTTTTAACATCTATAGGTCCATTTTAAGCACTCATGGAAAATCTTATAAACTTCTCTGTTATGTAATAATCATAAATGAATAAATATTTGTTAAAGACATAAATATGCTCACTGATGATAATCAGTTTCTTATATAAAAATACAAACTTCATAAATAATTTAAGTATGTAATACTAAAAGCTATTCTCTCAGAGAAGTGATTAAATGATAAGAACAAAGTGGTCTCAAAGAAGAAAAACATGCTAGTAATAAGAATATGACAAAAATCTTCCAAATGATTAATAACAAGAAAAATGAAAATCACAGTGGCCCTGAGGTTTCTCCTTAATTCTAGTAAATTGGCCAAAATGACCAAAAAAAAAAAAAAATGGGACTATACAGTGAAGAAGAGATAGTAGAAAACAGGCACATTAATTCATTGTTGGTAGACCTATGAGTAGATACTTTGATTCTGGAAAAGTAAGTCGGAATTATGTAAATAGTAATACAAATGTCCAAATATTTAAACCCCAAAATTCTACTATTAGTCATATAATCCAAGGTCATTGATTAAGTGGAAATCCTCTTATATACCAAAAAAATTGTTGCAGCAAATTTTGTAATACAAAAAGAAAATAACTACAAACAGTGTCTAGATACCTTTCAATTGGGGAGCAGCTAAACAAATTGTATTATTACATGAACGCAATGAAATATTCTCTCTTAGAAGAAATGCCAAATATAGTGACTACAGAGAATCATGGAAATATTTCCACTTACATGACTTGATGGAAAGTGAAGTTAAGAAGAGCCAAGAAAATAATATGCACAACACAACAATGCAAGTAAAAAGAACAATCTACATAAAGCAATGTTTTTTTCATGTGTCATTAAAGTTTCTCAGAACAAATGTCTATCAAAATTCTCATGAAACCCCCAATTCAAAGTTTTCTCTTATTGTTCCTATCTATCTTCTGACCATTATTCTATTCAAATAATAATTTTCTTCATCTGATATTTGTGGAGCCCACCCTTCTAGAAAATTCATCTCTAGAGATTGACATTGTATGCCCAGGAGTGTCATAAGGTAAGGAAGAAGAAAGCCCTAAAGGGTCAGAGCGCTACTTCTTCACTGTAAAATGCATTGATATAGAGGCTCACATATCTTCTCCAAATTGATCCTTACAACTTTGTGAAGTAGAATTGACAAATTATTATTCTCATTTTATAGGTGGGAAAACTGAAGTTCTAAGAAGTGGGAAAGATTTTGGAGACTGAACCTACTCTATCTAGATCAATATTATCCAGTAGTGTGATACAGCAGCTAAAAAGTGAAATGTAGTTTCATACTGAATTAAGAAAGGCACAGTGCCAGCACTAGGAAGGCTTATTGTCTTGCTGTGTTCTACTTTGCTCAGAATCCTTCGAAGTATTGAATTTGGTTTGTAATACCACATTTTAGGAAGGGTATTAATGAGCTGGAGGAGATCCAGAGGAGCTCAACTGGAATGGTGAAAGGTCTCAACATTGTATTATTTGAAAATCAGTTTGGTAAACAAAAGAAACAGCTTCATCTATGAAAGGTCTGTCACTGAGATAGATGATACTGTTCTTCAGTCAGTTTCATTTATCTTATTCTTTGCGACCCTATTTAGGCTTTTCTTGGCAAAGATACTAGAGTGGTTTGCCACTTGCCACTTCTTCTCCAGCTCATTTTCATGGATGAAGAAACTAAGGGAAGCAGAGTTAATTGACTTGTCCATGGTCACAAAGCTAATGAGTATTTGAAACCAGATTTGAACTCAGGAAGATGAGTCTTCCTTATTCTAAGCCCAGTGCTCAGTCCATCATACCACCCGGCTGAGATAGATACATAGACAGAAGGGAAAGAAAAAAGAAAGAAAGAAATGTGTTTATATAATTTTCTAAATAGTCTAAATGACTATATCAGAATATTATGTGATTTAAAATTTTAAAACCATTTTAACTTAAAAATATAAAAGGCATTGGGTTAGACTTTTTTTTCTTTTGTCTGCTTTGATAAGAACATGATACTTGAGTAAACAAGGTGGATTTTAACTATTTACATATATTTCATGCATTCTCCCCACTAGTCATTTAAAAAAAAAGCTTGAGGAGGGAATAGACACTGGGGTATAAACTGAACCCTAATTCTGAAAATGTTGCTCAGTTGTAATCGTCTATTGTAATTTTTAGGAAACTATCAGAGTATAATAGCTAGATGACAAGACTGTATCTATAATTTACTAGTGGGCCTGCCAAGACAGGGCAAGTGTATGTCCTGGCCACATGCAAATTATTTAACACCTTATCTTAAACTATATTAAAAAAAAAAAAACTTTATACATTGGTGTGAGGGAAATTATTCTTCCCCTCTCTCATTAATTTAAGGTTTGAAAAAGACTTGTGCAGAAGGGCTTGGGGCTGAATGGAGACTCATAGCATAAAACAAATTGAATTGTGCTAAATAATAAGATGATCTGTATCATTCCCTGCATTCTCAGAATACTTTAAAATTCATTTTTCAGTCTTGGGCAGCTCAGATACACCACTCAATTATAGCACAGAAATGAGTTTACCGATAATACACAATCCTGTTTGTTACTGGAAAGAAGAATTCATAGCTGTCATGTACCAATTTGTGAAAAGTAAAACAGACATTGACCTAATGGTGAGGACAGCCTGGAGAAATCTCTCTGGAATGAATGGAAGTCTGGATCATTCTTCACTTCCTATCTGCCAAACTAGATCTATAGAACTTTGTACTCTTAATGCCAGCTTCTAAGAAAGAATATCTCTTTGTTCTCTGAGCCAAATTAAATATAATTGAATTATATCTTCATTTTTTTCCTGGTTCCCTATAGCTTATCTAAAAATTCCTTCAAAAGGAAATCTCTTTATTGTGATTTTAACACTGAATAGTCATTTCTTAAAGTAAAGGAAAGGAAGAAAATTCTAGTTTATCATCAGATTTAAGATGAGCATCTTTGGTACTCACATGAAAGTAGCAAATAGTAAAATTATGCTATCTGTGGATATTGAAAGTGCTGACCAATTCTTCTGTGTGTGAAGAAACCATACAAAGGAATGGTCATCATTCTGAGTCACTTCTTTAAAAGCCCCTAGGTTACACATGCATTTTAATGATTATATCCAATGCAAGTATTAAAAAATAGCAAATACAAGGAATGGAAATCTTATACATAATAGAAATATTTGTTTTTATTCAGTCATATTCAACTCTTAATGACCCCCTGCATCACACTGTCCATGGGGTTTTCTAGACACAGATATTTACATATTTGCCATTTCCTTCTCCAATGGACTAAGACAAATATCTCAGAAGGGATTTGAACCCAAGTGTTCCTGACTTCAGGTCTAGTGCTGCATCCATAGAGGCACCTAGCTACTTCCCTAGAAATGTTACTTTATTTCCTTTTGCTTTTACAGATAGGATATCCAGAAAAAAACACAACAAAAAGTTATCTAACTATTGATGATTATCTTTTTACTCTTCATGATAAAAATATATAATTACATTTGGATTATATAGTAATAAACAGTTAGTGACTACAATATTAAGAGTTTAGTGGAATTTCAAAAAAAAATGAGAGGAAAAGAAGACACTGAAATAATAATGGTAATCCTTGACATAGTTCTCATCAAAAGGGTTCCTTAAACATGAGCAGTATACTTTGATGAAATCCCTTCCCTTGGTTGTAAACCTAAATGACTGTGTAATTTGGATGAGTCGTTTAATTTCACAGGTTCTCATAGTGTCATGGAAAGATTAATATATTTGGTGCTGGGTCATTTGTGTTTGAACCTGGATTTTGACAATTACTACCTGTTTAAAATTCATTTAACCTTTCAGGGAATATGTTTCTTCCTTGACTACATGAGAGGGGTGGGGCAAGTTATCTCTGAAGTCTGTTATATTCCTTATTAAATTACAATCATACCATAGGCAAATTGAACTAGACAAGTTCTAACATTCTTCTTTCTCAAAAATCTAAGATTCTGTGATTCTCAGATACATTACTTTGGACAGTCATATAGGCTATCAATAAATATTATTTTCTGTAGTGTTCACAATTCAATGTATTAAGTGATGAGAGAGATAAAAATTTAAGTAAGCCATATTCTTTTCCTCAAAAAGTATTCATTCACAATCAGACTTTGCTAGTTCTAATGGAATTTATATTCATATTTTAAAAACAAAACAAAACAGCAACAAAAAACCTATCTCTTATTCATAATTGCGTCCATAATTATGAAATATGTCTTTTTTGTCTGATAGTGAAGTATGAAATCAAGAATTTTTTAAATGCAAATTAATCATTGCTAAAATACCTAGCTCTCCCCCAAAAGCAATTTCAGTTTAGGACTTCCTTTTTTACTCTCACAAGTTTGAACTTTAAAAACAAGGATGCAGCTATGAATACAATATTGAGTTATTGAGAGACATTTCTGACATTCTTTGTTGAAGATTTTCTAATCCTGAAACTTAATTGAAGATTTTCTAATCCTGAAACTTAAAGAAAAAAGAAAAGTGGCTTTGTAAAAAGTTGTGCAACAATGGATTTTTTTTTTTGCAATTATCTAGGCCAAAAAAAAAAAAAAAAAGGAATGAAATATTTTTACCTGCAGAGAGTGTTATTATAAAGGATTGTAGAATCTGCCAAATTTTGAGAAGAAAAATGATAAGCTTTTGTGCTCTATATAGCTAAATTTAGAGTTTTCAAATGAAATAGTTTTTAAGAGTTAAAAAGGAGAATCATATGATAGCCACTTAAATTAGTCCACCTCGAGTGTCAAAATCAAGGATGAGACTTTCACTGATAGAATTTGGTACCTTTTATTAACAAAAATAACTATCAAAATATTATATCCATTGTCAATGTCTTTGTACTCTTAGTTCTTAGCACAGTGCCTGGAACATTGTGAATGACTAATAAATGTTGATTGATTACTGCAAGGTTATTACATCAAGGGAAAGTGGGGTAATAGGAATATGAAGGTACTTTAGTTCATTAATTTTTATTTATTAATTAGAGTAATAGAATGCTACAAGTAGATATTTGAAAACTTTTGAATGGAGGGGCATAGAGGAGGTAGAAAAATATCAGCTCAGGAGGTAAGGAGAATCAAAAGTAAGAATATAATTTAAATCTTTACTTGACAAGATAATCACCATTATAAAAATAGATTGTATATGCACTAAATTATGTGAACACTTAAGGAGATTTTGAAAATTTGTAAGATGGCATATGTGTATGTGATATAGGATATCTTTGTATCTGTGTATTTATCTTTTCTAAGTGTTTTCATTATATGCATGAATATATAGAATTAATATATAATGTATATATATAGCACTTAAAATGTGCTATTTATTTCTCAGATCAGTATATAAGATTCTTGAAATCAGGAACTCAAAGTTAAATTTATATATTTTCCTCTTGGGTCTTTGCCTCTGTATGTTATTGTACCTAGTTGACATTTAGTGAATGTTTATTGATTGATTGATTGAATAAATGAATATCTTAAAAGTATATTTGGAAGTTAATAAATCAACTAACATTTGCTCAGCAGCTATTTTGTGCCAGTTACCCAGCTGAGGTCTGGAGAAATACAGAAAATCCAAAAAAGTCCCTACTTTTTGTAATTCTCTCTGTAAAATGTAATGTTCTGTGTTGAAGTTTTCTTGGGGTCTCTGAAGGCAGCCTTCCTTTCAGTTCAGTAATCACCCAAATCACCCAGGGGTTAAAATCCAAATCCTTTATTGTCTCCTTCAAAGTCTTGTCTCCTTCACTTGGGCCTGGGCTAGTTTTTCTGAAGGCCTTCCAGATCTTGGTTTCAGTGGGGATGCAAAGGAGGAGAGCCTGCCACCACTTTTCTCTCTTCCCTAGTTCTGATTCTGACTGAGTTTATCTGAGTTTATATGCTCTCTTATCACAGATGTGAATCTTGTGGAACTATATTAATACTAAGTACAAGTACTGAACTAGAGAACTGTTAAGCACCATGCTAAATAACCATTGTCTCTATCAATTCCACTGAGTTTGCACCTTCTAAAAATTCTTGTTTCAAATTCAGAGTTCTGGCCCATAAGAACTCTTTTTTTTTTTTTTTTTTTTTTTTTTTTTTGAGGCTGGAGTTAAGTGACTTGTCTAGGGTGTCTGAGACCAGATTTGAACTCGGGTCCTCCTGAATTCAGGGCTGGTGCTCTATCCACTGCGCCACCTAGCTGACCCCATAACAACTCTTGGAGTTCACAATCTGATCATGAAGAGATATAGATAACCATTTATAAAATATATGCAGGGTAAATTGGAGATAATCAACAGAGGGAAAGCATTAAGAGGCATCAGGAAAGGTTTCTTGTGAAAGAGATTTTTATCAGGGTCCTGATGGAAACCAGGATAGACCAAAGGTGGATATGAGAAGAGAGCATGGATTCATGAGAAAGATGAGTCTATGACTTGGTACTGGCTCTTCCATATGCATGAAATATTTTCTCTTCTCACTTTTTCCTCTTGGAAGTTCTGGTTCCATTTGAGGCCCAAATGAAATGACATTTCTTCAGCCAGCATCCATCATGGTACCTGGTACATAATAGGCCCTTAATACATACTTTTGATTAAAGTAACAAAGTAAATTTAAGATGGTGAGAATGCTAATAATTAAGGGGTGGTCAAGACAGATTTCTTGGAAGAAATAGAGATGAAGCTGCTCTTTGAAAGAACCTAAACTAAGCAATACTAAGTATGTGTGACATAGTTTCTTTCTCATTAACTAGGGTTTGTTGAATTCTATAATGTTATATGCATTTGTCCAAATCCGTTGAAGCAAGATGCACTGAATTTGTTCATATTTAGAACCTCAGTGAATGTTTCTTTTTCTTCTCTTCTCTTCTCTTTTAATACCTTCATCAATTAGATGGGTATATGGTAGAACTTTATGGTTAATTTTTTTATCTATTTACTATTTATCTAGTTATTTAGAAAACTTTTTCATTTTATACCATTTAATGACACACACACAACATATGTGGACATAGTTGTGTGTTTATATGCATATGTGTGTATGTGGCATTTATTTTTATAAGTTCTCTATAGATTTTAGATGTAAGAATTTTATTCAAGGTGACTAATAGTATATTTTATATGTTGTTTTTTTTCTTCTTGGTTATCACAAATTGATTTTATCTGTGCAAAACCTTTTTAACAAATATTTGCCAGGTAAATGTAGACAAGCCACTTAATCTTGTTGTGCTCTTGACTAGTGGTATCAAACTCAAATAGAAATATGGGCTAATAAAGTATAAATATATATATGGATACCTGTATGTGCATATTGACTTAGAAAATGACAAATTATTTTTTTAAATTTTTACTTATTTTGTTAAATACTTTGCAATTGTATTTTAATCTTATTCATTTCCACCATGAACTATTTGGGGCCATAAGCGGCCTGTATATGTTTGACGTCTCTGCTTCAGATAATTTTCTAAAATTATAAATTATATGGTGAGAGAGAGTTTCTCACTGAAGTGTTACATATACAAATGAAATCATAAGTTTAGTTCCTAACCTCAAATCATCATTTTTAAATGACTTACCTTATCTATAATTTTTAAAAATAAGAACTTTCCTCATCCTTTTTTGCAAAAGATACATATTTTCCATCTCCTTTTGTTTTGTGTTATGGCTTTTTATTTTTGTGTCATTGATCAATGTGAAAAGTACTATGGTGCTCAATATTAATTTTAGACTAACTTTATTATTCTTTTTACCAACTTACTATTCAGTTTTTTCCTTTGTAGTTTTTGTTCAGTAATGAGTTCCTTTCTCAGTAATTTGTGTCACTGGTTTTACTGAGCACTGGAATTTTATATGCATTTAATTCACAATCTTGTATAGGTTGTAGCCATGGATGAGAACACAGGATTTAGAATTAGGAGATCTAGGTTTGAAACTCATCTTAAATACACTGTGTGACTATGAAAACTTTTTCCTCTCATTCTTAGTGTCTCCATATATAAATTATAAGTATTGTAATAATATTTGTGCTGTCTATCACAAAGGGTTAATATGAAAAAAATACATTGCAAGTCCTAAAGTACTCTACTGTAAGTTGCTGTTTTTAATTTTGATTCTTCCTTTCTTTCTGATTTCTTTGATATTCTTGCACTTTATCTTTCATATTTAGTACAATTTTATAATGTAATTTTATTGGTACTTTTAGATCTGTACAATACTTTAGGTGACATTAATAGTGCATTTAGATATAGAGATATATAAATATAATGTATTTATATATTTGTATCTATTTGTCAATATACATTTATACTTTATATATGCTTTGTCTATGTAAACACATTATTAATATTTTAAGTAACTTTTTGTTAGCCTGGCCTCTCCAATTCTTATGTCTTCAAATGAATTTTTATTTTATGTATTTAGTCTTCCTTAAATCTATGTCATAAATTTGGTACACAATTCTAGTCTATTGCAATATTTTTGGATTTTGATTCTGTCATTTAACATGAGTCAATCTTATTATCATCTATAAAATCACTATGCATGTTTCTTTTTGTTGTAGTACTTAACTAAAAACAACAGGGATATCCATAAATTTGAGGAATAGGTAAACAAATTATGGCATTTAAAATTATTTATTTGTTTTAATTTAATAATATTATTTCAGTGTTAAGTAATTACAAAAGGGATGGTTTTGGAGAAACTTTGGAAGACTTATATGAGGGGATATAAAGTAAAGTAACCAATATGAGGACATTTTATAGCTATAATAATTATAAATTAAAAAACCCTCAAAGATGTAAAAATTTTGATCAAAATAATGAACCACTATGATAGTTTTTATTGATGAAGAATGCCTTCTGAATGGATTTAAGGTAGAGAGTTATAGACACTTCTTTGGACATGCCACATATGGATTTATTTTGCTTAACAATATTTAATGGCAAGAATTATGTTTTAATCTTTTTTATTGAGAATTGAAAATAGAAGAGCTAGTAATAAAAAGGAAGGAAGGAAGGATGGAAGGAGGGAGGGAGGGAAGGAGGAAAGGAGAGAGGAAAGGAGAGAGGGAGGGAGGGAGGAAGGAAAGGAGGGAAGAAGAGAGAGAAGGGGGGAAGGAGGGAGGGAAGGAAGGAGGGAGGGAGAGAAGGAAGGAAGGAGGGAGGAAAGGAAGGAAAGAAGAAAAGATTTTTTTAAGAGTGAATGAAATCTCAGTGAAATTCAGAGGGAACATGCAAACAGGATAACTGAAAGGAACATATTTCATTAATTACATTTTTTAAAAATTAAGATTAAATAGTGGTGATATACTTCATTTTTACTTATAATCTATCTCCAACTTTGATTAGGGAAATATCATTTTTAATATGCATTAATCAGTAAGAATTTCACTTGTATCTTTATTCAAATCATTTATGAAATTGTTGATTAGAAAATTTGTGATTATAGCAAGTATTCCTTTCTTTCACAATTATAGATTCCAAAAAATCATTCCTACTTTCTCCCAAAATTATTCTGATACTTAAACATCACATTTTAAATTCTGATCATCAAAAAGTCTGACCTTCATTACTGTTTATTGATTTTTATTAGATGAAATCTTCACTAAAGCATGTAAACTTTTTTTCATTCATTTTTATAAATTATATCTCAAGAAACATGGGAAAATTGTTGTCCCTCACTAATTTGAGTTACCTCTTTCATTGGTTTATTATCAATATCAGAAATGTATCACCAGATCACATGTGGTCTCACCTTTTCTCTTCATCTTGTTATTTCAGAGTATACAGATTTGGTTACAATCATTTCAGAATTTCTCCTACTTCTTTTCCTCTTGCTGTGTTCAGTTTTATTGTTATTTGTTTTACTTGTCACTTTCCTTATTATTGTTTTGGTTTCCTTCTATCCTTAGAATTTTTTTCTTCCTGTTTTCCTTCATAAGTTTTTCTCCTAATTCTATCTAGAATTCTTTATAGCAATTAATAGCAGGTAGAAAAGCATTCTTCAAGCTTTTTACTTTTCCATTATTTCTCTCTGTGCCTTCAAGCAAGCAGATAAACTTTTATTTAAGACACACAGTAGTTCATGACTCTAGCTAGAAGATAAATAGAGCATAAAGTTTATCTCCCTAGAACAGCTTCTCATTTTTTGTGCTACCAATTTCTTAAGTGCTTTCCTTAGTAGTTCATCTGAATACTTGGGCTGTTAACTCACTCTATAATACTTCACTTGAAGATCACATCAGCTTCCATGAGTTAATTGCCATTTCTTTGTTGATGATTCTCAAATTCACTTGTCCTTCCTCAGCTTCTTTGTTGATAGCCAATCACAAGTCTCCAGCTGCCTTTCAGGCTTTTCAAACTGGATGTTCAAATTAAATTTAAGATTGTAGGCACCTTAAAGTAAATGTTTCCAAAACAGAATTAATTATCTTTCCCTCTAAATTCTCTCTTCTACCTTACCTAACATTGTACAGAATAATGCCATCCTCCAATTCCCTCAAGCTTGAAACAAAGGAGTCAGTCTGGATTCCTTAGTATCACTTACCCCACCCTCTTATTTAATCTATTGCCAAGGCCACTCCATATAATCTTTGCAACATCTTTTGAATACCCCCTTTTTTGTTCCGCTGTCATTGCCAGTTTAATTCAGGTCCTCAACACCTCATGCACAGATTACCATAATAATTAGTCTACCTACCTCATGATTCCTTACTCTGGTCTTTCCTTTCAGCCTCCAAAGTGATTTTCCTAAAGTGCAGGTCCATCATGAAAACAGATTCCAATTTCTCCCCATTACCAGGGTATGAAATGTTATTTTTGATATTCAAAATTTTTCATAATTTATCTTCCCACCTATCTTTCCTGTCTTTTTACACCTTACTCCCCACATTATAGTCTTCAAAAAAGATATACTCTACTGGTTATTCCATGAAAACATACTCTGACTCTCCTCTCTGGTTATTTTCTTTAGCTGTCCCCAAATGATGGGTCTACTCTTTCTCCTCAGCTCTTCCAGTTGGTTTCTATTGCTTCTTTTTGTTGATCTTCAGTTATATCCAAGTGCTTGTGACCTCATGAACTATAGCACACCAACACTTTCTATCTTCCACTATCTTCCAAAGTCTGTCCAAGTTCATGTTTATTTTGCTTCCATAAATTTATTTATCCATCTCATCCTCTGTTGTCCCCTTTTACTTTTGCCTTCAGTCTTTCCAAACATTAGGGTCTCTTTAAATGAGTCCTGTCCCTTGATTAATTAAACCAAAATATTTCAGCTCCAGCTACAGTATTAGATCTCCAAGTGAGTAGTCTGAATTAATTTTTTAAAGTATTGATTTATTTAAGTTCTTTGCTATACAATATGCTCTCAAAAGTCTTAACACTACAATTCTAAGGTGTCCATTGTATTACTTTCAACTTTCATTATACTCCAACTTCCATAGTCATACATTTCTACTAGAAAAATCATATCTTGGACAGCAAATGGATGTCTCTCGTTTTTAGTATTAGGCTGTTCACATTTGCCACACTTTTCTTTCCAAAGATCAACTATCTTTTAATATAATAGTTAGAATCATCATTTGCCTTGATCTTTGGGACCCAAGAATATAAAACCAGACATTGCCTCCATTTCTTCTCCCTCTATTTTCCACAGTATTACACAGTGTTTAGCACATAGCAAATAGTTAATAAATGTTCAGTGATTGATTTTTAATATCCATTTGTTACACATTTTCAGTTCTAGTTACTATATTTATGGACTTTACTGGGATTCTGTTATCAAGCTCATCCCAGGTCTAACTAAATTGTTCAGATAAGATCAAATAGCCATTATCACCATTTTATTAGTTCATTTAGCTAGGCTTCTTATACTCTGGATTCTGAAGCAATATGCATCACAGAAATCCCTAATCAAAATATTATAAAACCCTTTCCTTCTTTGTTTATTTTGCTTGTTTACTATCTTCCAGGCAATTAAACCAGTAGGCAAAATTTTCAAATGGCTTGATATTGTAGGGGAGCACTTCTAATAATTGATGGTGTTAGACAATAATAGGAATTAGACATTAGGCAAGGTTAGGAATTTAGCAATTGTGACTTTTTCTACCTTTTTCAAACTTTCCCACTGAAAAATATTGGTTATTTAATTGAACTTCTCTATTTTATCCCTGGTAACTGGCTTATTCCATCTTCCATGCATAGAATCTCCTATATCCTTCTCTATTTTAGTTCCCCTTTTTCTTCAAGAACTAACAGAGGTACTAATTTTCTAAAAAGAATATCTTGATCTAATTCATTGTCTAAACATCATCATTACTCTTATTTCAGATTTTATCCTTGGCTTTTGTTTACTATTTTTGTCTCCTATAGAGCAGGTAGTGTGTGCTATATCATTTTTATCCCTCGACGCTTATTTATTGTAAATACTTAAAGACTTTTTGATGAATATATATTATATTAATCATATATAATATGTAATAATATAAAGTATTATCATTACAAGAGTTATTTTGTACATATTTTAAAACATTAAAAAAAACTAAGAGATGGAAATACAAAAATAAAAGAAAATAATTATTTCCTAAGGACATTGTCATTTAATATAACTTTTGTACTATAATTTCTTGGACTGCCAATGTTATCTTAAATTTTTTCTTTTGTAAATGGACGTATAAATCTAGAATTAAGCATATTTTTAGTGTTGTTTTTCAAGTAGATTCAACTCAAAGTTGGGTTAGCATTTGTACCTCCTCTCAAATGGGAATTCAGAAACATAATTCAAACAACAATTTGAATAATCCCAGCTGGTAGCTTTTAAGTATCAGCAGCTGGTCCCATGAATTTGCATACCTCTGCACCATCTCCAAGGACAGTAGGGTTCTTCAACATAAACATTATTACTAATCAACTGATCTGCATTCTGATATCTAGTGTGAAACCTTCACAAATATCTTTGTGAATACATCTGCTAATGCTGCCTTCAACCTTTTACCAACCATTGCATTTTCCCAATTTGGAAATGAGGAGTAACCATAATCTTTATTTATCAGAACAATTTGTATATTTGAGGCAAAGAAGCAAAGGACTATGCATACTGTTCAGCTCATAAATCATCCAGCTGCTGCAGTGTTTGTTAACTGCTAAAAACTTTTTATGGACAGACAACACAGGACTTATAAATACAGATATCAGTGTAATCAGGCTTATCAAGATAGTTCAGTGAATGTCTATTATTTAAGCTTGATTTTAATGTTTATCTTTGGAACTTTGAAGTTATTATTCCATAAGTCTTGCCAATGTGAATCATACATCAATAACTATAGATTAAAAAAAGTAAAGGGAAGAATATTATACAGAAAAGATAACATTGGCTAGATAGGGAATAATAATGCTTAAAAAAGGAGTAAAGGTTGGGCTTTTATTTATTTACAGGAAATATAATGAAGCATTGAAGTGATTTGTTTAAGAATATGAGTACAATTGAGCAATATATGAATGCTTAAAACAAAAATACCTAACAAAAGGTAGATCACAATATTGATTGATTTTTCTTGCTAGTGCTTTGTTATTTCAGTTTCCTAAGAAAGGGCAGAGAAGGGAACTGTACAAAGGGAAAATAATAAGTGACAGAAATGTGTTTGGGGATATCTAGGATAAATGTAGAAAAAGAATAGAAGCAAAGAAATAAGTCAAAGTGACAGGTATTTGTTAGAGGGAAAGGGATGATGACTTCTCCAGCAAATATATATCTATAATCTATATCTATATATCTATCTATCTATATATATAGATAGATAGATAGATAGATAGATAGATAGATAGATATGTATATATATATATATACGTATATATGTATAGATAGATAGATAGATAGATAAAACTGACAGATAACATTACCAATAAATAAATAAATAACTCCTAAGTAAAATGTAGATGAAAGGCAAGTGTCAGCTTTGAGGAAAAAGAGGGAGGTTATGACATTACAAAACTCTCTGTTTTGATGAGACTGCCCACAAAATCATTGCAATAGCTGATTGTTTTTAGGAGTTTGACTATAGTGTTATTTAAATATGGAAGCAACATGTTATAGAGGAAAGCATAATTGACCTGTGATATTTTAAAATCGTAATTTTGACACAATAATTGTGTGATGTTAAATAATTATTAAATTTCTCATGTCTCAGATTCCTTAAGTATAAATTGGGAATAATAATGCCCCTACATAACCCACTAAACTATTAGGAACAAAATACTTTATAAAGTCTAAGTTCTTACTGTTATATCTAATATAGAAAGCTGTTCTTTATGCCAATGCAAATTCGCCAATGTATCAAATGAGATGATATCCATAATCATATTTTCTGAATTATTAGAAAAAAAAGATAAGGGCTAGATATATGTGTACTCCCTGATTAAGGAAAATGCTCTGCTAATTCAGGTTGGTACAATAATTAGGAAAAGAATATAGGTTTTTATATTTTTCTGGTCTTTAAACTAGATATATATTTTCTTTGGTTGACCAATTAAGTCTTAAAAATGTATTAAGTCTCTACTATGTGGGAGGCACTATGCTAAATACTAGGAACACAAAGACAAAATTGAAGTACTCTCTGCCATCAAAGAGCTCAGATTCCACAGAGAAAACCTAACTAGGACTAATGCAAGTATAAAGAAAGTATAGATGAAAACTGTAAAATAATTGAGAGGGGAAAGAAGCTAGTAATTAGACCATAAGAAAAATCCCCATGTAGGAGAGATATTGAAGATGAGTTTTGAAGATAACTAGGGAAACTAATTAAATTATGCCATAGTTTATCTGTTAATGTTAATCATATTCATCATCCAGATACATAACTTAACAAAGAAAACTTTAAAGTTCTAATATACCCCAACCTATAACTTAATACATATTTCAATACCCTTAAAATGTCCATTTTTTTTTTGTGATATGCTGTTTTAGATCTATTTCTTAGGGTATTATTTTAATGGGCTTGAGTTAAATATGTAGTGATTATCTTTAGTTGAAAAGCGTTTTAAAAAGAAAAATTAATTGGGCTGCTTAGCCAGTGACAGTGTTTATTGCTAGGCCATATTTAGAGTATTTATAGCCTTGGTAGTATTTGCAGAAAGTTATGCTTGGTGAATGTGGACTTTGAAAAAACTGTCTCTCCTTCACACCCTGATGTGGCATTGTAATAAGATTGAAGTAGAAAATATCACTCATAAAAGAAAAAGAAATAGTGACACATAAGTATAACTAAGCCTGAAAGCTCATTTTCATAAGATTTTTCTCATTGGTGGGGATTAATTACTCAATGTTCCATGCCTAAGTGAGAGGTAGAATTATAAAAATATATATTTAGGTAGATATAGATGTAGATATATACATGCATATACAAACTCACACCTATACATACCCCACATACACTCACACATGTCTTTTCTGTCTTTGCTACCTTTTTATTTAATTCTGCTCCATAGTTTGCCTTCCTGTTACTTAATCTCCTCCCACCCAGGAATCCTTCCCTTGTCTTCTTCCCTCATCCTTTGCATTTCCATCTGCCCATCCCTCCCTCTATTTCTTTATACATTTTGGAGGTATATACCCTTCCTGGTATATATGTAGTGTTGCCTATTGAACCCATTCCTAACCTGAGTAGGTTTTCAAACTACAAGTTCTCCTCCTCCTTCAAACTATAATCCTCTGTGTCTATTCTTCCTCTGTACCTCATTTGTATAACATGATTGCTTTTTTTACATTAACTTTTCCAATCATTCTTTTGAGCTACATATTGTTGATGTGAATCTTATATGTATACATGCATATATGTATATACATATATAAGAAAACATAAATAATTTATCCATGTTTAAATAGTTTGTTCATGTTGAGTTCCTTAAAATTGATCTTTCATATTGGCTCTTATATAGTAAATTTTCTGTTTGGATTTCATTGATAGAGTATTCTGAAAATCTGCAAATTTGTTGAATGTTCATTTTTTTTTCTCATTCAGAATCATAGATAATTTTCGTGGATATGATATTTTTGGCTTCAGGCCTAGTTCTTTTGATTGTCAGTAAATATGTTTCCAGGACTTCGGATGTTTTATTGCAGCTACTGATAAGTCTTGTACAATTCTAATTGTAGCTCCAGTATATTTGAATTGTTTTTTCCTTGTTTCTTGCAAAATTTTCTCTTTGATCTGAGGGTTTCAAAATTTGATAAAAAATATTCCTGTGTGTTGTCCACAAAGGATCTCTTTGAGGTAGTAATCTGTGGATTTTTTTTGATTTCTACTTTCCCCTCATGTGCTGTCATTCCAGGAAATTTTTCTTGAATTATTTCCTGTATTATTGTGTCAAGATTCTCTTTTTTGGTCACAACTTTCTGGGAGTCCAATTATACTTATATTTTCTTTTCTTGATCTATTCTCCAGAGCTGTTGTTTTTTTCTCATGACATATTTCACATTCTGTTCTTTTTTTCTCATTCTTTATAATCTTATAAAAATAATGTTATTTCTTGGTCTCTCATAAGTTCACTGCTTCCCCTTGCCCAATTCCAGTTTTCAAAGAATTATTTTCATCTTTGAGACTCTTTACCTCTCTTTTAGTTGGTTAACTGTTTTTTAATAAGCTTCTTGTTTTTCTTGGATTTTTTTTCCTTTAGGTTTTCCTCAATGTATTTCATTTGATTTTTGAATTCTTTTTTTTTTTTTTTTGAGTTCCTCTATAAATTCTTTCTGGATAGGGAACCATTTCTTTTCCTTGTCATTCCTTGGAGTAAAAGTTTTTTTGTTTGTTTGTTTGTTTTTAACTAAAGTGTTCTCCTTTGAAGATGAACCCAGGTCTTCCTTGTTTTCATAACATGTTTAACATGTTTCAATGGTAGTTTTTTTTTTTCTTCTTTACTGGTTCATTTTTTAAAAATGAAATATTAGTATAAGTAATTCTAATTGTGGAATGGAGGGATGGTGATTCAAGCTTCCCTTCAGCTCCCTGCTCTCACCAGAAACCTCAAATCAAGAGCTCTACCCTCCTGCAAGTGCCCACAGCCAGCAGCATCCCAGCCCTGCTCCTCTGCAGTCACTGGAGGCTGATTCTTCTTACTCAGGATCATATCTCAGCAGCTGGGCCTGGTGTTCCCAATCAGCCAAAGTGGTTCACTCAGTCTTCCTGAACTCAAACCCTGAGTCCATGAATAATCTTGGAGGTAAAAGTTTTTGAAGTTCCTGATGAGATTCCAGTCACACCCAGCTAGCCCAAGGGGTCCCCACTTGATGTTTCTGCAGAATTCTCCTGGAGGTGTTTGCACTGCAGACAGGTTAACCCCCAACTCAGGATCTTTCTTCAGATCTTTTCAGATTGTATCTGAAGTACCCCAGCTCTTTCCCAAATTTTAATTTTTCACTAGTCTATGTTTGCTCTGAGGTGCAAATTTTTTCTATTTGTGGGGGAAATTAGGATAGCTTGAAATTTACTGACATACTCCACCATCTTCCCAGAATCCTCCTCCTAATCTGTTGCTTTCTAAATCAACATGTGACCCACATGGATTCCTATGTATGGTTTCATAGGCCTATTTCTTTTTTTGAGTTTGACACCACTGATCTTAGAAATAATATATCTTTGTTTCTTAGTTTCAAAAGTGGTTAAACAGGCTCCAAGGAGTAGAGTGACATATCCATGATCCCATTTCTAGTTATTTACAGAATGTGTTCTAGAACTCAGTTGATTTAACTACTAGATAATCGCTTCTTCTACTGAACTCTGATGTACCTCCATATCATTCCTACTTTTCAACTTCAGATGCTAAACAATCAAGTCGTATGGTATAGTGAATACAATTCTGAAGTGAGAATCAGGAAACCTAGCTTCACATTTCAGCTTAACTTATCCATTTGCAATTCTACTGTTCTGGTCTATAAAAATTGGACAATACAATTAAGATTTCTTACTTCACAGGGTTATTTGAAGAGAGTATTTTTGGATTTCTTTGAAACACAAAAATGTGGGTTGCTGCCATTAACAGAGAAGTAGAAAAATGATGGAGATAATAATCATTTAAAAACATAATATATGCTTATACTATTTCCTGTATTAGGAATATGTAGAAAAAGTGAAATCATCCATATCTCAAGATACTGACATTCTGGAGCTGGAGTTTCTTCCCTTTTGGCAGATGGGAGAACTCTCTGGACCCCCTTCTTGAGTCTCCTCATTGTTCTTTCAGTAGTTTCCATTTTAAAATACTGATTCCCATAATAAGCTTATAATGGGAAAGGATAGTGAGAGTTTCTGTTATGTCTATTTCTTACCAGAATAGATGAATCCACCACAGAAGGCTGGACCTTAATCCAGCATATTCTCTGGTAATTTGACCATAGTTTAGAGCCTCAAATGAGTAGACACATGCTCTAACAAAGACTTGTATAGACAGATATTTACGTGCTTGATTGCTATTTTTAAAGTCTATTCTGAAGAAGCCTAGATTGGTGGAAATTAACAGTTTCACTATCATGTTATTTAAGTTTCTATAAATGATATACTTAAACTCTATAGAAGCTGAGGAGTGGAACAAGCACAACAAGATTTGGAATCAATGAACCTTGTCAAATTTTAGCTCTGTCCCTTACCAAACTTATGACTGTTGGGAAAGTACTTAACATCACTGGGATCTAGTTTTCCTAGTCTGAAAAATGAGAAGATTGGACCAAAGAGATTTGAAAGTTATTTCCTCTCTAAATTCACATCCTATAAAAGCTCTTCAAGGACTGTATCTTATATGGTCATCCTCTCAAAGTGCGTTTCCTGCATACATTGAGAAATATTTACCATAGATATAAACAAAGTAACAAATGTAAAATAAAAAAGGAATAATGCTAATATTGGTTTTGCCATATTTTAATTAAGAATCATAAATCCCTATAAAGATTAGCTGTCTTAGAAAAGGAAAAAATCCTCTAAGGACATCATTAATTTCCAACAACTGGACAATAGACTTCAGGGAATAATTGCAAAATTTAAAAACTCATTAAACCTGCCATGTGAGCATAATACTTTTTAACTGAGTGAAATCACAACAAGGAAAGATACCTTTACTTTCTTAAATTCAGGTATATAATTTAAAGGCAATATCATATGTCTGATTCATAGAAAAATAATCATAAGTGCCATGATTTTATTCCAAAAAAGAATGCAAAATTATCAATATAAAGCACTACTTGAAAAAAATGATTCTTTGAGTGCCTGTTATATTGTAATAACTTTGGGAAAATTTGAGCAGTTTATAAAGCACAGGAATTTCCTGGAAATTCTTTTTAAAATATTTTTGGGTTTTGGGCTTGTTGATTTTAATTTCATAACCACTTCCCAATAACATCTTAGCCCATAGAACTCTTTTATAATAATGATAACAGCAAACAATTAAACAAACATAAATGATGTGATTATCTGATGGTATATGAAATAATTCATTCCTACAGTCTATGTTTTCTACAATTCTCTGAAAAGGTAAGCATATTAAATGAGGACAACATTTCCTAGTGAAATCCTTACCGATGCAATACTTGGAAAAATATGAAGTAGCAGATAAGACTATTCAAAATTGTTGAATCTGAGAAAATATCTTTATGATTCTTCCCTTTCCCCACATCAGGGATACTAGACAATAAGCACATATCATACTTAGCTTCAGTTTTTTTTTGTTTGTGTGTATGGACATATCTAAAAAGACAATACACTGAGAGGAAATCTCAACTAACATAAAGTTGTCTGCTCTTGATTAAGTTTCCTTGGCCATTTTGGTGCAAATGAAATGAGTGTTGCACAGCAGTCAATAAAAGAAATGGTTTTGAAAACCAAGAAAAATTATCTAAAATCCATAAAAAAGAGAACATTTAATAAATCTGGATGGTGCATCAGTCTAAGCTTCCCTGATCTATTTACAATTCAATCTAATGACAAATAGAAATCAGGTGCTGAGTTTTATGGAGCTCTTTTCTAGTAGACAAGACATTTGAATTTTGATTTATCTCCCACCAATAAGAAGCAGACTTTCATTAATACTAGACAAACAGTGAGCTTTCTGATATTCTGCAAAGAAGCATTTTGGGAATTGGTCAATGCAAGTATTTCCTACAAATAAAGAAAATAGCAAAAGAAGAAAGCTGTACAATGCATTAAAGATTGGAATGCAACTCCATTTTTTATATTTTCTATTTCATTAAACTTTTAAATGCAATTTTACAGCAATGAGTAATGTTTGGTATAGGCTTATATAAGATTATTAATAAATATGTATTAAATGCAAGTTGCAGATACATTTAATGCACATTTCAAGAAATAGAATGCTTATAGAATGTTAATATTAGATAAATGTGAATGTAAAATGGTCTGTAAGGGGTCTGGCAAAGTAGTTTTTGGCAGGAGGAATCTTTTATTCCTGTATCATAGAAGTTAATGCACTTGTCTAAGAACCCTGACTTTCCCTACCCTCTGCATCTTCATCTTCATGTTCTTATTCACTTTACTTAGTGTGTTGGGGTGATTGTGTGTTTAACTACACAATTTAAGAGCTCTGGACTCTAGAAATCAGAAGGTTTGGATTTGAACAGCTCCATCAGTTCTTTGAAGTGTTATATTATTGGATAAATCTTTTGATTTTAGTGAGCTTCAGTTTCTTCATCTCTAAAATGAAAATGCTAATATATTATCTGCATCACAGAGTTATAATTTTAACAACTAATGTAGTACTTTATAATCCTAACAGAGTGAGGGATTGGACTTGTGAGTTTACTAGCATTGGTAACCACCAGATGAAGACTCTCTTTCTCTTCTGATACACCTTTCCTGAAACTTTAAATCTTGGTGAGGTACTGAGGGCACAGTTAAATTGCCTATGTAAGATGAGCAATTTGATCAGGGATATATGCCCAAAAAGAGATAGGGGCATGCGGTACTTTAACACAAGTCTTCATGACTCAGAAACAAGTTCTCTATTCACTGTTACATGTTACTAATCATACATGTTTGGTTAAACACAAATAATTATTATTCATATTGCTTGTGTTCCAATCAACAAAAGGTGGGACATTTCTATACTACCTGAAGTACATGATTAATTTGGTCATGTTATGAACCATAAGGATATAATGAACTCAGAAGGCTTGGGATCCATTTGCTTCTGGCTCTGCCAGCAATCCGCCTAAGATTTCTACAAGGACTTGCCCTTCTTGAAGCTTTCTTCTGTCATTTGCAATATGAGGGGATTGTATGAAATGAACTTCAAGTTCTCTTCCAGCTCTAATAAGCTATGATTTGAATAAATAGCATTTTAATATTGAATATTCATCATATTTGATTAGAAAAATTGTACAGACAATTTGAAGTTTCCCTAAACCCTTCAGAAATACTGAACATTTTCCTGTTTTCCATTGGCCTCTTTATACCTTTTCCTTATCATCCCTCCCCAGTGACTGCTTTTGAAAGTAGACCCTAGTGTCTGCTACATTTTTATACCAAATGGTTCCCTGGTGGATGAACTAAATCAAGGCAAGAAATGGTGGTAATGGTGGTGGGGTTTTAAGACATGACAATATTAATTAGTCTCTTGCCACAAAATCCCTCTAATTACCTTAATATTGGTTTGATTTCATGTATGCAAATTTAATGTTAAAGTTCTTAATTGTTTCAAGGGCTTAAAGCACAAAAAATTAAGGAAATCAAATAGTTGCTTTTTCAATTGGATTGAAATAGATTGATTTAGCTAGAATAGGTAATCCAGCTGTGTAGTAAAATGTGACTTGGAGTAACCATCCTATTTCATTTCATCCCATGCTATGCACTGGATATTATTCAATTCAGCAAATTCAGGAAGCCATTTACTATGGGGAAGGTAATGAGCTAGATTTTTGTAATACAAAAATAATAGAGTAGTTCTTGACCCTAAGGAATTTACATTATTGAAGGAGGGAGGAGAGACACAACATGTCCACAGATTAAGTAAATGCAAGGTAATTTGAGGAAGAAACAAACACTAAAATGTAGGAGGGAGGGGCATCAGGGAAGACTTTTATAGAGGAAATAATAACTGAGGTGAGTTCATTCTTGAAAGAGGACAGTGATTCTGAGGCAGAGATAAAAATGAAGTGGATATAAGGCAGGAGCGGCAGCTTGTGCAAGTGTGCAGAGGTGGGAAATTAACGTTAGTTCAAGGAACAACTTAGTCCTTTTTTATTGGAACATAAAATATATGTATATTTATGTATAATTATAATAGCAAGAAATGAAGTAAGGCTTAAAAAGTAGATTGGTTCAGATTCTCAAAGATCTGAATTTTAGGCTAGAAGTATATATTTTTTTTCCTAAGAGTCACAGAGAATCAAAGAATTTTGCCCATAAGAGTGATATAACTAGATCTGTGCCTTAAGAAGTCTAAGAAAGGACACTTGAAATATCAGGTTTTTTTGGATTATGTAAGAATTAGTGGGAAAAGAATGAGGAGAAAAGGGAAAAAATGAGAGAGAAAAATGGGAAATCAGTTGCTTAGATACTAATTAATATATGTTGATAAGTAACATGAAAACATGTCCCTCATGATAGTGTCTGGGGATCACTTAATTACTTTTCTATTTTCCCCATAAAATTAATGGCGCATTACATTCTATGGGTTCCTTTTCTCATCCCTGTTTATAATTTTAAAGCAGTCTTGATGCTAGCTCTGAAGTTTGGAAGTACTATTAGCTAAACTAATCTTACTCCTTAGGCAAATTTCCACAGGTCCCAAGATGATTGTTACAGCATCTGAAAATGTTAAGGGCTTATTCTGCTAGAATTAATTTTCTATTACTGATATAGAAAGCACAGCAATGGATGGACAGCCATTCCCATGATGCTTGGGGCTAATAAAGCCTCACTCACTAAAGAAAATTTTGTTGGTTAAATTTTCCTCCTTCTTCCCTTCCTACTTCTTTGTTTCATTTTTTCTCTCTCCCTTCTTCCCTCTTTTTCTTTTTCTCCCTTCATCCCCTTCCCTTTCTTCCTTCTTTTCTCCCTCACACTTTCCTTTCTCTCCCCCTTTCCCACCTATCTCCTACACTCCCTCTCTTCCTTCCTCCTTTCTTCCCTCCCAACCTTCTTCCCTGCCTCACTCTCTCTCTGTCCTCTTCCCCCCTCTCTACTCCCTCTTTCTGTTCTTCTCTCCTTCCCTCCCTCCCTCTGTTCCTCTCTTATTTCCTTCTCTCCTTCTCTCCTTACTTCTTTCCCTCCTTCTTTTCCTTCCTTTTTTCCTTCCCTCCCTTCTTCCCTCCCTCCCTTCCTTCCTTCCTTCCTTCCTTCCTTCCTTCCTTCCTTCCTTCCTTCCTTCCTTCCTTCCTTCCTTCCTTCCTTCCTTCCTTCCTTCCTTCCTTCCCTCATTCCCTCTTTTCCTCTTTCCTTCCCTCCTTCTTTCCTTTCCTTCTCTCTTCCTTTCTTTCTCCCTTCTCTCCCTTCCTTCCTTCCTTCCTCCTTCTGTCCTTGAGACTGGCTAGAACCATTTTTTCTAGGTTAATCTAGTTTTAATTTCTGATTCAGGGTACTTTGCCCTTTTTTAATCAGCCTTTGAGTTCTTTGCTGTCAAGGGCTCACCATATTGGTGTCAGACATATTTCAGACACCTGATTGACTTTTATTCTATTTCAACACAGAACTTCCAACTTTAGAATGCCCTCCTGCTTCAATTTCCACAGAAGGAGGAGTTATAAGCATGCACTTTAATTCTCAGCCTAAAATACTATCTAGGAATACATAATGAGAACTCAGCACTTGATAAAATCTCACATTGAATGATGAAGTTCTGAGTATGGGAAGTTTACAAAAATCATTGAGGAGAAAAAAGGGAAAGGGAAGAAATCTTGAAAAACTTCCAAGACATGGGCAACCTAAAGCTTAGATAATTTGAGTATTAGAGTGGCAACAGAGGCTAAAATAATAGTCAAGAAGAAAGAATGAGTACATTTAGATCTAATCATTCAGATCTTGATTTATTCTGATTTATTCTGGAATTTTTGGAGTTATAAGAAGAGTTTTCATAATTTCTAACTCTTTATATATTAAAACAAGTATTTTAATATTTGAAACTCTATAGAATAGCATAATTGATACAAGTTTAAATTATATTCTTCTCCTATATTAGGGACATAAATATATTATTTTGAGATTAATTAACACTGTCCTGGAGGTATGGATATATAGGAACTAGTTCAAACTAGCTTATGTAAGCCAATTGTTAAATTTTTAGTCTGTGCATTTATATCTTGGATATCAAATACTATAAATCAGGGTATTTACTGTTTTTTTTTTATTGAGTAGACTTTAAAATGATTTAGAAAAATATTAATAATACAAATTAAATATGAGTGTGTTATGAGTTCTTATTTCTTTCTCAAGGAGAAGTAGTTGATAAATAGTTGCCAGCACACTCATGCCAGGAGAAATAGGTGTTGTCAGCCCATACCACAATACTTTCAAGACTATTTAGTACCTAACAATTTTCTTGTAACTTTGCTGTCATGTTGTAATTAAATTCTTGTTCTACCCCTGGCACAACTGTATGACTTTAGGCAAATCCTTTAGTCTCTCTGGACTGAGGTCTCGTTGGCTATATAATAAAGAGTCTCACTTAGGTGTTTCCATCTAGTGCCAGCTACATCATCTTATTTGGTCCACTTTGTATTCAAAATAACGATAATTATTTCATTAATGTGAGTACACTTTACTCTTACTATAAATTACAGCCCATCATGCAAAATACAAAATCTTTATGAGCTAGAGTTACCTTTATAACTTTCCCTTCACCCTCTTCCCCCCATCAGCTGATGCCTAACTTTTTGACTATGAACCTCATTGACTTTAGTTAGCCTGGTCCTTAGGCAATAGAATTTCAATTTGATTGTGAATCCATACTTAATACCTTTCTATCTTGTAATAAACTTCAACAACTTGTGTTTCATTGGCATTCAGAAATCAGCATTGCCTCTATAACAGCCATCTAGAAGTCGACCAATGGCACAGTGAATAGAGCACTGGGATCAGAAAAACCTGAATTTAGTTCCATACACACACACACACACACACACACACACACACACACACACATTTCAATTATCAGTAATCACTACATAATATAATAACACATTGATTAATGAATGTTAATAGCATAGATAGGAGGTATAAATAACACTAGTACATAAAATATGTAATCTACTTTAGGATTATAGAGTTATTCAAATTAGGTAATCTGTTAATCTGGACTGGCTAAATGTGTTTGTTGGCTATGGTTATTAGTGCTTTATTTGTATGTGTAATTCATACATGCAGGGTAATGGTTACTATCAAATTAATAAATACATCATATACATATTAAAAGGACCAATTATAGGTTAGATACTTGAGTGATCTAATGACAAATAATGAACAGTCTCATATGTAGAGCTCTATTAATATTCCCTGCATATAACATAATATTAAATATATATGTAATATACAATATACTTTCAAAATATTTTGTTGTTTATCCAAGATATTCCATTCAAGCCTATATCTCTACAATTTGATACTTGAATTCATTCCCATTTTGGTTTTTATAAGATTTTTTAGAAATCTCATTTCCACATAAAATATAATGGCTGAACATGATGATTAAACCTTCAAGATAGCATTTATTCATTTCATCCAATCATCTGAAAAGAGAAATTTTATTTAAAAAATTGAGGTCACATTAGTAATAATTTCTCTCTTTGACCATATTTTTTCTTGACCATTGGAGGATGATATTTGAGCATTTAAACACAATGATAATACATTTGAGCATATTTTTGTGATGATTCTTGAGCAAGAGCTAAGTAAATACTTTTTATTTCTATAACCTAAATCTAAACTCATACTTACCTATTGAAAATAAGGCAAGCATTTGTTTTTCTGGAGAAAAAAACTATTTTTCTCTAATATGCTGCATTTTTCATTTGGGAATGTAATTCTAAATATTTTCTGGTGATATTCTTAGAATTAAAAATAATATACTTCTTCCCCACCCCTCCATTATTGTTGGCAGAGGCTAAGAGCACAGGAGATCAATAATAGCAAAACATATGAAGAGATGTAAGTAGCAAAATATATTAAATAATCTTTTTGAGAATATAGATAACCTACATGAATATATGTACATATATTATATATATGTATACACAAATATATCCAAACATGCATACATATATATATATATATATATATATATATATATATATATGTGTGTGTGTGTGTGTGTGTGTGTGTGTGTGTGTGGGTGGGTGGGTGGGTGTGTGTGTATATATATGTATATATATATATATATATATATATATATATATATATATATATATATATATACATATATATACACACACACCCACCCACCCACCCACACACACACACTCATTACTAGGAATCTTTTTAAAGCCAATAATTTTTTTTACTTATATAATTATAGTAAATGTTCTAGAGCACAGTAAGGATCATATAATTCATATAGTTACTTGCTTTCTTTTTAAATTCACTTTTATTTTCAAGACCAACTTCTTTTCCTTCCACTTCCTCAATCTAGTGAGAAAGCAGAAAAATGAAACTCATTATAACCATATATACTCACAGAAAACAAATACCTGCATTACACAAACAAAAATATAAGCCTTAATATGCATTCAGTCTCTCTTTCTCTCTCTCCTCTCCTCTCCTCTCCTCTCCTCTCCTCTCCTCTCCTCTCCTCTCCCTCTCCCCATATATACTATGTTTCATCATTAGCATTCTGGAATTATGGTTTGTCATGATTGTGATCAAAATTCCTAAATCTTTTGAAGTTTTTATGTCTTTATGATATTGTTGTCAATATACAAATTGTTCTCCTGGTTCTGCTTATTCACTTTCTACCAATTCATACAAATCTTCCTAGCAAGGTTTCTATGACATGATTACTTCTTATCATTTCTTATAACACAATTGTATTCCAACACATTCACATTTTTCTTCATTATTCTGTTAATAATGGAAAAACCTTCAGTTTTCAATGTTTTGGCCATGATTTAAAAAGCTGTTAAAATATTTTTATGCACATGGATCCTTTTCCTCTTTCTTTGATCTCTTTAGGGCATAGATATAATACAGCATCCCTGAATCAAAAGTTATGCAAAATTTAATGGCTTTGGGGGAATAATTCCAAAATGTTTTCCAAACTGGCTAGACTTATTCACAGCTCCACCAGTAGTATATTAATGCATCTATTTCTCTTCAGTTCCTCCAGCATTTATTTCCTTTGTCAACTTTGCTAAGCTGATGGGCATATATTCATTATATATATATACATATATATATATACATATATATATTTAATTTTAGTCTGTATATTAATATTTTTTCTATATTTATAAATTTATACAATCAATAAAACATTCAAGCTATGATTTATATCACTTGTTGATTACTATTGTGGAAATGCTCACACTGAAAATTTAAGAATTCCTATCACCAGCCACTATGAGTTAGTTCTAATAGACTCTTGGACCTTGTTCAAGATTAAAGCTCTTGACCTGTGTTTTCATATACAAAATAGGAATAAAACTCTGTAAATTGAGAATAAAGCCATCTACCTTGATTGAATTATCCAGGATTGCCTATCCCTATCTTTTTGAAACCTGATTCTGCCATTCAATATGTTAGCTTTCCCTCCTAGCTTTTTTTTTTTTTTTTTTTTATCTATAGATTTTAGTAACATGCCTTTATCTGACATTAAACAATTAAATCAAAGATGTTAATCAGAACAGGTTAATGACAGATCTGTGAAGTAATCCACTAGTGATCATTTTCATGTTTATATTATGCCATTAATCTTTAAGATTAAATGATTATGATTATGCTGGTTCTGAATTCATCTAATTGTACTGTCATGATCCACATTTTTTCATTCTTAAATAAAAAAAGACAAGTTTCACCAGCATCTAAGCAGATAAATTGGCTGAGAACTGCTGTCTCTAACCTTACCTATTAAATAAACTTCTCAGAAAAGGACATAAAATTACTCTGGCATGAACTCTTCTTGATAAAGCAATGTTATCACCTTGTGATTACTACTTCCTTTTCTAGGTTTTCATTGAACATCCCTTTAAGAATTTATTAGAAAAAATTCTTGGAATTTAAGTGAGATTAAATGTTCTCATGTTGATGGAGAACATTCATCAACAACAATGTCTCTTTTATCATTTTTAGGGTTATTTTACAAAAGGAATAATATTATATTTTTTCATTGTTTTATGTGTGATTTTAGCCCTTCTTGAATACCCATGCAATTTCTTATTTTTTCATTCATTCATTCACATACAAGTGCAGATTAGTGGTAATGACACAATGAATGAGTATATAGATGTTGGTTTCACTTATTTACTTGCATATGAAATTAAATGAAAGCCTAAATAGTAATAAAATAAGTAGAATAATGGAGATAATCCTACCAATATTTGGGCCCATCTTCCAATGGTGCAGATTGCAAATCCTTTACACTTCTCATCTTTATCAGCTCTTTTCCATATTATCTTGTAAATCCTCTAGAAGATGTCCACCATATTTTGAAATTATTCCTTTAGGATTTCCAATATTACTTAAGAATTAATACATGTTACATGTGAGTTTATTATATGAATTATCATATTATATATGATATTTTTCTAGTCATACATCTCTTTACTTTTTTAATAATTTTTTCACAGTATATATGCATGAGTAATTATTTATAATATTATCCCTTGTATTCATTTTTCCAAATTATCCCCTCCCTCCCTCTACTCCCTCCTCTTGATGACAGGCAATCCCATACATTTTACATATGTTACAATATAACCTAGATACAATATATGTGATACATCTCTTTACTAATATATTTCATATTACCTCTGGCTTGCAGTTTGCATTGGTAATATTCTTCAATCTATTCATGTCAGCTGTCCATTTCTTTATTGCCTTTTCATGACCTTCAAATTACTCATCTTTAATTATTGGATAGTCCATTTGTATTATACATTTTCTATTATCTATAGCCATATATAACTGGACTGAAAGTAATGTTTAAAAAATTGTGATTTTTTTTTCAGGGAATAACTTTGACATTTAATATAAACACTTCATAATGTCCCAAGTGCCATCTGTCCAACTTTCTTCTTGTTGTTCAAGAGTTTACTATCCATCTCTAATGTCTTTCCAAGATATTTACCCTGAAGTCTGTCTCTATAGTGTCCCTAACTGCTTATCGTAATAACATAACAAATTCATCTTTTTAAATATTTTTATGTGTACTGTTAGGCCAAATTCTCTTAAGACATTAAACATCACTTTTCAAAGCTTTGTTGTTTTTTGGGGTCTCCCCATTTCATATTTTATTTAGTTTTAGTACTTATTTAATACTAGCTTGTTAAGGACCATGTCTAAGTGTGAATAGTTAAATGAGTTCGCCGAGAGCCCCCACAGCTGTGAATCATAACACACTTGGATTGCAAGTTAGCCTTTACTGAAACAGATGTTGCTTGTGAATTGGAAATGAAATAAATTAGAAACAAAAGGGAAGAAGAGAGATGTCATAGAATGCAACTGCCTCTCAGTCTCCTTGTATTGTTATCATCTTCTCACATGAAGATATTTATTCTGCTGGTCAGAATTAGATCACTGTCAGGTTGTTCCTGTAACACTAGCTGACCTCTATTGTACCTTTCAGAGAATATTGTGTAATTTTAAATATGAATGAGAAAAAATTTGGATAAAAAATCTTTACAATAATATTTTGCTCTACTGAATCAAATGCTTTTGTATAGTCAACAAACACAGTGAGACTTTGTATTTCGTATGATGTTGGATCAGTTATGTGACTGTAAAGATGACTGGTCTGTTGCAGAATAAGATTTCTTAATGTCTTCTTGTTACTTTCTCTTACTTTCATCAAGAGTTCTCTCAATGCATGGACACAGACACATACACACACCACATATTAATTATTGACATATTCTTAATTGTCTTTTTCATTAGTAATGATATATCTGGGACTTCTACCAAACAGCTGTTATCCCTTTCTCTTTTAGATAACTTAAGAATCCCTCAATACCCTAAAAATGAGATTATATCCATCATGAGATTTTTGGCACATAGTTGGCCTGATCCAACTGTACTCTGTTTTCTTCTGCACCATTTCTTGTTCCTTAACAAAGATATTGACTACTATGATGTTAGATTCTAAAATTTGGCTATCTTGTAGAATTAATGCAAAAATATTTGTTATAGAAATCTTGTCCAGTCTTTTATTAACCTTCTGGTTTCATTCTTAAAAATTTCAACATTGTGGTTGGATTAAAAGAGTTTTTTATTAAGGTTTCTGTAAATTCAATAACATTTTTTCCTATTTTTAGGCAGTGATATTATCCATAATTATCTTTTTTCCATAAGATTTTTAAAATTTGTTGTTTTTCTGGTTATTCATGTATATTAACTTTTTAAATTTTTAAATATTTTTATTTTCAAAACATATGTGTAGTTTTGAGCATTGACTCTTGCAAAACTGTGTGTTCCAAAAATTTCCCCCATTCCCCCCACTCCCTCACCTAGATGGCAAATAATCAAACATATGTTAAACTTGTGCAGTTCTTCTATACATATTTCCATAATTATGCTGCACTAGAAAATTCAGATTAAAAAAGAAAAAAATAAGAAAGAAAACAAAATGCAAGCAAACAACAACAACAACAACAAAAAAAGAAAATACTATTTAGTGATCCACATCAATCCCTACAGTTCTCTCTCCGGATGCAGAGAGCTCTATCACAAGACCATTGGAACTGCCCTGAATCACCTCACTGTTGAAAAGGGTCATGTCCATCAGAATTGATTATAGGTGCTATGTGCAATATTCTTTTGGTTATACTCACTTCACTTACCATTAATGCATATAAGTCTCTCTCCAGGCCTTTCTGAAATCATGCTGCTGAACATTTCTTATAAAACATATATTAACTTTTAAAATAGTTCTTTATGAATCATGTTTAGAGAGAAAAATCAGAATAAAAGGAAAAACAAAGAAAAAATGAGCATACCATGTGTTGATTTACATTAAATCCTCATAGTTCTATTTCTGAATGCACGTGGCATTTTATCCAAGTTTATTGGGATTGCCTTGGATCACTAAGTCACTGAGAACAGCTGTTTTCATAATTGATCATGGCATAATCTTACTGTTACTGTGTACAGTGTTTTGCTGGTTTTTGTTCTGATCAGCATCAGTCCCTATAATCTTTCCAGTCCTTTCTAAAATTGGCTTGTTTATCATTTTTATAGAACAATAATATTCTATTATTTTCATATACCACAACTTATTCAGCCATTCCCCAATTTATGAGCATCTGCTCATGTTCCAATTCTTATCCACCACAAAAAGAGATGCAATAAACATTTTTGCATATGTGGGACCTTTCCTTATAATTTCCTTGGGACATAGATCCAGTAGTAGTACTGCTGGGTCAAAAAATGTGCACAATTCTGCAGTCCTTTGGGCATAGTTCCAAATTGCTCTCCAGAATGATTGGATCGTTTCACAGCTCTACCAACAATGTATTAGTGTCCTAGTTTTCACACATCCCCTCCACCATTTATGATTATCTTTTCCAGTCCTTAGCCAATCTGAGAAGGGTGAGGTGGTACTTCAGAATTGTTTTAATTTGCATTTCTCTAATCAATAGTGATTTGGAGCATTTTTCATATAACTATAGATGACTTTAATTACATCATCTGGAAATTGCCTGTCTATATCCTTTGACCATTTATCAATTGGGAAATGACTTGTATTCTTACAAATTTAACACAATTCTTTATATATTTTAGAAATGAGACCTTTTGTCAGAAACACTGGCTGTAAACAATTTTTCCCAATTTTATATTTCCCTTTTAATCCTATTTGTTTGGTTTTGTTGTTGTAAAAATGTTTTAATTTAACATAATCAAAGTTGTCCATTTTGCATTTCATAATGTTCCTTAGTTCTTCTTTTGTCACAAATGTGTCCTTTCTTCAAAGGTCTTATAGGCAAACTATCTTTTGCTCTCCTAATTTGGTTATGGTATCATTCTTTGTGCCCAAATCATGTACCAATTTTGACCTTATTTTGGTATGAGGTGTGAGATGTAGGTCTATAGTGAATTTCTGATACATTATTTTGCAGTTTTCCCAATATTTTTTGTGAATTAGTGAATTCTTATCCCAGGAGCTAGAATTTTGGAGTTTATCAAATACTAGATTACTGTAGTCATTGATTATTGTGTCATATTTATCTAATCTATTCTACTGATCCACTATTCCATTTCTTAGACAGTACCAAATTGTTTTGATGACTGCTGTTTTATAATTAAGTTTTAGATCTGGTACTGCTAGGCTACAATTCCTTGTGGTATTTTTTTTTAATTCCCTTGATATTCTTGCCCTTTTGTTCTTCAAGATGAATTTTGTCATTATTTTTTCCTAATTCTATGAAGTAATTTTTTTGCAGTTTGATTGGTATTGCACTGAACAAATAAAAATGACAAGTATACCTAAATTGGTACACTAATTTAGGCATAGTTGTCATTTTTATTATATTAGCTTGGCCTATCCATGAGCAAATTTCATAAGATTTTGAAAGAAATTTTACATTTTGAACTAGCATCGTCCTTGTTTACTATATGTTTCTGCTTGACTAAGGGATCAAAATTCACTTAAAGTTGTTTCTTGGCTCTTTGGGCCCCCTCATTTTCATGATTTACATTTGAAAAACTTCCTTAGGAATTAGTAAGTTTTTTTTTTTTTTTTAATGTCTGGCTTTTTTATTTTTTTATTTTTTGGTGTATGGTGAAGAAGAGATTTTCTTTGATGACTTGTTATTCGGTTTGTTTTTGTTTAGTAATTTCAGTCATATCTGACTTTTTGTGACCTCATTTGGGATTTTTTTGACAAAAATATACTAAAATAGTTTATCATTTCTTTCTCTTACCCATCTTATAGACAATTAGGTTTAATTCTTGCCTAGGATTACACAGCTATATGTATCTGAGGGCAGATTTGAACACAGGAAGATGAGTCTCTAGGCCCAATAATCTATTCACTGTTCTACCTAGCTGCCCTTTTATTTCACTTTTCATAAAATAATTTTTTTAAATTTTATTTCTAATTCATGTAACAAAATGACCATTTGTTTAATAGTGCAATTGAAAAAGTGATTGCACATGAAATTGCAAATCTACTATGTACAACTTGCTGTTCCCTCCAATTATATAACAAAGTTATAATATAAATGTCTTTTTTTTCTCTTTCTACCCTTACCCTAAAGATGGTACCATTAGACACATAATCCTTTTTTAAAAATATGAAAGATGAAGAACTTTGTCTGGAGTGTAAAGAGCATTCTCAAATACTTGGGTGAGACTTGGATGACATGTCAACCCAGAAATAGGTTTGACACTATTAGAAAACATTTCTCTTATGAACCTTTTAGCCAAGAGTTAATATAAGTATCATTTGAGAGTTATTTGGCTACTCAACAAATCTAAATGTATAACACTTGGGATGAAAACTTATGATCAGTAAGAGTCAGGTGGACTTTGGGACATAGTTAGAAAGTGAATATCAGAAAATGACCTAGCAACTAGATTACTGCATCCCCTAAATTGTAACTTGTTTAGGATGATGATGTATTAGATGAAATTGACAGTTTCTTTATACATCACACATATAATGATAATAATAATAAATAATAATAATAATAATAATAATAATCCCATATAGGTCAACCTCAAACTTGTGAAATAATAAATGCTTACTTTGGAAACATTTTTAAGACAAGAATACAGAATAGATGATAAAATTTTAACATAAAATTTCTGGTGTTTATACAACTAGCTTATTGAAAACTTTAATAGAACAGTGAACTTATCCTGAGTGCTTGAAAGTGTAATCTGCTCATTATCTAGAAAACTGATCTTCTAGTGAACTGAAATTCAGTGTCCAATGAGTCAGTATAATCATCATCATCATCGCTTATTTATGCAGAAATTTTATTTTATTTCTTATATAAGGGATATCATATTTAGTAGTGACTATAATAATACTGCCATGTGATATTTACATAAGGCTTTGAAATTGTCAAAACACTTTCACAATATGGGACAATGTAAGGAGTTTTGTCATTGTTCAGTCACTTCTGACTCTTCATAATCCCATTGGAAGTTTTCTTGGCAGAGATACTGAAGTCATTTGCCATTTTTTTTCCTCCAGCTCATTTTGCAGATGAGGAAATTGAATAAGACAAGATAAAGTGATTTGTCCACGGTCACATAGTTAATAATTGTCTAAGGCTCAATTTGAATTCAGGAAGATAAGTCTTCCTGACTCTAAGCCAAGCACTCTATCCACTGAGCCACCTAGCTGCTGTATTGGGCAGAGTCATGGTAAATCATGTTTCTTTAATTTACTGTCTGTATGATCTTGATGAACTTTGGGCAGATTATTTAATTTCTTTGATATTCAGTTATTGAATCCGTGTTAGATTAGATGTTCTCTGATTTTTTAAAAGCTCTAAATTTTTAATTCCACAGAGCTTATCTCATCCTGATAAAAATCTTATTGTTGTTAGGCAAGATAGATGGTATTCTGTTTTACAGATTATTATTCCTATTTTACAAAGGAGGAAACTGAAGTTGAGATGTTATATCCTGTACAAAGTCCAGGAGTATGCTGAAAGCAGCTCAAAGTGATTGAGGAAAACCAATTCTTAAATTTTCAGTATTAGCATTTACATAGCAGAAATCAGCAAATTCTGATTATTCTGTTGATTGTCTAGATTTAATAAACTTATGAATAAAATGTTAATATGCAGATTTAACTTAAAAGTATGTTGTGCATATACATACTTTTTTCCAGAAAGCTAATTTTTTAACATTACCACTTTGTCAAGGCCATGCAACTAATGGCAAAGTTGATTCGATTGTAGTCCTCTGAATAAGCAAAATGCTTTGAAAAAAATATTAAGTGGCATAATAATAATAACAATAACACCTAACATTTACATGCTAGACACTGTGCTAAATGCTTTACAATTTTTAACTTGATTCTCACACCAGATGTTATTTTCTTTCTCATATTACAAATGAGGAAACTGAAGCAAAGAGGTTAAAGTGCCTTGCCTAGGATTATATAGCTAGTAAATGTCTGAGACAGGCTTAGAATTCAGGTCTTCTAGCTCCTTCTAATGAGTATTAAATGATAAAAATGAAATAGTAGATCTTATCTTTGACTATGTTTTGCATGGTTATTTTTAATATTTTGTGTTGAATAGATAAAAGCTTATTGCCTAAGGTCTACACCATATCTTTTCTTTATAAACTAAAATAGGAAAAACTCAATCTTCATCAGAAGAAAATAAATTATCACTATGAATGTGCATTATCTGAAAATCACTAGAGTAAAAACCAGGGGGAATTCTTTCTTTCATTTCTTACAATTGTACTAAGAATATTTTTAAAGACATTTGTAAATGCATGATTTATGATCATGAATGATACATTTTTCATAGGATTATGTTATAAAAGCTAAAACTACTTGAAATATAATTCAGGTTGAGGCGATTCCCTTAAGTGCTAAGATCATGATTAATGTTAGCCTAATATCAAACTACATAATACCCTTAAAAGCCAAGAAGGGCATTTTTAAAAGAATACAATAAATCATGTGTATTTTCTATATCAGCAAATTTCAAGCATGAAAAATGAATTCCAGAAATGCTTTTAGATCCATCTTAATTTGCTTAGCTTATCCGCAAAAAAATGCAGTTATTTCTTCCTATACTGATGTATAGAAAACATATAGGTGATTCAAAAAGTATTTTAGTACTTTTAAAGATATTCTTTCTGTATCTTTTTTCCTTTATTATTTACTTTAGGGCCTATGATTTTAATAATAATAGCTAGCATGCATTTAATAACTTTAAATTTGCAAAGTGTTCTCTTCCATTATTTCATTTGATAATAGAAATAACATTTGATGATATAAGTAATCCTGCTTTTAGATTTCCTGTCACTTTAGTTCTTAAAATGTTGTAGATTTTTGATCTTTAAAAAGCCTGAAAAAAGTGCTTCTCACTACTTTTGTGCCAGTCTCTTAAAGTGATCACTTACAAAGAAAAAGAAAGACATTTAAGTGATCTTTAGTGAGAATGGGATTATATTAAATTCACAGATAAGTCTTTACTAGTTAATTGAGGCAAGAAAATGTAAATCATTTCTCTAGTTTTAAAATGTATAAAGACTCACTCGCTGCAAATAGATATAGGTAATGTAATCATTAATCCTCATAGTTCAAAAAGAGCCACATTATTTAGTTGGACAGACTCTATCTTATAATCCTCATGGAAACAATAATGATTCTAGACAGGGCTTAAAGAGCAGAATGGGAAATGTCACTACTCTTAGCATAGCACAATATAGATAAAGTGTAAGGTTTGTGTCAGAAGATTTGTTTTGTTTTCTACATCTAAAACTTATGTGCTAGCATGTGACCCTAGATAAGTAAGTTCTAGTTTCCTCAATTTTAAAATGAGTCATATTTTCATGAACTGCCTATCTAAAAGCATGATTGTGATGAAAATACTGAGAAACCCTAAAGTGTTAATATCTCTCTTTGTATGTCTCTGTGTGTCTTTTTCTCTCTTCTCTCTCTCTCTGTCTCTGTCTCTCTCTGTCTTTCCATCTCCGTCTCTCTCTGTCTGTCTCTCTGTTTCTGTCTCTATATCTCTCTGTCTCTAAGTCCGTTTCTTTGTCTCTCTGTGTCTCTATGTGTGTGTGTGTGTTTGTGTCTCTCATCTTTCTATGAGTTATATTTCTTAGTAAGCATTGCTAATAGTAGGTATATCTATCAAAGACAGATATCTTCCTTTAAAAGCAATTTTGATCATTATTACAACCTTTCCATCATGCCCAGGAAAGCACTGTGGTCATCTTTCCATAAGAGAGAACAGATACACTTCCATTTTTATATTATAATGAAGCCTATATGTAGCTGCTGTTGCTATTGGAAAGTGGCTGGTGGATTTCTCACTCATCTTCACTCATGTGATCTCCCAAAAGATAATTACAAGACAAGATGCAAAAATTGCCTAGTGAAAATTATATTCAGAGTTGCAGAAAAGTGGGACTATATAGGACCAGAGGTGGGAGTTGGGAGGTTTATTGCCTTCATCTTAAATTCTATCCATATCCTTTCCTATATTTCTGAAAAGTGATAACCCCAGGTTTTCTTAGCTATGCAGATAGAGATAACAGTTCAAAATCAGTTAAATAATTCTATATAGCAAGCTCCAAAATTAACATTTTATGTCTTCATTTCCTGTTCCCAAAAGAAAGAATCTTAGGTTTTATTTGTTTAGGACTATTAAGCTAATGAAGATATATCAGTATTACAAATATAGCTTTATGAAAGTGCTTTCAACATATGAAAGGTGACTCTTCATTTCATAGCTGATGGACTTTGGCTATAAATTATTCCAAACAATTCTTTAAATATTCCTGAATTATACTTATAACTAATTTTAATAATAATTTTCTTGTGCTTTCAAAGTTTTAAAAAATTGATGTTTTAAAATATCTATTTAATGATTTGTTAGGTATGACATCTGCCTTCATGCACTTTTATTCAATGCTCTATATCTTCATATATACTTGTAAGGTATATTTAAAAATAAATGTAACAGAGAATATTCAGTTCTAAAGATGAAGTACCATACATTTATTGTTTTTATAAAATAATTTATTTCCTCCCAATTACATTAAAACATTTTAAATACTTTTTAAAAAGTTTTCAGTTCCAAATTCTATCCTTCCCTCCCTTTCTTTCTGACCCCCTTCATAAGATGATAAGCAACCCAATATAGGTTATTTGCAAAGCACACACATTTAAATGAAAAAAAAAATTCATACAGATTTAAAAATTTAAAAATTGGTATAATAATTCTTTTGTGATTAACTAGTAATTTGAATTCCTAGATTTCCAAACATCAATATTAGCCACTCTGGAATAGTGTTTCTTAGAAAAGCTCTGCTGATACACCCAGCAAAAGAACTCAGGGAAATGAGTGTGAACCACTTCATAAAATTCCCAATCTCTCTATTTTTGTCCACCTGATTTTTTATTTCCTTCACAGGCTAATTGTACACTATTTCAAAGTCCAATGCTTTTCGTGCAGCAAAATAACTGTATGGACATGTATACATATATTGTATTTAAAATATACTTTAACATATTTAACATGTATTAGTCTACCTGCCATCTGTGGGGTGGGGGGAAAGGATAGGAAAAATTGGAACAAAAGGTTTTACAACTGTCAATGCTGAAAAATTACCCATGCATATATCTTGTAAATAAAAATCTATAATAAAAAAAAGAAGAAAAAAAAAAAAAAAGAAAAGCACTGCTGAGTTAAAACATTGCATTTCTTGTTTAGTTAATAGCTTTTGTTATCTTCTGCATTCTGATTCCTGTGAAAAAGCAAATTAAAAATACCTATGATATATCCTTCCTAAATGAATTATACCCAATTTATTTCAACCTCTCATGATTCTGGTAGAGAAATGTAATACTCTTGGTTCTTTCTCCCTACTCCATTCCCTGCCATCACATTCAAGAATTTCAAAGTTCATGTTGACAACCCTTCCAACAAATAGACACATTAGATAAACTGAATGTACAATCTCTCAACTTCTTCAATTTCCATCATCTCATTTATTTGAAGCCTCCTTTGAATCTTCTTGTTTGATAGAATTCTTTATACATCATGTAACAGTTTGTAATGATGTTACAATACAAATATATGTAAATGTTTTTTTCATGCAATGTATTATAATTCTCTGCTTTAATTCTAATTGTTATTATTAAGTCATGTCCAACTTTATGACCCCCATGGATCATACTGCCCCGGGGGTTTTCTTGGCAAAGACATTGGAATGGTTTGTCATTTCCTTCACTGAATTAAGGTAAATAGATATCAAGTGACTTTCTCAGGGCCACACAACTAAATGTCTAAATGACTAGATTTGAACTCACTCTTCCTGCCTCATTCAGTGCTTTATCCACTTAACCACATAGCTGCCTCCTTATTTCTACTGCCAGACTATAAATGTAATGAGGGTAAAGACTATGGTTTTCTTTCTAAAAGTTATGTTTCAGCCATTATCATTTCCCTTTCAGTTTTGTTCACAGAATCATTGTTTTTGTTTTTACTGAGGCAATCGGGGTTAAGTGACTTGCCCGGGGTCATACAGCTAGGAAATATTAAGTGCCTTTTCCAGGGTCTTCAGCTAGGAATATTAAGTGTCTAAGGTCAGATTTGAACTTAGGTCTTCCTGACTTCAGGTGTGATGCTCTAACGGCTACATCACCTAGCTGCCCCATGTGTTTTTTTGTTTGTTTTTTTTTTAAGGTGTGTGGAGGTGAGAAGAAATGCTTAATGTATGAAATAACTCTAAATGTCAAAGCCAAATCCTATGGCTTTTGTGTTTTAATATTTCACACATGCTTGTAGTGTTCATTCACCTTGAACTATGTTAAATTTGTTTATATTTGGAAAAGCATTCTCTTCCCTTCATGAAAAAAAAAATCTTACCATCAACATCAGTCTCTTTTCTGTGGTGAGGATATAATAATAATAATTAATAAATTACTTACCTCACTTTCCATATGTTCCTGGATGTATTTATTCCTGCCTTAACTCCTTTTCTGTTACTGTATTTACAATTATTTGCCCAAGAGTTCCTCCCTGTGAGTCATCCTTCTGTAACTGATAACCAGCTATTGACACTTGAGGTGGCAAGTGTATTTTATGATAGATGTTTTACAGAATGTTTAAAAAGATAAACTTTTGCAACAAATCTGTTGCAGAGTATCTCTGACTTCAGTAACATAATAACAAATAATAAGTTTCTGCAGTAAGAAGGTCAACTTGAACTGTCATATTACAAAAAAGAAAGTGAGGTTTTTGCTTTGGATTTTTTTTGAAGTTTTCCTTAGGGAAAGACTTTTCTAGTTTAAGCAGTAGAAAATAGCAAAGAGATATTTCTTTACATAGATTGCTAAATAAAAATAATATAAAATCAATTTATAATAGAGTCCTCCACAGAGAAAATTTATAAGAAAATTTTAAAATTTTTCTTATTGCAAATTTGAAATTATCTCTATTTTGAAAAAAGTTTTATGTATAATCCATTTTTTTTCCTGAAAAATCCACATGGCTCCCTTTTGATCTTCAAACTATAGTTGTTGGCCTTTTTATTTAATCTTTAATCATAATTTTTAAAAGTCATAAAACTATGACTGATTTTTTCCCTCTAGTGACCGTTCCTAACAACACAACATACTCTACATTTTCTAAGCAGTTCTTCTTTCTAATAAAAAGAATCCTAGGAAGGTATTCAAAAATCCCTGAGTTCAAATATCAGCTCTACTAAGTGTGGAATTAGACAAATAATTTCATTTCTCTGAGTCTCAGTTCCTTAATCTAAAAAAATGAACATATTGTTCTAGGGTAAAACTATCAAACACACAACCCCAGGGTTTTTATGGCCTGCAACACTTCCTAGTGCATTTAAAACCAAAATAAAATTCAACTTCAAAATATTTAACAAAGTATATGAAATACAATAAAACATAAATTATGTTAATATATGGCTTTCTAAGTCATGGTGCCTAAATGGTACAGTGGATAGAGCTCTGGTTTTAGAATCAGGAAAACTTATCTTTCTGAGTTCAAATATGGCCTCAGACACCTACTGTTAAGGTTGGGAAGGGGATCCCAAAGAGTCACAGACCAATGTCATAAGGTGTCTCTAAAGAATTTGTAGGCTTGAACCCATATCCAAGTCCAGGGAGAAAATTTATTGTAAGGATAATACTAATTGGAAGCTGGCTAACGAAGTAGCTAAATTTCTTTATTAAGGATAAGTAAGGAGCGCCCCCCCCCCCCCATTTAATCATTGTTTGGGTCCTGAGTGATTGAGTTTGAATGTAAATAGCAATTTTTTTTTTCCTTCTTTTGCCAAAAACTCTCAGGGTCTTCTCCCAGATTTATTTGTTTATTTATTTAAATTTTTTCTTTCTTTCTTCTCTTCCTTTCTTTCTTTTCTTTTCTTTTCTTTCTTTCTTTCTTTCTTTCTTTCTTTCTTTCTTTCTTTCTTTCTTTCTTTCTTTCTTTCTTTCTTTCTTTCTTTCTTTCCTTTCTTTCTTTCTTTCTTTCTTTCTTTCTTTCTTTCTTTCTTTCTTTCTATCTTTCTTTTTTTGAATCAGGAGAAAGAGGAGATTCTTTGCTTCAATTGCTATCAAATTAGGCCTCAATCAAATTGAGACCTGTTAACGACCCTAGTTTAAAAAGGCCAAGGTCTCACACATTTCATCCAGGGCCATCCAGTTGTCTTGATCTACAGTTTGCCACTGGACCCAGATGGCTCTGGAGGGGGAAGTGAGCCAGGTCATCTTACACAGCCCTCCCTCATTTAAATCCAATTCACTTGTATATCATGGCATCACCTCCCTGATGTCTTGATCCTCTTCCAGAACAAAGGACAAACAGCAATAATCATAAAGATATATACAGAGAAAAATTAGAAAAGAAGACACTGAGAGCAAAATGTCACAAAAAAGCACTTTATATATTGATTCTTAAATGTATTTCTATCAACAATACAGAACTAAAGACAGGCATGAGCTTTTAAACAATGTAAATGATTTCAAATTTTAGTGAAAACAACACATTTCATTTATTTTCTAAGAAGTTTTGTCTTATCCTAAAATGAAAAATTGCTTAACCAAAATGCTGATTGATTGACTATTTTTTCTTCCATTTCACATATATTTTCTAATTCTATCCTTACCTTACAAAGCAATGAACTTAGTAGCAATTATGATTTAATCTCCATTTATCATGGTAAGAAAAATAAAGCTGAGGGAATCTGAGACACTTACCTACAATCATGTAGATAAAAAGTTCTAGAGGCAGCTGGAATTATATATACTCTAATTCTTTATCTTTAGCATTTTTTTCTACCATATAAAACTCCATCTTTTATACTAGAATGATCTGTGTTGATATTTTTTATTGTCCAGTCATTTTTACTTATATTTAATTCTCCATGATCCTATTTGAAGTTTTTTTTTCCTTTTGTTTTGTTTTTTGTTTTTATAGCAAAGATAATGGAATGGTGTGCCATTTCCCCTAATCTGTCTATTAACCTGGAGAAATGAGACAAATTGGGTTGTATGGTTTGCCCAGTGTCACACAGCTAGTAAGTGTCTGAGACTAGATTTGAACACAAGTCCTCCTCACTCCTGGGCTGTCAGTATCTGTTGTACCAACTATCTACCTGTAGAATGACCAGTAAACACTTCCCTTTCTCATTTATCCCTAACATTATTGTTATATGTTTTTTAAAAAATATTCTATATTTTTCTTTTTTTGACATCACACCAATAAACCTTCTGTATGAATAGTTTCTGTTTTGTGATGAAATAATGAAAAAATTTAAAAAAGCAACCTGCAAGCTAGGTTATCAGTTTTAGACAACAGTTTTAGTAAAGGAAATATTTTGACTCTGGGTTCTAAAGACCTGAGCAAGGATCCAAGTTTGAATAAAAGGATGAGCTAGTTGAGTAACTCATCCTTTCAAGCCCAGGATGAGTTGCATAATCACAGTCTTTGTGATCAGAGAACTATCAGATTCAAGCAGGTAGCCCTTTTGATTCTTATCATTTAGTTAAAGAAATAAGCCTGCAAGACAAAATAGTTTTGCTGCAAATTATTCATTTTGTCAAAGGATAGATCCAATGCCTATCAGTCACAAGATTATATTTCTCCAGTCCTTCTAGATCTTTTTAAAGGGGTAGAAAATGACCAGTCAGTGCAACACAGTGATCTTACTGACTTAGAATATCTCCTTCTCATAATGATTTAATACTAAAGATCTTGAGATTTCATATTCTGAGTCCACTAAGCAACATGTGATGAAATAGACTTATGATAAAGAAATATGTTCATATTAATAAGGAATCTAGACCTGTGATCCCAGTTATATTAGTTATTCTGATTGAGAGGCTTTTTCTGCCATGCAAATTAATATTCTCTCTACAACTTAAAGTATTGAGGAGGTGCCTAAAGCAGTGAAAGGTGATTAATGATTTGTACAGAATCATATTATCAATACATGTCTGAAATAGCTCTTAAACCCAAAACTTTTGGGCTCTGAAGCCACCTTGCTATCTAGTATATCATACAGCCTCATAGATTAAGCAAGGGAACAAAGAAATATTTATCTTATGTAGCTTGTTTTGCTATATTTCCATTCAGTAGCTAAGTATTAGTACTTATTAATTAGCATCCTCTAACCACATGTTTTATTTATACTTTATATAACAGATGATATCATTTACTAATAATAACAATATTTACATGATATTTTAAGTTTTATAAAGCACTTTAAAAATATTATCTCATTTGATCCTTACAGCAATCTGAGGAGATAGGTGTTATTTTTATCAGGCAGTTAGATGGCACCATGGATAGAGTGACAGGCTTGGAGTCAGGAAAGCTCATTTTCCTAATTTCAAATATGACCTCAGACACTTATCCTGTTTTTGTCAGTTTCTCATGTATAAAATGAGCTGAAGAAAAAAATGGCAAATAGCTCCTGTATTTTTGCCAAGAAAACCCAAAATGGAGTCATGAAAATTTGGACCCAACTGAAAATATTAACTCTACAACAACAAATGAAAGATGCTATTATTAGCAACACTTTTAGATAAAGAAACAGGCAGACAAAAAGTTAAGTAACTTGCCTTGATCACATAACTAGTAAGTGTGGAAGGCAGGATTTGAATGTAGGTCCTCTTAATTCCAGGTCAGATCTGCTGGGATACTTGCTGCTATTATTATTAATACCATTTAGTAGACAGTAGTAGTAGTGGTAGTAGTAGTAGTAGTAGTAGTAGTAGTAGTAGTAGTAGTAGTAGTGGTAATAGTGGTGGTAGTAATAGTGGTAGTGGTAGTAGTGGTGGTAGTAGTAGTAATTGTGGTATTGGTAATAGTTGTAATGGTAGTAATAGTAATAGCGGCAGCAGCAACAATAGCTATAGTTATAGTAGTGGTGGTAGCTGTTGTCATAGTTGTAGAAGTTATAGATCTTATCAATATAGTATTTTATGGCCATTATTTGTTATAATGAATGGAATAATAGATTTGAAATCAGGAAGACCTGAATCCTGCTTATATTATATATATATATATTTTTTTTTTTTTTTTTTTTTTTTTTTTTTTTGCTCCAGACACTAGATGTGTGGGTCAAGTCAAGTCACTTAACTTCTGTTTGTTTCAGTTTCCTGTAAAATAAGAATTTCTAAGTACAATAAGAATAATGGTAGATACTACTACCTGCTGGAGTTTTTGTGAGGATCAAATGAAATATTTGTAAAACACTTTATAAACTATAAAGTATTATACAAATGTTAGCTATAATTATCCCATCTCTTCTTTTTTCTATTGATGGATGATTCTTGATGTCTATTTTATCTAAAATGTGTGTGTGTGATACTTTAAAATTTAACTTGCATTATTAACATTTTATCATCATTTTCTTAAGTCTAGATAATCCACAAAGCAATAAATAAAGCCCTAATTTGTAAATCTTGCTATTTTCTTATTTTGAAATGCTCAAAATGAAAATCTAAAAGTAGGCTCATGAAAACTGGTTACAGTACACAGTTGGCTTCTTTATAAATTAGGAGCTAAAAGGAGAAGGCTAAAATTTTAATTGTCATTTGTTCTTAAGAGCTCAGAAGGGATTTTAAAAATGTATTTGTGATACAATTGAAAGAAAAATCCCTGGAGAGTCTTGGAAGAGCTGGAAGGAGCCTTGGATATGGAATCAAACCCATATCTGTGTGTGTGTGTGTGTGTGTGTGTGTGTGTGTGTGTGTGTATGTGTGTGTGTGCATGTTAGAAAACTGAGCCAAAACAGGATTAGATGAAATGATGTGATTTGTCCCTAGTCATATATATATTAAGTAACAAGCCCTAAAATTTAAATCCTATTCAAATTTGGTCTGCCTCTATAGATCTAGGTTCTAGTTTCAACTCTCCTGCTGTTAAACTGATTATAAGATCTTCATGTTTTCAATGTCTAGAATTATATCATTTCTATCATAACTTTTGAGGTTAAAAAAGTAGATAAATTTTAAAATAATTATAGCTCTTAAATAAAATCATTTTATTATATCAATATTTAAAAATGAGTATTCAGAGGCAGTTATGTGGCATAGTGGGTGTTAAGAAGACTGAAGCTTAAATGATGTTTCAGACACTTATAGCTTTGTAATCTCAGAAGAGGCACCTAATCTCTATCAACCTCACTTACTTCATCATAAAAGGGTAATAATTACACTCTTACTATACATTGTGGTTGTGAAATTTTAGTCAAATAATATATGTAAAGTGTTTAGTAAACCTCAAAAAACAGCATGTGAATATTAGCATTTATACTACCATATGCTAATTGATTTTCCAATATTTATTTTCTAGGACCCAAAATTACGCGAACTCTTGGATGTGGGGAACATAGGACGCTTGGAACATCGAATGATAACTGTGGTGTATGGTCCAGATTTGGTCAACATTTCCTATTTGAACTTAGTGGCATTTCAAGAAGAAGTAGCCAAGGTATAATCTATTAAATTAAAGTTCTTAATTATATTAGAAAAATGCTGATCCTAAAACTGCTTTGAGGTTCATGCCATATTATTTGGGCATAATATCCAGAAGGTACTTATAATGAAAAGAGGACTTTAGCTTTACAATATTTTGTTAATTTTTAAGGAGAAAATTTGCCATTTTGTCCAATTTAATGTAAAATTAAGAGGGAGACATTGTAGTGATATTCATTTTATCCCTACCATCCCCCCACCATTTTTTAATGAAAATAATTGAGGTGTTAATCTATAAGATATTAAGGACTAAGACCAGTAATATACTAGGTTCCCCTGGAAGTTTAGTACTTTAAAGGTACTTTTTTGTCCATAAAATCATTAAACAGCTTCCACTGACAATATCAGGTGGTCAGTGTTTGCCTTTTTCCTCTTTAATCTCATAAATCTCTCTTGCATCCTCTTTTCCATTTCTATCCTATATACTAGCACAGGCCTGTTTTGCCAATCATCTGGACTATAGCAGCTTTTGACCCAACCTTTCTTCTTTCATCCTGCCCCTTTTACTACATTTATCACACAACTGTTAGAAAAAAATGTTCCTTGTACACAGAACTTTTCCATGAAAGGCTATTCTGATATCCCTCAAAAAAATTCAACCTGGATTCTTTATTTCTTTGCCAGTGGAAATTCTGCCAAGCTAAAAGACACTTAACATTGTAATATAGTCCACCAAGTAAAAATTTGGGGAAAGGGAAGCAAAATCTAACAATTCATGAGACAGTATTCTAAGGTTCATAACTGGTTGATGGAGTGCCATTTCCAGTGCAATCACAGACCTTTGAAGTGATTATGGGAAATTTTTCAGACTGGATAATTTCATTCACCTTCTTGGGACTATTCAATGATTCCTTAATAACTACTATGAATCTTGACAGTGGGGAAGACATTAGATTTGGAATTTGAGGAATTGGGTGATCTTGGGCAAATTAATATTAAAAGTAATTAATCTTAATTTCTTAATCACTAAAGTGATAGCTTTAGACTAGATTTATAAGATCCTTTCCAGCTTAAAGCTAAAATCCATGTAATGCCAGAGTAAACTGGCAACACTTTAATTCTGACTGTATTTCACATGATTGCAATCCACATGTACCATGCTCTAACTGCAAAGGACTGCATGTAATTTCAAATACCATGCCACACATTGCTCTGTACCCTCTTTGCTCCTTCTACAACTCTGTTGGGCTGATTACATTGTTCTAATGCCAAATGAACACTTGCACAAAAAAATTATTTTATCGAGAGCTCATATGGGGCAAGTGCTCACAAAGTGGTTGGAAAAAGTGGTATAAGGGCACTCTCAACATCTTTCTTAAGAATGTTAGAATTGATTTATGATGTGAGAAACACTGGCACAGGACTACCTAGCATGTAATACCCTCATTAGAGAAGGTTCTATGCTCTATGAGCAAAGCAGACCTGAATTAGCTCAGACAAGTTATAAATGCAAAGTTAAAGAATCCATCCCAAATGTTCATAGGGACTATTTGTGTATAACCTGATGCAGCGCATTCTGAGCTCATATTGGTCTGATCAGCCACAATTGGACATACTAACTTGACTCAAACATAGTGATGTAATTTTGGTCTTCTTCGAAAACAATGGACAACAACCAATTAATCTGTATTCCTGGAACATCTTTTCCCCCACTTCTGTCTATTAAAATTCTACTCAGCTTTTAAGACAAAGCACAAATGCCATTTCCTTCATGAATTCTTTCCTTTCAAATATGTTTATATATGTATCTTATCTCCCTACTAAATTGTGAACTTCACTGAGATAAGGACAAAGTATTATTTAATAATTGTATGACCCTTACTACTTAGCATATTATTTTGAATACAGATGATGCTTAATAAATTTTATGGGTAAGGTATTCCTTTCTTTTGCATGTAGGGAGACAGTTTGTCACTATGTTCACTATTCAGCAAGGGAATTTATTTAATAGCATACAGTATCCCAGTTAGGAACTAATCTAATTAAGTTACGATGTTTGCCAGTTCTCTGATTCCTCACACTATTGCCAATTGCCTAGGTACACTAGTTACATGCTTTATGTCTCTATCTTGTACTAGATGAATTCCTTGTTTCAAGATCAGACTAAGGAAATACAGATAGTTAATATTTAGTTTTTTGTTCCTATTCCAAAAGGAAAACGAGGAAAAAACACCAAGAGAAAGAATTAGCTAGGTCCTGGAAAGAAGATATGTAATCCTTTTCTCATACTAGGTTCATCAGAAATTGACCCATGAGTCTTTTAGTGAATCAACTCAGGCAGGAGAAAAATAATTCAAAGAGATAAAAGAACAGGGAAAATTATTACTGCCTGCAAGTATTTGTTAAATGTTGCTGAAATCTGAAGGCTCCTTTGTAAAACAAGAAAAGCAATATAGCAATTAAGAAAATATACATTGGAATGGTCATGGAAAAAACTAGGGCAATATTGTTTTTTTTCATTAGGAAATTATTTACTGGTAATATTTTAAACTGTGAACCTATTGGTTTGGGTGCTCGATTCACCATCAGAGACCACAGCATCTTCATAATTTAGAAGATAATGTTTGAGGGTTATAATGGCCAAAAGAGTCATTATCCTTTATTTAAATTGGTAAACTAATTAATCAGGTGAATGAAGTAGCTGAATTAGCTACCAAGTGGTACTTTACTTTAGTCCCTAGGCTTGGGAGTTCCCTCCCCTGCCCTTGGTGCTGAGTACCATGGTTACTCTCCCTTTATTTAAGCTTCTTCAAAGTTAGCCGGGCTATTCCTCAAGCAACAGAGTCTATTACCAAATTCTTCCTTCAAACCTTTTACATTTGTTAGTCACTACAAAAGAGAGTACTCTATTGGCATTGTCTATGAAAGCCTAGGACCAAGTCCAAACTCTGATAAATATGAAAGTAGGATTTCAGTGGAGGGAGGCTATTGGAGCATGCAGTTAAACAGGACAATTTTCATCTTTAGTGTTCATAACTTGAAGATATATATTAATACTCCTCCATGCTGCCTTCCCTTCCAAATGTTATTCTTCAAGTTCTTAGAATATGAATCTAGTTAAACAAGGTAGCATAAAAACATTCAAGTTATACATTTTATCTATATTATTTAAGATTTTATGGATTATGTGAACATAGTATATATTATCACAATTAGTATTTGTATCTTCATTCATTCATGTTCTATATACATTGTCTACATTTACAATATAGAAAGCAATTCAATCTTTCTACTTATGTTGAGAAAAATATTCATGTATATACTCAGTTTCTCATTTTTAAATTTTTTTTTAGAATGTGTTTACATAAAAAAATCCAAATAGGACCAGATTTATTTTAGTTTTAAAGCACAAAGGAAGGGGAAAAAATTGCTATCTCCTTACAGCACAAGGAAGAATTTTTCAAGCTTCTGTTACAGTGAAGACTTATTTGGAATCTTAAATTATGCTAATATTTGTGAGAGGGAGGAATTCTTGATAGGTAGGAAAAGGAATATTAATAGAGGATTGCAAGAAAAAAATTGTAAACCTTGATTTCCTAAATAATCCTATATTAATTTTTCATAATGTATCCAGTTTATAATATTGGAACAGTTCTCACAATTTAGATGGATATGGAACTAGTTGAATGACAAGACTCAAAATGCAGCCACTAATGGTTCAATGACAGCTTGGTAGAGTCCCTAGGGGATCATTCCAAGAATCTTGTGGCAGTTAACATTCCACCAATGATATAGATGAAGGCAGAGATAGTAGACTCATCAGATTTGTAGATGCTGCAAAACTGGAAGGCTAACTAACATGCTGCATGGCAGAGTTGAAATTCAAAATAATTTTGACATCCTAGAGTCTCCAGCTCAAAATAATAAGTTGTATTTCTTAGAGAATCTTATGTGTGGATTCAAAAAAATCAACTTCATACCCTTCATACCCTCACCTAGTATACTGAGTGCAATTCTGGCCATTATAATTCCGCCCTCCCCCCCCCCCCCCCGCTGGGGTTAAGTGACTTGCCCAGGGTCATACAGCTAGGAAGTGTTAAGTGTCTGAGACTAGATTTGAACTTGGGTCCTCCTGACTTCAGGGCTGGTGCTCCACTTCACCACTTAGCTGCCCCCCTAGCCACTATAATTTAAGAAGCATGATAGAGATTATTCTAGAGAAAGGAAAGAAAAGAAAAAAGAAAAAAGAGAGAAGTGGGGAAGGAGGGGGAGAGAGAGAGAGAGAGAGAGAGAGAGAGAGAGAGAGAGAGAGAGAGAGAGACAGACAGACAGAGAGACAGAGAGAGACAGAGAGAGAGACAGAGAGACAGAGACAGAGAGACAGAGACAGAGAGAAAGACAGAGACAGAGAGAGAGAGAGAGAGAGAGAGAGAGAGAGAGAGAGAGAGAGAGAAAGAGAGAGAGAAAAGAGAGGGAGGGAAAAGAAAGGAAGGAAGGAAGGAAGGAAGGAAGGAAGGAAGGAAGGAAGGAAGGAAGGAAGGAAGGAAGGAAGGAAGGAAGGAAGGAAGGAAGGAAGGAAGGAAGGAAGGAAGGAAGGAAGGAAGGAAGGAAGGAAAAGAAAGAAATAGACAAGAACAGTCTTCCAGTATTTTTAAGGATTTTCAAGTGGAGGAGGTATTAACATTCTTTTGGATCCTAAATGTTAGAAGTATCTAGAAATAATAGAGTGGCATAGTAGATAAAGTGCTGGATTATAAGTCAGGAAAACCTGAGTACAAATCCAAACGTAGTTATTTGTTACCTGTGTGACCCCGCTCAAGTCCTTCAACTTCTATTTACCTTTAGCTTCTATAATACTAAAATAAGGATAGTAATAGCACTTCCTACATTTCAATATTTTTGTGAGGATCAGATACGATGACATTTATAAAGCATTTTTCTAAGGTTTAAAACACTATATAAATGCTAAGGTAAAGCAAACACAAAATGTAGAAAATGAAGAGTCAAATTTTAGGTTTTATATCAGGAAATATTCCTCTTAGAGCTGACTCAAAATTAGAATTACTTATTTTAGAAAAGAGTGTAGGACCCTTCATTAGACATGTTTACCAGTGGCTGTTATGGCTGTTAGATGGCATTTTATTAAGGTAAAGGTTGAACTGGATGAAATGCTTTCCAACTCTAAAATCCTGGGATTCTGTGATTTGTGTATGTTAACAAAACTTACATAAATCTTTCCTTGATATTAAACATAGCTTGTTACTTTTAAAATGAAATTTACTAGGATCCATGTCTCTATTATGTGATACTTCTGACTGGTAGATTTGACACATTTGTTTTCCTGATGATTTGCCATAAGGAATGAATTTAAGCATCATTCTCAATAAGGGATAGCTAATATTGTCTTGCTCACTATTTTCCCATTAAGGTTTTGTGTTCCTCAATTTTATGAAGTCCACTTTTAAGTCATATTGTCTTGAGGGCATTCCAGCAGCATTTTAGTGTTCTGGTATAATTTAAAAAGCAACAGGGCATCTCCTTTGCTTTTACTTAAGTGTGATGTCAGGAAGATTTCCATTCTTCCCACATCTCTGGATTTGCATAGCCATAAGGAGCCTTGAGATTTGCAAACAGAATTTTACTCTCAAAAAACAATTTACATATTTTAATTGACAGTATTGTGTTACATTATTAGACTTTTGATTTAAGCTCTTAGGTTTTTTATTAGCATCATATATCATTTCCCAAGTTTGATTTTCCCAGTATGTAAAGCACTTACTAATAAACGTCTCTTTTGAAAGTTATATTCATTTTCACAGAGGGATACTTTAAACTGTGATAGTTTTGTTTGATAATATCAACAATAATTTAGCAAAGACTTAGGAGATAACTCTAAATAAAACCTAATATTATAACTAGTATTTAAAGATTTCTCAAAATTTCTTGAACTATAAGTGGCTGTCTCACATTCCTCCTAATGTATGGTTCATATTAGGTATTGAATTATGCTCCGATATTTATTGAACTATAACTAATACTTTAAAGGAATTATAATCTTACTATGGGTATTTTCTCCATTGGTATGGAAAGCAACTCATTTTTTGGTACAGATTACATATTTTTGTTCTTTGGAATTCTTTCTTCCACTGAAGATCTGTCCAACATATTGGAGGTGACTAATTAGTAGAAAAGAACTTTTAATGTTTTTAATTTTTTTAACACATATTACTTTATGAATCATATTGGGAGAGAAAAATCAGAGCAAAAGGGAAAAAACATGCGAGAGTTAAAAAAAAAACAGAAAAAAAAAAAAGAAGTGAACATAGCATGTGTAGATTTACATTCAGTCTCTTTAGTTCTTTATTTGGATGCAAATGACATTTTCTTTTAAAGTATATTGGCATTGTTTTAGATCACAATGAGAAGAACAAGCTTTTCTTAGTTGATCATAGAACATTCTTGCTGTTATTATGTATAATGTCTTCCTAGCTCTGCTTATTTCACTCAGCATCAGTTCATATAAATCTTTTTATGCCTTTCTAAAGTAAGATTGTTCATCATTTTTATAGAACAAAAATATTCCATTACCTTCATGTACCACAATTTGTTTGGCCATTCCCCAATTAATGGATATCTACTCATTTTCCAGTTCTTCACCACCACAAAAAGAGATGCAATAAACACTTTTTGCACATATGGCTCTTTTCCTCTCCTTTATGATTCTCTTGGAATACAGACCCAGAAATGGCACTACTGGATCAAAGGGAATGCATAGTTTTATAGCCCTTTAGGCATAATTTCAGATTGGTCTCCAGAATGATTGAATCATTTCACAATTCCACCAACAACGTATTAGTGTCCCAATTTTCTCATATACTACTTTCTAACATTTATCATTATCTTTTGCTGTCATCTTAGACAGTCTGAGAGGTGTAGGTGGTATCTCAGAGCTGTTTTAATTTCCATTTCTCTAATCAATAGTGATTTAGAACATTTTTTCATATAACTATAGATGATTTTAATTTTTTCATTTGAAAACTAACTTCATATCCTTTCACTGTTTATCAATTGGGTAATGACTTGTATTCTTACAAATTTGACAGAGTTCTTTATATAGTTTAGAAATGAGACCTTTATCAAATATACTGGCTGTAAAGTTTTTTTTTTTTTCTCAAATTTGTACTTCCCTTTTAATCTTGTATCTGTTGGTTTTGTTTGTGTAAAAGCTTTTTAATTTACTGTAATCAAAGCTGTCCATTTTGTCTTTCATAATGTGCTCTAGTTTTTCTTGGTCATAAATCCCTCCTTTGTCCAAGGATCTGATAAATTATGCCTTGTTCTCCTATTTTATTGATGGTATCATCTTTTATGACCAAATCACATGTTCATTTTTACCTTATTTTGATATGGAGTGTGAGATGTAGGTCTATGCCAAGTTTCTGACCTATAATTTTCCAGTTTTCCCAAATGTTTTTATCAAATAGTGAGTTCTTATTCCAGAAGCTAAAGTTTGGGGGTTTATCAAACAGTAGATTGCTTTAGGTTTTGATTAATGTGACATGTGTAGCTAATCTATTCCACTATTTCTTAGCCAGTACTAAATGGTTTTGATGACTGATGCTTTATAAAATAGTTGTAGGTTTGGTACTGCTAAGCCATCATCCTTTGTATTTTTTTTTCCATTAATTCCCTTGATATTCTTGATCTTTTGTTCTTCCAGATTAATTTTGTTATGATTTTTTCTAGTTCTATAAAATAATGTTTTGGTAGTTTGGTATAGCATTGAATAAGTAGAGCAATTTAGGCAGAATTGTCATTATTATATTAGCTCAGTCTACCTATGATAAACTGATATTTTTCCAATTGTTTAGATCTGACCTTATTGTGTGTTTTGTAATTGTGTTCATGTAGTTCTTGGGTTTATCTTGGCAGAAAACCCCCAAGTATTTTATTTTGTCTACAGTAATTTTAAGTGAAATTTCTCTTTCTATGTTTTGCTGATGGGCTTTTAAGTAGTATATAGAAATGTTGGTGATTTTTGTGAGTTTATTTTATATCCTTCAACTTTTCTAGAGCTGTAAATTGTTTCCAGAAGGTTTTTGGATGGTTTTCTGGGATTCTCTAAGTATGTTATTATATCATCTGCAAAGAGTGATAATTTTATTTCCTCATTCCCTTTAATTTCTTTTTCTTTTCTTATTGCTAAAACCAACATTTATAGTACAATGTTGAATAATAGTAGTGATAATGGGCATCTTTTCGCCCCTGATCTTATTGATAATAAGTTCAATATTTAACATGTATGGGATTGCCTGTCATTTAGGGGAGGGGATAGAGGAAGGGAGAGGGAAAATTCAGAAAAGAAGTGAGTACAAGGGATAATGTTGTAAAAAAATTATCCATGCATATGTACTGTCAAAAAATTATAATTATAAAGTTAAAAAAAGAGAATAAGTTCAGCTTCTCTCTATTAGAAATAATGCTTAGTGTAGGTTTTAGATAGATATAGCTTATTATTTTAAGGATATCTCCCTTTATCCCTATGTTCTCTAATATTTTTAATAGTAATGGGTGCTGTATTTTATCAAAAGCTTTTTTGCATCTATTGATATTATCATATGATTTCTGTTGGTTTTATTATTGATATGGTCCATTATGGTAATAATTTTCCTGATATTTAGCCAGCCCTACATTTCTGATATAAATCTCACTGGTCATAATGTATTATCTTGCTGATAAGTTGCTGTAATGCCTTTGCTAATATTTTATTTAACATTTTTATATCAATATTCACTAGGGAGATTGTAATTTTCTTTCTCTGTTTTGGCTCTTTCTGGTTTAGGTATCAGTACCATATTTGTATTATAGAAGAAATTTGACAGGCAGGACTCCTTCTTTACCTAATTTTTTTTCCCCAAACAGTTTACATTGTATTGGAATTAGTTGTTCTTTAAATGTTTGGTAGAATTCCCTTGTAAATCCATCTGGTCCTGAAGATTTTTTTCTTAGGGAGTTCATTAATGGCTTGCTTAATTTCTTTTTCTAAAATAGGACTAATTAATGTCTTTTGTCTTCTGTTACTCTGAACAATTTATATTTTTGTATGTATTCATCCATTTTGGCAAATAAATTAATTCATCCATTTCAACAAAGAAATCAAATTACCTTTTATGGGAGAGTTCATCCCATTCAACTCACAGTTATGATTACTATCTATGTATTTCCCTCCATCCTTTTTTTGCCCCTGTATATTCTTTTGTTCTTTCTTCCCACCCTGTTCTTAGTGGTATGTATGTGTGTGTGTATGTAATGTTTTTTTTTTGTTTTGTTTTTTGTTTTTTTTACCCCACTCTGTACCTTATCTCCTACCACTCCTTCCCCTTCTCTTAGCAGTGTTTTTTAATCCACTCCATCCACTACCTTGTCTTTTAGCAACCCTTCCCCCTTAATCTTTCCTTTTCTCTTAGTGTTTCTGCCTTCCTGTCTATCCTGTCCCTCTTTTTTCTTTGCCTCTTTCTCCCCCTACTTCTTTATAGGATTAGATAAATTTCTATATCAATTGAATGATTGTTATTTCCTCTGAGAGCCAAAATTGATGAGATCAAGCTTCAGGCATTGCTCATTCCCTTCCCCCCTTTTCCCCTCCATTGTAATAGGTCTTTTGCACCTCTTCATGTGAACTAATTTGTTCCATTATATCTCTTCTTTCCTTTTTCCAGTACAGATCTTTTTCCACCACTTAATGTCTTTTTCTTTGACATCATCACATCAGAATCCATTAACAACCATACCCCCAGTCCAGGTGATGCCCTGCTTTATCTGTTCCAGTGACAGATATAGTTCTTCAAGAGTTACATATATCATTTTCCTATCTAGGTTTGTAAACAATTTTATCCTTAAATAATAATGTATTTTCCCCCCTTTACCTTTCTAAGTTTCTCTTGAGTCCTGTATTTTTGATTTTGAGTTTTTGTTTTTGTTTTTTTTCAATAGAAATGATTGAAAGTCTCTTACTTCATTAAAACTCCATTGCTTCTCCTGAAAGATGATGCTGAAACTCCCTAGGTAGTTAATTTTTTATTGTAAACCCAAGTCCTTTGCCTTTTGGAATATGGTATTCCAGGCCCTCAGATTCTGGTTAAGCTTGACTGTTGCTCCTTAATATTTGAATTATTTTTGTCTGGAAGTTTGAAGTATTTTTTTCTTGAGATTTTAGTTTTGGAAGTTTCACAACAATGTTACTTGAGATTTTCCTTGTGGGATTTCTTTCCAGAGGTGATTGATGGATTCTTTCAATGAGTATTTACCCCTCTGTTTCTAGAATAGTGGGGCTGTTTTCCTTAATGGCCTCTTGTAGAATGCCACCTGAGCTCTTTTTTTGGTCATGTCCTTCAGGTAGGCCAATAATTTTTAAATTGTCTTCTGGATATATTTTCCAATGAAGTATTTCACATTTTCTTCCATTTTTTTCATTTTTTTTTTAGTTTGTTTGAGTGATTCTTGTTGTCTCACAAAGTCATTAGCTTCCATTTGCACTGTTCTAGTTTTTAATGTGTGATTTTCTTCAGTTAGCTTTTTAATCTCTTTTTCCATTTGGTTAATTATACTGTTTAAAAAATTGTTTTCTTAAGACAATTTTTTTTCTTTTCCAAGCTGTTGACTCTCTCATGCATACTTATTTCCTTTTTCATTTTTTCTTCTATCTCTCTTATTTGCCTTTTAAAGTCTTTTATAAGCACTTCCAAGAAGCTCTTTGGGCTTGAGATCAAACTCTTTGAGATTTCTTCTGTGCACATTCTGTCCTTGTCTGAGTTTGTGTTTTGTTCTGCCCTGTCATGATAGTAGCTCTCTATAATCAAGGTTCTTTTCTGTTTCTTGCTCATTTTCTTTCCTTTTCTTTTGGTATTTCTTCTTGTTTTTTTGTTTTGTTTTGTTTTGCTTTGTTATTGTTGTTGTTTTTGTTTGTTTGTTTGCTTGCTTTACTTTTATTGTTGGTCTCTGCTTCTGGCATCAAGGGAGTGCTATCCAAAGCTTCTTATGCAGTCTGAGCCTTGGCTTTGAGCACAGGGGTCCATTTTATTTGTAGGGGATAGCTCTTCCTGCTCTTTTCAGGAAACAGCCTGGTTTCCCAGAGTTTGCCTTCTGAGGTGGGATTGAAAGCTGCCCCACTGATTTGCTCCTCTACTGAGCCAGGATTGAGGTTCTTAGTTGCTTCTTTTCTGTGATTAAGATTCTCTCACTGGCTTTCTCTGAGTTTATCTGAACATCTTTTCACCTCAGTGAGACTGACCTTTCTTGAAGTTTTTCCAATCTATCTTGAGTTGGAGAGTGGTTTCATTGCATCAAACTCTATTCAGAAGGTGGGTTTCATGTGGTTTTTCAAGGGAAACTGGGAGAAATTGAGCAGCTTCCTAACTTTACTCTGCCATCTTGGATCTACCCCTTCCCTCCCCCCCCAATGAATTTCCTCATTTCTCTTTTTAACTTTTATTTTGACTAATTAGTAGAAAAGAACTTTTAACAAAACATTATTCTTTACCAAGTCAAACTTTTCTTTTTTAACACCTTCAAAATGGCATTTTTTTAGTTCTTTTAAAAAGATGTCTGCTGTATTACACAAACTACAGGATGAAAATGGTAATTTGTCACTTTCTTTTGACCAACCTTGGATTGATCTCTTTCATCTGGACCTCAAATGCCTCAAGATTTGAGGTCTGCTCACGACTATTTTTGCTTTCCAGGACAAGACAAGCCTTTTGCATTATTTTCTCTCAATTAAACAAGCTGCCTAATATCATTGTAGTCCTGGAATCTGTGGGGAAGCATTTTTAACAGTCACTTTTCTTGTCTAATCACATCCAAAACCATCTCCTAGAAATCTCCAGGCTCACTTTTTCAACACTTATGGCCTGAAAATGAAACACCTGTTGTTAACAAGGCAGTTTCTGTCAAATCCTCAGTTTGGCCAAGCCAAGTGGAAAAGAGGACAAACAAGAAAAGCAAAGCCATCTCAACTTCTTCCATTCCTTTTTTTTTCTGACTCATGAATTTGTCTGAATTTCTACCTATTACTTTCATAAAAGCAAAATAGACAAAGGAGAAAAAGATATTTACAAAGATAAATGTGAAATATGTAGGTATGTCATTTTGAGGGGGGAACATAAATAAATATTTCTTTTGATGAATAAGAATTTGAGACAGTGCCTAGCACATAGTAGGTGCTTAACAAATACTTGATGAAATATCTGTATAAGAGAATCCACTAATACAAGTGGTATAAGCTAGAAGAAACAGATAATCTATGCCTAAATAAAACAAATCAGCTATAATTGTTTATCTGATTATCAGGTTAATTTGATTAGGGAAACATTTAATTGGATGTTAAATCTTTTGAATTAGTATCAATGTGTTTTGGGGTACTATAAGAAGAGATAGTGAATTCAGAGAATTCTCTCAAAGCTATATAGTTCATTTTGTCTATGACATCTCATAGTTATGAAGAGAAAACACTGGCCTTATTGACTTCTAATAGTCTGTTTTATATGTAATTATTTGTATCCTAATGTTATCTGTTTCCTAGGGTGCCAATATATTGTTATTTAACTGCATAATTATAAACAGCATTTCTGGAAATCTTTAAGATTTTCCAAGTGCTTTATATATTTTATTATATCATTTGATTCTCACAACAATTCTGATGTAGTTATTTAAATCCCCATTTCACAAGAAATTGAGGCTTAAGATGGGATGAATGACTTGTCTATAGGGTCACCCAGTTGCAGAGTATCTGAGGCAGGATTTTAGTTCACATCTAACTGACGTGAAATCCAGTATTCTGTTCACTATGAATATAGGATGATGTGGTCCTTGGAATCAGAATGGCCTAGGTTTGTATTTTTCATCTGATATTTATATTGGCAGCTATTTAAAACCATGTTACAGCCTGTGAAAGAATTTTCCACATCAAGAATTTTTAAGCCTACATTTGTTAAATTTTAGGGGGTGAGAAGGAAATTCATATAACTGTGTCTACCTTGCAAATACAGACCATCAATTATTCAGAAATTATGATGTTTCTAATGGGCTAATATTTCTAATTAACAAAGAATTTTGGTCTTTTTTTTCTTCTCCAAAGGAAGTTCTGACTGCCAAATAAGACAAATATGAATGTCATCTTTGGTTTAGCTAGGGGAGGCAAAGATATGAAAGAACAGAACAAAGATGAATTCTGTAAGCTGAAGCCTATTTTCAGGATTCCTTCCTAGTTCTAGTCTTGCTTCCAATCATCCATGAATAAAAAAAATTGTGACCTGCCTTTTAAAGTCTTGGAAAGGAAAAACTTAAGGTAGTGGCCCATGACCAATGAGCCACTGAACATAATGAGTCATGAAAGACTGAAAGCTTCTATGACTGGCACTCAGGAAGCGTTCTCTCCTTCCCCCTCCCATTTCCTTTGCATTCAAATTATCCTTTGTTTCCCAGAGAGAGAGGTGATTTCATATCCAGACTCTTAATTCTAAGTGCTAACCAGTTTGGCATTCAGATCTCCTCCTCCTTGAGTACCCTGCATCAAGCCATTCCATGATTGGGCCAATTTCAACACAGATGGCATTCTTTTCTCCAGAGAGACAAGTAGATTAAAGCAGCAGAAATTTGGCATTTGCAGCTTGAGGTGTCTAATGACAGGAACAAGTGGAGGGAAAGCTTTTTAGTGTACTTATCCACACTACATTTGGCATAAGCCATTATTTTTAGTCCTCCACTTCAATGAATAGTAAATTCACCTAAGCATTTATACATGTGATTTAAAAACTCACCAGTTTTTTCCTAATTAATTTCTACCATCTTAGCTATTGCTGGTAAAATGTTTAGTTGATAAAAAACAACAACAACAACAATCCCTTTCTTTATTCATCAGAATACTTAGTGTATCATATTATTAGTATTCTGTTATTTCCTTCTTGTTATGGATCCTATTGAAATGTCATTTCTATAAAATGTGTCCAGTGGCTATGGTTTTCAGATTTGCTTTTGAACAAGGCTGGTACCCTGCCCTTACCATCTTCCTTATGCTTTGTCAGTAACAGCAACAGTTGCATTGCTTATTCTCCACATTAAACTCAAAGAAATCTCCATCAAGTTGCCTGCCATCACCTCTGAATAATCTCAACTTTGGGGAAAAAAATCCAATTTATCAAATAGCTTTGGTCTTTTGCCCTTAAAAAAATATGTAGGGGGCAATGGAAAGGAGAAAAAACTGGACAAAGAAAGGCAGGTAGAGAATAAGAAAGGGGGAACTTATAGCCTTTATCTCTGGTATCCCAAGTTGCCTACCCTTGACATAGAACAGAGGTGGGGAGCATCAGACCTGTGGGGCTTTATAAAGAGCTATGAAATCATTTAAGACAACCACAGACAATGATGAGCTGAAAGCTAGGTACAGCAACTTCCCACTGCTTGAGCTCTCCAAATGATGTTATGAATACCCAGATGGCCCTTGGCAGAAAAAAAGGTTCTCTGTCCCTGATATAGAGCAATTGATTTTAACTGTTTTGTGTGTTAAGAACCATGTTGGTTTGGTAAAACCTACAGACCCTATCCCTAGAATGTTCTTAAATGCAATATGTATGTATACACACACACACACACACACACACACACACATATATATATACATATATATTATATATACATATATACATGTATATATAATTACATATTAAACCAATTATATAAAAATATTCATTAACATATACTTTTAAAAACATATATATATGAATCACTCAGTCAAACTGAGACCTGTTGAAGATATTTGCTTAAAAAGGCCAAGATCTCCTGTTGATCCAGGGCCATCTTTAGTCATCCTGATCTATATCTTGCCACTGGACCCACAAGTCTCTGGAGAGAAAATCTTCATGTAAATTTGAACCACTCTCCTTCATTTAAATTCATTTCATGTGCATGTCATGGCATCACCTCCCTGATGTCATGGTCCTCTAGTACATGGTGCTCTTATTTCATTTTGTTCTTAAAATTTCTCTTAAAAATTTTTGAAAATTCCTTTCAAGAGGTTCTGCTCAGTTCATCTGCTTTGTAAATGGTAAATGAATTTATGAGACATTAATCTGGATTTGATGTTTGACCTTTCTTTAAGTTAAAGAATCAATCCATAGAAGGCACAGTAGGTTATTTTGTGTGTGTGTGTGACCAGGACCTGGCTCTTTAGTAAACTCCTCTTGCCTAGGAACATAGCATATATCTTAGAAATCGCCTTATTAAAAACTACTTCTCTAGAAAACAGTTGAAACTTGAGACCTTCCTCCTCCAAAGATTTTTATTTAGTACTCAGATATACCTAAGATTAACTACTTATAAATATATCTGCATGAATTTATATGACCCTCCATAGACTATCATGATTAGGACCATATTTGACATTAATTCCATTGCTAATTTGCCTGAAATGTTCATTAATTCGAGGTTTACACTATTTATATGATGCCCCTTATAGAAAATGTTATTTACCCATTGGCAGAATAGTGGTTTAGGTTTGGAAGTAAGGATTTTAACATTTAAAATTGTGAAAGTCATTCTGAAATAATCACTTAGAAATTCAAAATCTTAAAAGTCAAGAGAGATAAGTTACAATTTAATATAATGATGAAAGGGTAGGTTGGGTCCAATTCTCTCCCATAAGTCCAGATAAATACTAACTATTGATGATTAGACTTTAAAGAGATTTAAAAGTCCAATCTGATGCACTTCTATAGGCAAGTGGGAAAAAAGCCTTTCTTGAGGAAAATAGTCTGTTCCTCAAACTCCTATATCTCTCATCATGTAAATATGCCTGCTTACCTCTGTTCCTAATTTTTTTTCTTGCCAGGTTAAGTAATCTAGGGACAAGGTGATCTCAACATTTGCAGGGGGGGAATCATAAAGTAACTAGACTCAGAAAGGTGACATACTGTTCTAAGGTCCCACCAATAATTAAAAGCAGAAATATTATCAGAACCAGATCTTTTGACCACTAAACCAGTGTCCACATTTTGCTATGCCATGTTACCCCTCCTTAAGATCTCCAGTTACTTCTAATTCAAGATGTCCTAGTTTGGGTTTTTGTTTTGTGCTTTTTCAAAAAGAGCTCTGAAAAATAAAAACAAAAAGTTTTCCTGGATTTTTTCCCTTTATACTTTAACTGCTAAACAAAAAGCATCTTGGTATTTTCTTAGAGAAAAATTATACACAGTGAGCTACCTCTAAGGGTAACATGAATTTCCTAAGTCATTATTTTGTTCTTGTCATCACCACTATTGTCCTGGGAAGTACAGCTAGCTCTGGCCAAATAGGAATCATAACTTTAGAGTTTTATGATAAAGAATCACAGATTTAGAGATAATCAAATAAGCATTTTACAAATGAGGAATTGAAGCCCAGAAAGTTTAAGTGATTTACTCATGTTTTACAGCTAGTAAATGACAGAGACAAAAAATATGCTCAAACTCTCTGGTTAATGTACTGCTTTCAGAATTGCAGAATTTCAGAACTATTTTAAAGGCATTTGGGGATAGATTTCCCACTTATCTTAATGAAAAAAGACCAAAAGAATAGAGATTTTGAATGGTATTATTTTATCCAAAAACAACTAGACAAATATTAGTACCTACTGCTCCATGTACTTATTTTCACCTCTTTATAATATTTTATGTGAATTATCACAACATAAAACAATCAAGATAAAAACATGAGAAGTACAGAGATTTTCACAGATGATTCTCTCTATCATAATATACTCTAATATGTCTTCTCATTTCTAGTCAGGCAGACATATATATGCCTTATTACAATGAGAAAGAAGACTGGAAACAAAAAGGAATGTAACTATAATTAGACTGTTCTTACCCTATTCCTGATATATATCATCATCCATTATCATGTGTGCACATGCTTAAAATAAATGATATTCCACCATGGGAATTCCTGCTCAAAGTTTGTGCATGAGTGAAGGAAAACCACCCAATTGCCACATACCATTTGCAGCAAAAGCTTGATTCATCCTATACCCAATAATGAAGAAGGAATCCAATGACAAAACTAAAGTAAGTTGGTTCTTCCACCTTAAAATTGCACAAAAAATAAGTAAGATTCCCATGGGCAGCACAGAGTGTTTCATGAGGAAAATAAACCCCAAAGCAGACTATGAAGCCAATAAGTAGCTCAAGTAAAGCTGGACTAAAAACATGTGCAGTCTGCAAAGCTTTGTGTCTAAAGTAAGCAAGAGTAGAGAATTCCTCTGAGAACATGTATTCAGAACTCCAAGTTCCAAGAAAGTCTTATCTTGGAAGGTGAAAATCAGCAGAAAAGTCCATGGGGCCCAGTGTGAGATCAAGCAAGATTGTAAGATTGAGCTACCCCCCCAAAAGTGGAGCAGAGGGTAGAACCCTGATTCATATTTATTACAACTACAAGCAGAGACTCAAAGGGAAAAATATTTTCACAAAATTTTTTTGGATAAAAGAAATGAATAAAAGAAAAGAAATTTTAAAAAATGAAATAAAGTTCTGGAGCAAAGGATTAGGAGAATAATTAGGAGAATTAGGGAAAAAATTAGAAAAATCTTAGAAGGGAATGTAGAAAATATTTTCCTAGCAATGAATTGCCTTACAGCACACACACACACACACACACACACACACACACACACACACACACACACAAACACACACACACACACACACACTCACAAACACACTCTTATATAGAACTTCCTATGTGCAAAGCACTATACTCAGTGCTTTACAATTATTGTCTTATTTGATCCTCATAACAAAGTTGGGAAATAGATGCTATGTTCATTTTATAGGAGGGAAAACAGAGATTAAATAACTTGCTTAAGGTCACATAGCTAGTTAGTCAGAAGTCAAATTTGAACTCTGTCTCACCTAATAATCTCTGATTGTATGAGATATTAAAAAAATTAAAATCAAAAGATTAAAAAGTGAAGTAAATATAAGCTATCTATCTGATATATTAAAAAAAAAACACAACTAAACTGAAAAAACAGATCAGGAAGAGGTAATTTAAGAATCTTTAGAATCCCTGAAATGGAGAATTTTTCAAACCTGGACACTATAATTCAAGAAATCATTAATAAAAATGTTTTGAATCTATTAAAATTGTAGGGCAAAATAAATAATCTACCAATGACCTCTTAAAAGGAACACCAAAAAGAAAATCATATGGATCCAAAATCTAGAGCTTCCACATCAAAGAAAAAAATGTTGAAAGCATCCAGACAAAAAGAAATAAAGTACCAGGAAACAAAATTATTATCACACAAGACCTTCAGCTTCTAATAAAAAATAAGAGAAAATCTTGGATTATAATATCATAAAAACAAAAGATAAATAGATTAATATATATATTTTAACTATTTAAAGACACTCACAGATGCAACCTGTTTTTACTCTTTAAAGTTGAATATAATTCTTCAGGAGAAACAGTGAATCTTTAATGGATTAGAATACTTGCAAACCTTTTTGTTGAATAAACAGAACTGAGTAGGAACTTTGTAGTGCAAATGCCATAGTCACAAGAAACCTAAGAAAGTAAACTCTTTTGAGCACTTGGAAAATGATATGAGATGATGTAATGCTAACTTTCTAATAGGAGGAGACCAGACAAGTGCTCTTTTAAACTCTTCAGGAAGATCAGGTGGAACTCATTCTTATCTGAAATATACAAAGAAGGGCTGAACACATACAAGTGAGTCTAGAAATACATCCTATTCAACAGAAAAACAAGCATGAATGGGAAAGGAAAGAATTAAGAGAAAGATTAACTTGGTAAAAAGAAGAAAAACTTCCATTAAAACATTAAAAAGAGAATTAAAAGGAGAGAAGGAAGAAAAACAAAAGAACCTGAATTTATTCACATGCCTTCCATTCTCTTTTTTGGTAATTAGAGAATGGCAGAATACAAAGTGGCATTTGAAACTAATAGGATATTATTTCCTCTTCACAAATGGCAAAGGAGATGACTTCAAGAATTCTAAGAATTATATGAATTAAGTATGTATCATAGGTCAGTTTTGAACTTAGGCCTCCCTGGTTTCAGGGTCAGTTCTCCAGCCAGTGTTTACCATACTGCTTGCTTCTCAGTATTAAAAATTTATCTATCAAATAATATATGTTCTAAAAGTCTCATAAATGCTGTGCTTTCACAAAGCAGCAGTTTTAATTTCAAGAAAAAAAATGCTTTCTACCTTAGGTATCATCTTTAAACCTTAAAAAAAAAATCTTATTTTTTTTAAACAGAGTTTTAATAGTTGTAAAATAGTTAATAGTTTTGAAAATGAGCTAATACTAGCAATGCTAGGGCTAAATGGGCTTCAAGATGGACTTGTTTGTCTAAATTCCTTCCAGACTGTTTCATAGTTGTGTGTAGAGTTAATGAGAATGACATAAATGAGAATTTCGCTACTCCAAAAATATCAGAGCCAAAATTATAGGTTGTTGTTACATTAATATCAAAATGACTTGTTTGCAATTATAATCTGTTGCTAAACTAATGTGTCCTGTTTAATAAATAAATGGGAAATAGAGATTTCCCACTGGGGATAGGAGAGTGTGTATGTGGAAAAGCACAATCCTTTATTGACCTAGCAATGTCTAGTTTCCATATCCTTTGATTTGCTGTGTCTCTGCTTGTTGAGGTAGCCACAGGCCCATCATTATATCTCTGCAGTAAGAAGCAGTGACTCTATTAAAGTATCACCACTTTCCCAAGAGACACTGTTTTTTAGCTAAAAAAATATATGCTTTTTAAGAGAGACAATTTTGTTAAATAGTTATGGTTCTTATAGATGAACTCAACCGTTCCAATGCTTTGTAATAAATCAAAGTAATCTGGACCTTTAGTGATCACATTTCCTTTACCTCCAAGGCAGGGAATATAGTCTGAGAAAGGCTAGGCCTCCTTAAAAGCTTACCTTTTCTTCTTAAAGTCCAGTCTATCCTCCAGACATCTGGCAAAAGGGTCTCATTTGCATCAATGTGTGCTTTCTAAGTCTTCAAATTTCATTAGATACTGAATAAAATGCTCAACCTATTTGATTTTTTTTTTTAAGTTTAAGTCATGATTGACTTTTGGCCACTTAATTTGAAAGACCAAATTTTTTAAAATTTCCTCTTAAGGAAACCGTACTTTTCCCATTGCAAATCCTATTGCAGTTATAGCTACTAAAACATTTGCATTGAGTTTTATCCTCAACAACTACGTCATTTAAATTCTGTTCAGCCCAGAAAAATCTGAGACGGGACCAGGGGCATATGAAAGGTTAGGAGAAATGTCTGCTGACTGTACAGAGCTGATTTGAGATGAAGATCATATTATCAGTGAGCTCAGACCAGATTGACAGCTGATAATGTTCCTTCTTTTTTTCATCTTTTCTTAATTCCTAATCTCAAGAGCTGTTTGCTATTCCTTTCTCTTCACTCTTATATGTTTTCTTTTTCTTTGCTTCTCCTACTTTTAACTCTATTATCTTACCTTAACCAAAGCTTTATTCCTTTCTTTATAATTTTTTTCTTTTCAACCCATTCCCACCTTGATCTCACAGTAAAGAAGAAAATGATTGTTGTTTTAAAAGTGAAATGACAAAATATAGAAAACATTTTCTTCTAATTACTTATCTTGAGTTCTTAGCCAAAATATCATGCTGTATTTGGATTTGTTTTTGTGACTCAGTTTTTTCTTAAGATTCTTTTTTTTGTCTTTTAATCTATTTACATCATCATAATCATCATATTTGCTATTTATAGCATTAATAAAATGCTTGTGAAACACTTTACTCTGATTATCATTTTATGAGATGGGTATTATAAATTAATTTAATTTAACTAATAATTTACAACCATTTCAGAGATTAGAAAACTGAAGCTCTAAGAGGCAAAATGATATTTAGTACTGACACAGTTTATTAGTTTTAGAGATTTTCCAGGCCTTATCTGCTATAAGTCATCAAGTCAGTAACCATTTATTTGTCTCAAAGAATGGCGAAGATGGCTGAATAAGTTATGGTATATGAATGTTATGGCATTGTTCTGTAAGAAATGATCAGCAGGATGATTTCAGAAAGTCCTGGAGAGACTTACCTAAACTTATGCTAAGTGATATGAGTTGAACCAAGAGAGTATTGCACACAGCAACAAGAAGATTATATGACTGATCAGTTTTGATGGACTAGCTGTTTTCAACAGGGAGGTGATTCAGGTTAGTTTCAATGGTCTTGTGATGGATTCTGCACCAGAGAGAGAACTGTGGGAACTAAACGTCCATCATAACTTAGTGTTTTCAGTTTTTTTGTTCTTTGCTTGCATTTATTTTTCTCAGTTTTTTTTTCCTTTGTGATCTGATTTTTCTTGTGCAACATGATAATTGTGAAAATACATATAGAAAAATTGTACATGTTTAATATCTATTAGATTACTAGTTACCTAGGGATGGGGGTAGAGGGAATGGAGGGAGAAAAAATTTGGAACACAAAGTTTTGCAAGGGGGAATGTCGAAAACTATCTATCAGAAGCACCTAGGTGGTGCAATGGTTAGAGCACGAGCCCTGAAGTCAGGAGGACCTGAGTTCAAATCTGGTCTAAGACACTTAATACTTCCTAGCTATGTGACCCTGGGCAAGTCATTTAACTCCAATTGCCTTCCAAAAAAAACAAAAAACAAAAAACTATCTATACAAGTATTTTGAAAATAAAAAGCTTCCAAAAAATGGCAAAGATAGTTCCCAACTCAAGATCACAATTTAATATATAATTTTCTTAAACATAATTGTTTGCAAATTATCTCTCATTAAATTGTGAGCTCCTTGAAGGTGGGAACCATCTTTATTTTTTTAAACCTTTGTGCCAAATGATGATGCCTGAATTAGATTTGTTAGTCAGGCAATAAACATTTATTGATTTATTCTTAGGCACTTTTCCAAACATTGGATATAAAAAGAAAAGCAAAAGGTGTCTGCCAAAAGAAGCTATTGGAATGGATAACATGGCAAATACATATATATAAAACAAATGAGATACAGGGCAAATAGTGAATAATTAGTAGAAGGAAGGTGCTAAGAGGGATTGGAAAAAAAAATTTCCTTTAGAAGGTAGGATTTAAGCTGGAATTTGATGAAAGCTAAGGAAGCCAAGAGTCAGAGATGAGCATTATAGGCATGAGAGACAGCCAGCAAAAATGCCAGGAGTCAGGAGATGGAGTATCTTGTTGAAGAAGAGCAAAGATGTCAGTGTCCCTATTGAAGAGTACATGTTAAGGTATAAGGTGTAAGAAGCCTTGAAAAGAAGGGGCATGATTTATAAAGCACTTTGAATGCCAAATAGAGGATTCTAAAATTTTGAACTTGGAGGTGAAATTGGTGATTACTGACATGGTGGAACATTAGGCAGAAGAATGGTGTCATTGATAAGAGTGCCAGGAATGGAATTTAAATCTGGCATCAAATCAAATCCTAGCTGTGTGATGCTAGGCAAGGCACTTAATCATTGTTTGCTTCAGTCTCCTCATCTGTAAAATGTGGATAATAATAGCACCCAGAGTTGTTATGAGAATGAAATGAGATAATATTTGCAAATAGTTTAGTATAGTTCCTGGGATCTAGTAGGCATTATATAAATATTAGTTATTATTGTTTATTGTTATAATGAAGCTGAGTATAGGAGAGACTCCTGTAACTGTAGAATCATAGATTAAAATCAGGAAAGTAGCAAGAAAATTACTGCAATATGTTATAAGGAACATACACTATGACCAGGTAGGATTTATACCAGGAATGCAGAGCTGATTCAATATTAGGAAAACTATCAGCAAAATTGACATTTTCAATAGCAAAACCATCAGAAACTATATGATTATCTGTATAAATGCAAAAAAAGCATCTGAAAAATGTAGCAGCTTTTTATACTTATCACTAGAGAGCATAGGAATAAATGGAGCTTTCCTTAAAGTAAGTACTATCTATTTAAAATTATCAGCAAGCATTATCTGTCATAGGAATAAACTAGAAACCTTCCCGGTAAGATCAAAGATGAAACAAGGATATCCATTATCCCCATTATTATTTAATAATATAATAGAAAAGTTAGATATAGCAGTAAGAGAAAAAAAATGAAGGAATTAAAATAGGCAATGAAGAAACAAAACAATCACTATGCAGATAATATGGTGATATATTTAAAGACTCTTAGAGAATCAACTAAAACAGTAGTTGAAATAATACCTTTAGCCAAGTTGCAAAATATAAAATAAACCCACATAAATCATCAGCATTTCTATATATTACCAACAAATTCCAGAAGTAAGAGACAGAAAGAGATATTCTATTGCAAATAACTGTAGGCAATATAAAATATTTGGGAGTCTACCTAATAAGATAAACCCAAGAAATGTATGAACAAAATTACAAAACACTTTTTACACAAATAAAGCCACATCTAAACAATTAGGGGAGATATCAGTTGCTCATATTCATCAATTCCTTGTAAGGCTGAGCCAATAAAGTAAAAGAGACAAATTTCCTACCTAAATTAATTTATTTATTCTGTGTCATACCTATTAAACTAGCAAAAATTATTTTATAGAGCTAGAAAAAAATGATAAAATTTGTCTGGAAGAAAAAGTGCTCAAGAATGTCAAGGGAATTATTGAGAATAGAAAAGGGACCTTTGAAGTCTTTTAGTCCAATCTTCTCATTTTACAGAGTAAATTAAGACCTAGTAAGGTTAAGTTCCTGAAGCTCATATCAGTAGTATTGTTAGATTTAAATATAGTTCAAACTCAACCTTTCTTTCTCCTTGCATTGTACAACATAATTTTGTGCTCCTAATTTATAATAATTTTATTTTATATATAATATATATATATATATATTCTTTCCCTTGTTACTATTAGTTACTGCCCTCTCATTCTTATTCATCCTTGCAATATAATTCTCCAAACTCCAACTCTGTTCTTCCCTTTCTTTGAAACCTATGGAACCCCTTTTCTGTTTTTTAACAAACTTCCTTTTATTTAGCTGTTTTTTCTTACTCTTTCTCATCTTCTGCCACTGATTTCCTCTAAAAGACATCATATTAACCATCCTCTCCAGTATAGGATATGCTGTCTCTGTCACCTGGAAAGTGGATTCAGAGATGTAGGCTTGTTTCTTCCTTTTTATTTCCTATTTCCAGACTTTTTTCCAGTTTAGTAACTCTTTCTTAAAGTTTTTTGTTCTATTTAATTAGATCTTGGTAGCATTTAACTGTTAACCTTGAGATATTTACCCTTTCTTTAATAGTTTAGTACCTGTTCACAATTTTCTTCAGTTCCTTATGGGACACACACACATACACACACACACACACACACACACACACACACACACACACACACACACACCCTCAGAAACACTAACCTTATAATTCATTAACCTTTCCAATAGCCGTGATCTTCAACTTTACAACATCTTAGCTATATATGAGACCCTCTCCATATTTTTGATCTCACAATCATCTCTCAGTGATTCCTACTTTCTTAATCAAATATTTTGAAGTTTTTCTCTGTGACTCTCACTTTCTCACCTTCTACATCTGCTTTGTAACTCACTTCTTAATTTCTTAATCTCATCCTGACTTCCATTCCCTTCATTTTTCAAACCAGCATTACTCCTCCTCTGCTTTTATTTTCTTCTTTTTCTGACATCATCACTGTAACCAGTGAAATGATAGGTCTTCATCTATGGTGCTACATCTTTCTCCTCATCCTATCACTCCCATAATCTTCCTTATCTACTCCCACTTGCATTTTTCTGGATAGAATTTGAAGAATCACACAATTGTGCTGATTGAGTCTTCTGTACATTTATTTTTAAATAATATTAATTGCAATGAAGACACATTTGGTTCTCTCCTGTCACAATACACATAATTGCTGTTCCAAACCTAGACTTTTTTCCTTAAGCCTTCCTTTTCCATCTCAAAACTCCTTAATTTCATATGCTACTTTGTTTTGATGAAAACATAACTCATCTTCTTGCCAAGAACAATTTTTCTACCTTATGTTCTTGATCCATTCCCCATCTGAGTCCTCTGGAAGTTTGACCCCATAATTATCCCCATATTTGTCTCTAATTTTCAGTGCTCCCTATCTTTTTGCTTCTTCTCTATTATCTACAAGTCTGCCTACACAATGTACATAAAAAAGAAAAGAAAAATTTTCACTTGAACTTATAATTTTATATGTGTTCTCCTCATATCTGAATGCCTAGAAAAGAAATAGTTTTTAGTCACTTTCTTCATTTCTTATTCTGGAAAGTTAGTATGTTCCTGGAGAAAGAGTGCTAGTTTGAAATGAGAAATTGTTGATGTTCACCCCAGATCTACTGCTTACTGCCTGAGTTACCTTCAGCAAGTTCTGGCTGTCTCAAAATTTTCTCATCTGTCAAATGAAGGGATTGTTCCTTTAAGGAGCAGCTCAGTGATGCTTCTTGCATAAAGCTTATATTTATCCCTCCAGTTGCTAGTTGCCTGGCTCTCTCTAGGATATCACTTTGTGTTGGCTTTATATGTCTGTATTTACTTATGTGCATCTGTGCCCTGATAAGTATGTTGAATAAAAGGCAGTTTTATTTTTGCTTTGTATCATTACAACCAAGCACATACACTGTCACATAGTAGGCTTTTAACAAGTGCTTATTGAAAGTACTTTTAATAAATGCTTATTGAAATTGGAAAATGTTAATTTACCAATTAATCTCTGTAACTAAATATTCAGGAAAGAGCTAGAAGCAATTAATGATGAGTCTCAACATTATGAGTTATACTGTTTTAGATCTTTTCTCACTTAGATTGGGACACTGGTAGTCTAGAATTACCAAAAGGAGGGAAGGGAAACATCTTTATTAAACATCTACTACATGCCAGGCAAAAGGCTAAGTGCTTTACAGATATTATGTCATTTGATCCTCACAACAATACAATGAGAAAGATGCCTATATCCTCATTTAATACTTAAAGAAAATGAGGCAGAGAGAAGTGAAATGTCTAAGGTCACATTGGAACTCAAGTCTTTCTGACTCTGATTCACTTTATGACCATTCCTCTTCCTCTTCCTCCTGAACAACTTATATGAGAGATACCAATATGGAGAAAACATAGAATTTTTAAAAAGGAATTTTTGAGTGAGGAATTTGAGGCTTTAACATTTGTTTCTGGTTTTTTGTTTGTTTTCTTTCAAAGCCTTTTATGGACCTAAAGTAATGTTGCCTGATATAAGTTTAGAGGAGGATTATAAAGACTGAAAAATCAGTTTGAGAATGAGGATTAACTGCTATAATCATTAAAGCCCAAGTTTTGGGACAGTTTTTTGTTGCTCATTGGCTCAGACTTCATGTTTATAGAGTAAAATTGATGTGTATCCCTTAGGGATGACCTTGTTTTCCTTGGGAATCTCATTGCTATTGTGCCTTTAAAGGCAATTGAGTAGACATCAGTGTCAGCAGAAAGAAGGAGGAAGGGAAACTTGGTGCCAAAAATGACTGAATAAAAGAAAAAAAAAAACAAACTTTAGTCATAAAAGAATGGTTATCCCTAACCATTGCAACGATTATTGCAATGAGTGAATGCCAATGCATGGAAAGGAAAAACAAAACAAAACAAAACAAACAAAAAAAAAACCATATGTGAGGGATAATCAGGATATCCAATAGTGTCAAGATTGACATGCGATTTATGGTGGAATAAATAGGTTATGATAACCTTAATGCCTTGGATTTACAGCTTGAAATTAATCTAGTTCAACCAGTTCCTTCTACTTCATACACAAAACTGAGGTAAATGAAACTCAAAGAGGTTAACTAGATTAGTCAGTCTATTGACTGGATTCAATTTTTTTTTTCACTGAATATAAGTTGAGATTTTCAGAGATAAGTTGAGTTCAGGGCAGGGGTTATTGTGGGAAACTTTAGAAAAGAAGGCAGTGTTTGGAACAGGTGCTGTGTCAACTGATAAAAACAAACAAAACAAAAAAACAAAAAAACAACAACAACAACAACAAAAAAAAAAAACATCAATTTGGGAGGAAGAATCTTATTGCACTGAGGACCAGCATGATTTCCAACTTTTCTCTGATTTCATTCAGGAGCCCATGAGGAGGAGTAAAGGTGATGGGAGTTAAACAAAGGATTAGAAACTAAAGACAATGTAGAGATACTTCATCTAGGCACCTTCCTATAGTTTACTCCTTCTTAAGTTTATACTTTGATCTAAAATCTTCGAAGGTCTTTCTCAGGTCACTATCCTCTTCTGACTATTTTGCTTACCTCCCTCTCCTGAACTCCAAACCTATATTATTATTTGACTTCTGGAAATTTTGAAATAGATGTCTTAATTTTTAAAAAAACTTAATATGTCCATAACAGAACTTATTCTATTTCCCCAAAACATATCCTTCTTCTGAACTTCCATATTATTTTTTGAAGGCCTACCATTTTCTAGTTACCCAAATTCCTCTACTTCTCCCTTATTTACTAAACATATCCAATTAGTTGTTAAATCTTACAATTTCTTTTTAATTTTCTAAAATTTTCTTTTAATTTTCTATCTTTCTTTCCTCACATAAACTCCATCCTAGTTCAAGTCCTCATAATCTCTACTCAGACCTCTGCAATATGGCCTCCCTGACTCACCATTCCCCACTCTATTCAATGTTCCATGTATTGATTTTCCTAAAATGTAGATTTGACCATATCATTCCATTACTTAGTTAAATTCCAAAGGTTTCAAATTACCTGTAAGATCAAATATAAAGTCTTTTGTTTAGCATTTGTCCCTTCCTACTTTTCCAGTTTTTTAACATATTACTCTTCTCTTCACATTCTATAGTCAAGTGTACTGTTCTTCACCTCCCATCTCCCATCTGAACTTTTGTACAAGTTTTTCACTAAAACTGATATTCTCTTTCTTCTTTTAAAATGCCTATCCTCCTTTAAGACTCAGCTCCAGGGCTATCTCCTCCAAGAGGTTTTTGTCAGTTCTCCTAGTTGCTAGTGTTTTTCTCTCTAAGATTTACTCTACATTTGTCCTGCATATGTTAATTTAGATATATAATCTTAAATGCAGAAACCCTTTTCAATTTTTTTTAATGTCACCAGCATTTAGCACCACATCTAACAAAACAATAAATACTTATTGATTGCTTGATTTAGGCAATTGAATAGAGTAATTGGCATGGAAATAAGATTTTAAAGGGTTAAAAGGTAAGTATTCCATAAAGTGTAAGTAACTATCTTTTTGATAAGTTTGGTGTGAAAATGAGAGAGAGTAATAGGATATGTGAGGGGAGAGAATAGAAAGAAGTTTCCTTTGGAAAGAATAGACCAAAGTATATGCTTTTAGGGGAATGTATGAATAAAGAGAGAGAAATTTAAGATGCAAGGGCTGGAAAGGGGTCATAACTGTTGAAGCAGTGGGTGAGGTCAGAAACAGAGAAAAGAGATCAGCTTTGCAAGAGGGAATAAAACTTCTCTGAGACAGGAGAGGTAAAGAAGATGGAAAAAGAAAGAAATGGTTAAAAAAAATTAATTCATTGCTCTTGAAAATGTTTGAATATCTTCAGTCTATGTTATACTATCCAATTAATTCACCAACTAATTATTCAGTACACTATTTCCTTACCCTTTTCTAAAAAGTCTTTGCCATAAAATTTACTGTGGCTTTATAGTATTCATAAAGAATAGAGAAATCTCAAACTTTTTTCTTTAAAATCCCAGCCTTTCATTTTTCTAGAAGCCTAAAGATCAGCAGGGGCATAGTGATTACAAGGAAATATCTGAAGAAAATAGAAATGTTGCTGCTGTTAAATTTGTTCCTTTCTCTGCCAAGGATTATGTAAAACAACAGGATAAAATATCCTCAGAAGGGGGCATGGCAGGGACAACTGCTTTGGAAATGAGCCAACAAAGACTTCAAAGTCCACTGGCAGATTCTAATCTGCTGGTCTAAATTAAGCCTTTTTTCAGTTGTGTCTGACTCTCCATGACCCCATTTGGGATTTTCTTGGCAAAGATATTGAAGCAGTTTGCCATTTCTTCTCCAGTTCATTTTGTAGATAAGAAACTGAGGCAAATAAGGTTAAGTGCCTTGCCCAGTATCCCAGAGTTAGTGTCTGAATCCAGATTTGAATTCAGGAAGATGAATCTTCCTGACTTCAGGTCCCCACTGAGCCATCTATATGTCCACAGGTCTAGACCTATAATTAAAATTTTGTCTTGGTCTTCAATCTATTTGAGACATATTTGAAGTTCTCTTGCAAATTAATGGGGCATATATGTCTGTTTTATGTTGTGGATGTGACAGGACCTTTGGTTTTATCTTTGTGAACTCCATCTTTAACCTATAATCTTTAATAGTTACCTGGAGTAGTAAGAGGTTAAATGTCTTGTCTGTGTCTCCCATTATAAATTAAAAAAAAAAAAAAAAAAAAAAAAAAAAACAGGATTTGAATTTGGATTTTGTTGGTTCTAAGGCAGACCCTCTATCTTCTATAAGATAGAACCACAAACTTATTGAAACCCTTATTTTAAAAATAAATTGTAGTTAAATTTAGACTATATGTGTGTGTATATATATATATATATATATATATATATATATATATATATATATACATAAAGCAACAAATCAGTACAATAGATAAGAGTACTGAGTCTGAAGTCAAGAAGATTCATCATCCTGAGTTCAAATTAGGCTTTAGACAATTCCTAGTACTATGATCCTGGGTAAATCACTTAATCCCATTTGCCTTGAGTTTCCTAATCAGTTAAATGAACTGGAGAAGGAAATGGTGAACCACTCCAATATTTTTGCTAAGAAAATCTCATAAAGGGTCCAGAAGAATCAGATATTACTGAAATGATCAATACAAGTTTAAAATGCATACACACACACACACACACACACACACACACACATGCACACACATATTTATTAAAAAAAGAAGCAATTAATAAAGCTGAGATAGGAGGTGGGGAACCTATTTGGATTATGCACTTCTTACAAGCAAAAGAAATTCAAATTGAACATTTGTCTTCTTGGGAATAAACATAAAAACCATCTGACGACAATGCTTTACCTGAGCTAACAAAAGTCTAACTTACATCTCTTTAGGAATGGACAGATGAGGTTTTCAGTTTGGCAACAAACCTGCTGGCACAAAACATGTCTAGGGACGCATTTCTGGAAAAAGCGTAAGTAGCTCAAATATTTGTTGATAAGGGTGTTACTTCTCCTTCTGAGTCAGTTTCCTTTCCCCTTTGTTAGTCTTTTGTTTATACAATTGCTAACTTTTTCATAGTTATAAACACGGATCTTCCTCTCAGCTTGTGTTCCACTATATGATTATGGAAAATTGCCAAGAAACACAACTCCTTCCAGGAAACTGTCTTTTAGAGTTATTGATGAACAACATGCTTGCATGCCAATGTGTTAATTCCATTACACACAGTAGGGTAGAACTTCCAAGTCCTGCAATCAGCTCCAGTATTAAAAACAAGGAATTCTTTATCTTACCCTCCTTCTGCATTTGAATATGATTATTTTTAGAAAGGATAAGGGTAATTGGGAGGAGAAAATTGGCCTCAGAATCCGTATGACCTGCGTTCAAGTTTCATCTCTGAAATATACTGGCTGTGTAGGCAAGATTTTAACTTCTGAATGCTCTGCCAGTGAAATCATACCCCCATGGGGAAGGAAGACAAGCATTTGTTAAGCATAGTGCCTATTAAGTGCCAGGTACTATGCTAAGTGGTTTATAAATACTCAATTGACCCTATCAATGACCATGGAAGATACATGCTATCATTATTATTATTCCTACTATACAATTGTGGAAGCCAAGGCAGAGGGTACCTAATATGACTAGGACTTCACAATTATAAACATCTGAGGCTATATTTGAACTCAAGTCTTCCTGACTTCAGGCCTGGAACTTGATCTACTGTGCCAACAAACTTCCTATCTATAAACATGAATTCATATACATATATGTGTGCATATATATATATATATATATACATGTATATAATTTATTCATAAATATTTTTATTATTAGTCCAGGAGGGAGAATGAACAATATATGCTACTTGATTTTCTGTCATTTTAAAGTTCTGGTAGTGAGCCTCAGGGAAGCTACTACTGTCCATAGATCATTGAGTCAATATGCACTGATTCTTGTCTTTGCCAGAATGAAAACAGATGTTCCCTGAGAAAGGTGCCATGGGAAGATATAGACAGTAGGAATAAAGAATATATTAACTTGATAAAAGGGAAAAGGCAAGGAGGAAAAAGAAAGGCATTAAGAAATTATGATGTAGTCAAAATCATTTTGTCAATATTTAGTTGGCTAAGGCAAATGGTGACAATTACTTTTGAGTTGTGGTTATGTTGGAATTTGGACAACTCATTAATTCATAACCATGGACTTGTATTTTAGGTTATATATAATGAACTTCCTCCTCCTCTTCTATTTTTCCAAACCTACCAATAGGCCCTGCTCAAGAAAATTCTCCCCTTTCAACCTTTTCCTGCTTCTCTGCTCACACTGATTATTTCCTTGTCTGAATTACTCTTGTAACATATAAATCCTGATTAGTTTGTCACTCATGTATTCTTTAATTGTTTTAATCTGGGCTAGTCCTGTCCTCCAACTAGACTGTAAGTTTGAATTAAACATGTTATTAGTCATATATCCAAAAAAATACCTCCATTTCTAAATACTCTGAGAAAGGAGAAAATAAGGGATGAATAAGATAACAGTATAACTATTGAAATTTGTTTTATGAATGAAGATTCAAGGTGGGAATGGAATAGGATTAAAATATGGACCATTGTTCCTTGAACCAATTCACTTGCTTTTAGGGTGAAAAGTCTCATATTTAATATATTTTTAAGAAAAATTCAGCCTATATATATATATATATATATATAAATTAAAAAAGAAATAAATAAAAAAGACAAAAAAAAAAAAAGAAAAATTCAGCCATACAACAAGATTATATGATGATCAATTCTGATGGACATGGCTCTCTTCAACAATGAGTTGATTTAGACCATTTCCAATTGTTCAGTAATGAAGAGAGCCCATCTACCCCCAAAGAAAGAACTGTGGGAACTGAGTATGGACCATAACATAGTATTTTTACTCTTTCTGTTGTTTGCTTGCATTTTTGTTTTCCTTCTTAGGTTTTTTTTTTTTTAATATCCGATTTTTCTTGTGCAGCAAGATAACTGTATGGATATGTATACATACATTGGATTTAACATATATTTTAACATATATTAGAATACCTGCCATCTAAGGGAAGGGGTGGGAAGAAGAAGGGGAAATTTTGGAACAGAAGGTTTTGCAAGGGTCAGTGTTGAAAAATTACCAATGCATATGGTAAAAAGCTTAATTAAAAAAAAAAAAAGAAAAGAAAAAGAAAAACTCAGCCATACAGTTCCACATCTTTGTGTTTTAATAATCAGTTGTCCTTCTTGGGTCCTCTTCACCCATGGCCAATGTTAAATTACTCAATGTTGTAGGCTGAAAAGGCTACAAATCAATTGGAGTTTCATTAATTAGTAATCCCTTAAGTTCTTGCATTCCCAGTATATACCTATAATTATAAATCAGACTCATTCAAGCAGGCATTGGTTTTGACAATAAAAGTTTTTCCACTGTTTTATATCTTAAGATAATTAAAGCAATCCAGTTATTTAGAACTAGGTCAAGTACTTTTTGAATAATTCCTTTCATCATGGCAAATGAAGACATTTACTGTCAAAGATATCCAAAACTCACTGCATTCAGATCAAAGCATGAATGGGTTCCACACTTAGGTAATGTAACAAAACAAAAGCATATATACATATATTTTGCATGGTTTGCAGATGACAGACCAACTTTTGATTTGATATTTGCAGGAGTCTGAATTACTCGCTGAGATCCTGAAAAATTTGCTAAGGGACAAAGTATAGACTACTAAATTGATATCACCTCTTCCTCTACTATATTCATAAGTAAGAACTGTACCAACTAGTAGAAACATTCAGGAACTGACGACAATTATCTCAATTTTACTAATTCATTTTCTGTTTAAGGAGAAATGGAGAAGACCCTAACTCTGTTCCTACCTTGTGTTTAAGTATGGACTCAGAGGATAGAACTATTTTAACATATTTGTCTTACATCTGATATATAGATATGTCAATGGATCAGTTATCTTAATTATAGGTGGTGTTTGGGGATAATGAAGAGCATAACTTTCATTGCCTTTTCATAGTATTTAAATCTTTTATGTTTCTTTCCCCCCTTCCCTGTCCTAGCCTCCCTAAGGATCCAGGTTCTATGCAGAGAGCCCAAAAAGAACAGGTTCCATTGGCAGATTTTCCCACAACCTTCCTTCCAATGTTCCCTTCTCCTGCCCCCTTCCTAGTTAGATGCTCACTGTCCTCCATTCCTATTTCTATAGAAAGGAATTCAAAGTCTCAATTTATTTCAGCTTCACCTACTTTTATCTTCCTTTATCTTTTGCCAGGTAAAGTCTTTTTAACAAATTTTAGGCTAAGAGTCACCAACTATAATCCTTCTAGTAAGATGGTGGACTGTTGGACCTTGACATCTGCCCTAATTTTGTGTCCAATTATTGCTGTTTTACTTTATAGTACACCCTAACAACTTCCAGGCTTTGTCATTAATCTTTCAGATATACTCTTTAATCAAAGGAGCCCCTTTCATTTTCATGAATCTTAATTCATGCATACATATAGACATACATATAAAAATCAGAATATTTACTTCTTGAGAGCAAGGACTAACTACATTTTTATTTTATTAATATGTTATATTAGTATATAGTGTTTATTAGCATATAGTACAGTGGAATGAAAATTGCAAAAGACAGAGTAAAATTACTAAATTCACTGACATATAATAAAATGTAAAGATTTTGGCATCCTAAAAATCCCTATCCAGTTTCATCTGGTCCATGTCAGTTATTCTGAATCAGTCTTAGATCAGTGCACCACATCCATTTAGATTTTTGTCACAGGATTACTTAATATCCAAATTATTGCTTGTCCCAAGTAATTCATATATCATTATTAGGGCTTAATGAATTACTGTTTATTCATGCATTTCCATAAATCATCCATAAAGAGAGGATGCACACATGAAAGATGTTCTCAGATTCTTTTAGTATTTTCTGTTTCTCTGGTATATCCATCTCTTATTGTACCACATGAACATTTTATATGATATTTATGCCCTTTTCTTAAAGATGCCTTTTATGGTCTTTCTTCTGCATATCATTATTGACAATTTGCTCCTGGCAACAAGATTATAGCTTAATTGGAATTTTAAAGACTCTCTAAGATTACATGATCTAAACCAGGACTTCTTAAATTTTTTCCACTCACAACCCCTTTTTACCTAACAAATTTTTACATAACCCCATGTAGATATGTTGATATTTTAAAAGTTTTATAAATCAAATATTTACTGATAATAAATTATAATTTCAAAATCCCCACTTTCAGTTTTGAAACCCATATGGCTAACCACAGTTTAAGAAGCTAAGGTCTAACCTACTCTTTTTACAGATGGGAAAACTAAGAATCAAGGAGGTTTTTATTTATACATCATCATACAAAATCTCTTATAACAGTTAGGACTTGAACACAGGTCCATGAACTTCAAAATCAGAAATCTTTTCATTAGTACCCATTATGATTTTTTTCCATTTCCCTTTAGGATAATTTCAATTTTTACTCTCTGAGAACATTGTATTATTCTATGACTCGTAGCCATATATTGGTATTAAAAAAAGATATTAGTAGAATTGAAGGAAGAGCCAATAGCCGTCACAAGTGTAACACTATTTCCCAAATATGACACAATCCGAGATTCTCTTCCCATTTTCTTCTTATATTTCAGGCATTCTAGATTTAGAGCTAAAAGAAGCTTTAGAGATCAATTAATCCAGTTCTCTCATTTTCCAAATGGGAGTACTGAGACGCAGGCAGGGAAATGATTGTAAAATTTAAATATGATTTATTCAAATGAATTAATATTTCTGAAAAATAGAAAATAAAAAAGCAAAGATACAAAGAAATTGTATCAGTGGCATTTTATCTTAAGCTTACATAAATCAGTCAATATAAGACAGAGGTCAAAAAACTCAGAAATGGAAATAACAAATGTAGCCCTTCAGCTCTGGACACTTGAAAAAACTCCTCAAGGTAACCCTGAAGCATTAGGATTTATATGATTTCTCTTGAATCCTCATTTTGGGTTCTTCTATCAATTAACCAAATTACATGTCCCCAATAATAATAATATAAATTGACTTTTACCAATATCAACAACAACAAAAATGGATTTTCTGAGAAGATAGAATAAGAAAGGAATTTATATAACATCAGTTATGTGAAGTTAGGACTGCACTCACCTCATACATGTTCAAATTTTACACAGAAGATAGTGAAGGACAAGTAGGGTCAAGTGGTACTTTATGACTCCTAACCCTGAGAAGCCTGTTCTCCCTTCAGAGAGTTCCTACTTTAGATCATAGGCTCATAATAGTTGATGAGTTTTTCCCTTACTCAATTGAGCTGGCTCCTTCTAGGATATGATTTTTTGGTTGCTAGGTCAATTCACTGCTAAGCAGAGTGAAGAAGGTAGCTTAACTGCTTTTTTGGAGGTGGGGGGTGGGGCCCTGCTACTAGGGTCTCTTTTTCTGATTAATTTATTAATTACTTATTATTAATTATTAATTTAAATAATTAATTATTTATTAATTTCTTCACATTCATGAAATCATAACCTGAGCCATTTCATCCCAAAATCCTCATATACTTAATATCATGAAAGAAGAAATACAATACAAATAGAATTGTCATGTCCTTAAGGCCACATGGTAGGTAGGTAGGAGATTAAGGCGTATTTTCCCCTCCCTTATCCAAGAATTCATAATATTTGTCAGTCCAGAGCTTCCAGAGAAGAGACTGAGATTTTCAGTTCAAACCTTTTGTATGCATTCTTGGTTCCAACTCAACAGCTAATTTGAAAAAAAAAAAAAAAAAAAAAAAATCATTGCTTCACTCTGTACAAACAATAAAAAGTCACAGGATTCCTGCTCATGCTCAAAAGCAAGGGAGGGGAACCTCAATTATGTATGTGAGAAGCAGGCTCATCAAGTCTCCTTGTGTTGGATTGGAACCAGGAGGAAGTTTTGTACAAACTGTATATAACCACTGAGAAGGTCAGAAACAAGCATGCTTTGAGTCTTGAGCTTTCACCCACTTATTATACCAATGTTTGAATTCTTTGCATTAGTGAAACATGGAGCCAAGGACAACAAGCGTTTTGATTACAAAGTTGTTTCATATCCTGTGTTACCAATCACTTATTATAAAATATAATGGAGAAAAATGACTGGAAATTATAAGCAATGTCACCTTATAAAATTAGCAATAAGCCGTGAAAGCAAAATTAAGTTCCCTAAAAGCTGGCATTTGGCATTCATAACCAAATGAATATTATTGTCCCAATGACATTTCAAGAATAAAACTAGCAAAAGAGCAAGTAAATACAAAATAGAGCAAATTTATCAATATTTATATTTTGATATATTTTTGTCATAAGTGATTATTATATTTGTATTTAAACATCTTAGCACCCGATTTGCTATATAAAGAAATAGAAGTAGAAGTTAGGAAGATGAAGTTGTGCAAAACAGCTAGACTAGCACAAATATACTTTGCAGAAATCAAAGATAAATGTGATACAGTCTTGAAATCATTGAAGAATTATTTTATAAACTATACTAGGAATCAAAAATGAATGACAAATATCAGTACTGAAAAAAAGATGATTGAGAGCAAACAACTTTAAATACCTACAATTATTTTTTATCTTCTATCTGTACACATGCCAAAAGTATCCACCATGTTAACAAAAAATAAAAAGCTAGAGTTTTGCAAATGATTTTCTATAACAGATTCCATCTTTATAGTCTCATAATTAACTGAAAAGTACAGGCAATATAATATTAATGACTTAAATTTTTTTGTTGATTGACAAAAAAAAAAGAAAAAAAATGTTTGAAACCCAGTAGAGTAAAATTCAACCTTAAAAAGTTTATCTAATTTTTCATGTATATAATAAGATCATAAAATATTCCTTGGAAAATGCAACTATAGGGATAATTTTATTTAGTGACTCTTTGATTATTATCATCACCAAGTGACAATAATTACTAGCATTTATATGATGCATTAAGGTTTCTAGATTGTCAATATTATGTGCCACTATGACTGTAATTATGGAGAAAGAGATACAGTTAATATTAGTTGTTAGTCCTTTTTGTGTCATGGTCCTCTTTGGATATTTACTGCAGCCTACTAACTCGTCATAAAAAATTGTTTGCCAAGTACATAAAATATTGCAAAAAATTTTGTTGAAATAACATTATATGTATATATATATGTATATGTATATATGTATATATATATATATATATATATATATATATATAAACATATATAGATAGATGATAGATAGATTAATCGATCATGACCTTGGGTTGAAAGTCTCTGTTATAAAGAGACAAATGATTAGTTCGGTCCTCCAATGCCCCATTTCATGTAATAGTCTCCTGATAGCATCAAGTCCAAGTGTGATACAAGATATCCTCAATGAGATCCATAGATATTCAAAAGAGACAGGCCTAATAATGAGTTCAAACAAAACTGAGTGGACAAAACATATCTATTATCCAAACTGTGGTTTGCAATTTGATAGCCAATCCAATGGGTTAGATTGCCTATATATAGATCTGGGGCAGGAACAATAGATGTACAATAAGTTGGGCCTAGAATGGAAGAATTAACTACGTTTGAGAAAATACACTGTTCTTAATAATTTCAGATTGCTTCTTGGAACAAAGACACATCTGTTTAATTCATATAATCTTCTGGTAATGTTGTATGGGGATTATTGGAACACAATTTTTGAGTAATCCAAGTTAACCATGTTTCAAAAGGCAATGTAGTACATTAGTGGGTGCTTCAGCAGACTTCTGCTGATGACCTAATGAGTGCAAAAAAACAGTATAACAGATATCACTGGGAAAATGTACTAGTCTTGTGGTGAAAATAAAGTATAAAAGATCGGCAACTGGAACATTCCAGTGATGCCCATGGAATGTACAGAGACCTAGGAGACCTCACAAATTGGAACATAAGATACAAAAAATGTTGGCAAAACTTATTTATCATGAGAGAATATGTGTGGGTTGCAGTCTGCACTAATGAAGAAAGTGTCCATGTCAAAGAGATCACACATATATTGAAGAATTCATATTTTTATATTGAAGTTATTCTAAGTTATATTAAACCAACCTTATGAAACATGTTCTAAGTTCTAGTCTAAAATTTCTCTACAATTACAAATGAGGATAGTACTTTTTAAATTTCTTTTCTTCTCAATCTATATAATTATTGTTCAGGGTAAAACTAACAAATGATGAATTGTAGTAATAAATCAAGCTCTCCCAAAGGACTTTTTTTTCCAGTATTTAAGAAATGTTATTAAAACAGTATTTTAAATTTAATATATATATATATTAATATATATTATATAATATAATTTAATAATTAATAATTTTCCTTGCTCAGCTACAATTCAGTTACATGAAAATAGTAGTGATATTCTCCTCCAAAATGATAAAGAACAATAGGATATATAAATGTATTTGATTAGTGAAGTTTTATTTTTATTTTCTTGTAAGTACTGTGAATAAAAAAGAATGTTGTTTTTCTTTTTCTTCAACAGCTATACCAAACTCAAGCTACAGGTCACTCCTGAAGGACGAATTCCTCTCAAAAAGTAAGTTCCATTAAAGACTTTTTAATTGTCTTGAATTGACATTATATTGGTATTATCTCATTTTATAGACAAGGAAACTGAAGAAGAAAATTCTATGATTTCAAGAACCACACACACACACACACACACACCCCTTTCAGAATAACATCCTAGATTCATAATTTGATGAATGAAAATAAATAGGTGAGTAGTATTATATTGTAGTAGACAACATCGTATAGTACAGGGATCCTTAGTCCTGATTCCCTGAAACAAAAGTATAGATAAAATAAATATATTTAAACACAACTGAGAATTGCCTGTACATGTATGCATAGTATATGTATAGTACGTATATCATATAGAAGTATATAAAGTTTTATATTATATATGATGTGCTATTAATTGATTGATGTTATTTTCAGTATAATTGGTTTCCTTATAATGCTATATATTATACTTCATATTTAACAACACTATTCTGAGAAAGTATGCTTAGATTTTACTAGAGTGCTAAGACTCCATGGAATACTCAAAGTTAAGAATCCATTGTGTAACAGAAATAATAGAAATTTTAATATGTCCTACTCCTTGAGCCATAGTCTTGCTTTCTTCACCAGTGGTTTCTCTACAATTACAAATGAAGACAGTACTTTTCTGTCTATGATTGAACTTTCTATGTATTATTATTTAATTTCATTAGATTATTTTCCCCAAATTTGAGAAGTTTCTGAATCTTTTCACCTAGGATAAGTTTATTTGGGGAAGGGGGAACCAATTCCATGGTTTCAAATGATCTTCCTTCATCTAAATCAATATTTCACCTGAAGAGGCAGCCAGTTAATAAATACAATGGACAGAGTGCTAGACCTAGAATCAGGAAGAACTGAATTCAGTTTGAGCCTCACACATTTACTAGCTGTGAAAGCTTGGGAAATCTGCCTCAGTTTCTTCATCTACAAAAAAAGATATAACAATACTTGCCTCACAAGGTGGTTTTGAGGATCAAATAACATGGTATTTGTAAACATATTGAGAACTTTAAATTTGTATTTATCATCATCATCATCATTATCTCTATTTATAATATCTATTATGTTGCAAAAATCAATATCTGTTTTAGACATTGGACCGAATAATTAAATCAAGGAGCAGCTAGATGGCACAGTGGATAGAGCACCTGCTGTGAAGTCAGGAGGAGCTGACACTTAACACTTCCTAGCTGTGTGACCCTGGGCAAGTCACTTAAACGTCAATTGCCTCAGCCAAAAAAACAAAAAACAAAGAATAATTGAATCAAGCACAATCCTTTTCATTTAGTATAGATATCACAGATGTGAACATTTAAAATGTTCTTTTCTTCCTTCCCTTCTTCCTTTTTTCCTTCCTTCCTTCTTTTTTTAAGATAGAAATAGTGAGGAAAACTGGGCCTATTATTTCATTATAAAAGGAAGTTCCCAGGGAAGAATTTCCTCTACTATTACAAACCAGTGTCCTTCTTGTAATTTAGTCTTAGTTACCCAGGTCACTGAGAAGTTAAATGACATGCCCAGAATCTCATAGTTAACTTTGTGTAAGAATTAGGCCCTGAAGCCGTGATTCTATATTGTGCCTCTATTATGAATTTGTGAGTTTTTAAAATGTTATGAATATTACTTGAGTTAATAAAACATTTTCACATTGAATTATTTCTATAGAATTAAGAATAAGACAACGTAATATACCTTTTAGCTATTTTGTCTTTCTTTTTTCCTTTTCATAGCCTCTATCGCATGTTTTCAGCAGACCGAAAACGAGTTGAAACTGCTTTAGAAGCTTGTAGTCTTCCATCTTCAAGGGTAAGCATATGGACAACCTAAGAATAGCATATCTGACATCTCTTTAAACAACCTAAACTAAATATTTCTTGTATTTTTCCACCAAAATATATTTGTAACCCAGAGATTTTAAAGGTGCTTGTTTATTTTTAACATGGGAGACAACAATGGCATTCTTGCTTATGCATCTGAAATTTGTGAGACTATTATATTCACTCAAATACTTTTTTCTTGCTTTCTTCTCAAGAAATATATAGATATATGAATATAACATTCCTTAAAAGTGATTTTTTCTTTCTTTATTCTCAATACATGTATGTTTACATATGTGTATATATGCTTATGTATATGTGTGTAAATAAATCTTTATCTTTCTATCTCCATATATAGATAGATATATGTAAAAGCATGCCATTCACTGTAGCACAGTGAGTAGAGCATAGGCTTTATGAATTCAAATTTGGCCTCAGACACTTACTTAACTCTATGACCCTGGACATATCAGTAAAGCCTGTTTGTCTCAGTTCCTCATCAATGAAATGAGCTGAAGAAGGAAAAAAGCAAATCATTTTAGTAACTTTGCTAAGAAAACCTCAAATGGGGTCATGAAAAGTCATACTTAACCCAACAAAATAACGCAACAAAAGCAAACATTCCTTTAAAATTGAATTTCATAGCATGTTTTCCAAATGGAAACATATTTGATTTATTTTCCATTTTTATGTTTCTATTGTAAATTCTATCTGATATAATAGAAATTTGAACATATTTATCTATGAGGACAATGATCATTTCATAAAGAAAAGATAATCTCTTCTTTAATTTGCTTCCTTGTTCCATTGAAGTTTTATTATCATAATTTTAATTAATAATAATTTATACTATTTATTTTATGTCATGTTATATATATTATACATTATATTATATATTTATTAGATATAATTATAATAATAACTTATTCAGTAATCCTAAGTGAGGGAAACAACTTAACACCATGACTTTCAGCTCTGACTTTTGGTTACTTACTAGTGATTGTTTGCCTTGATATAGGAATAAAATAGTAATGATCAATCATAAGACATTTCAGAGTAATTTTACTTGGCTACCATTATTTAAAACATTTCTTTTATTCAGTAGTAACCAGGAGGACTTGAATACTATTGTCGGTAGTAATTATTATATGTTTTAATTAATTTGCCTACAGAATAAATCTGAGCACTGCCCAAGGCCTTTGGAGCCCTATTCTTGATTTTCATGCTGTGGGAAATAAACAAAATATTTGAATTGAAACTGATCTTATCCCAGACCCTCATTTTCAATTCAATAAACATTTATTAAATGTCCACTATGTAATAGTCCTATAATAAAGGCAAAAACCAAAACAAGTCCAGACTTCAAGCACACATTTTTCCTGGAAATAATGGTGGAGAAATATGAGCACAAATAAATACTCACTAATAGCAAAATAATTACAATGGATTCTGTAATTGGAAGGAACCTATTAATAAGGTGGGAGAGGAGAAAAACTGACTTTGGAATCAAGGGAGTTCAGTTTCTCACTGATAAGTGTAAAGTTGGATTAGTCATTTAATATCTTTAGGGCTCAGTTCTTTCATTTGTAAAACCGAGATGTTAAAATAAATGGTCTTTTGAGATCTCTTCCAAAGCTAGAACTATGATACTATGATCCGTATGGGGAAGGTGAAACATGATCTGAGCCTTGAAGAAAGTTAAGGATTTTACAATTAAGGACACAAAAGCAAGAGATGGAATTTTCTGTACAAAGAATATCAGGGTTGCCAACTTGACTGGAGCACAGAACATACATGAAGGGAAGTAATGTGAGATAAGTCTGGAGAGATAGATCAAATATACTATATGATATAGAGGAAACGACATAGTTTGGGAGTCAGAGAACCTCTTTTTAATCATGGCTTTTCTACCAATGGAGCAGCGAGGTGAATCAGTGGATAGAACTCAGGGGCTGGAGTCAAGAAAACCCCAAGTTCAAATATAGCTTTAGACAATAGTGTTGTGACCTTGGGCTAGTCACACAATCCTGTTTGCTTCATTTTCTTTATTTGTAAAATGATCTGGAAAAGGAATGGCAAACGGCCTAATATTTTGCAAGAAAACCTGAAGGATCAGACAGGACTGAAATGGGTGAACAACAAAAAATCTTTTCTCTCTGGGCTTCCAGTCTCCTCACCTGTAAAGTAAGATGGTTGTTACTTAACGATTTCTAAGGTATTTTCTACTTTTGTGTCTATGGTCCTAAAACTCTGGCCTTCTGCCACTATCCTTTCTACCACATTATACAACTTCATCTTGTTAAATTGGCTTCTGGAAAAGCCAATCTCTATTATTATTATTATTATTATTATATCTATTATTACATCTATTTTTCTTTATAACAGTTTTCTGGTATCTTTAGGATAAAGGTCTCAATAGATAGACAATAGTAATTATTCCAAAAATGCTTTGTTTTCTATTCTTCGAAGCATTTTTACTTATTATTATTTATTTACTTCTCATTAAAGCATCATAGTGAACCTTACCATGAGTAGGACAGACACAGCATCCCATTTGACAATAAGGAAATGCAGTCTTACAGAAGTTAAACAGCTGTTAAAAATTTGTGCAGCTACCAGGAGAATTGTGACTAGAACACTGCTTTCAGTACTAAACTATTTTTTTTAACTCTAATACTTCATGTTAGGGACATCTGCTTTCCAAAGAATGCTACCAAAGAACAATCAGATTCTCTTTCACGGTTTGTACTAATCAAAGACAGAGTTGCACCCTTATTCTTAAAGCATAGATTTAGGGTTTTTTATTCTATTTCTTGAAAATTCTGCCTTTTCTTACCATCCTGATACACTGAAAGGAATATCTTACTTCTTATGACTTTCCCAGAAAGGGAAATATGTGTGTTTCCATAGCTTCCTGAATGCTTTCCAAATTGTCATTTTAGCCCAGTGTTATTCAAAACTCAGGGATAAGTCCAATTCACCAGCTTTATTTACTGCTTATAATAACATTCTTTCTATTTCCTTTTTTCTTTTCTTTTTTTTTTTTTTTTTGGTGGGGAGCAATTTCATTTAATGATTTAATGTTTAAAACTGTCTAGTTCTTTGGTTCCCTTGATCTCTCACTTTGCTTTTTTCTATGTCAAAAGCTAACAAATACTCGACATCATTATGACACAAGTATCTGTTTCTGGATCAAAAGTAAAACCTATCAGGTAATAGAGGTATCAAATAGAGTCATTTAACTCTGTTGCAAAGGTTGAAATTTGAATATATCCATAAAATACATCTTTTCTGGTTAGAGTTTTCAAGGCTATGTTTTATTTTCTCAAATCAAATCCTTTCTTAAAAATCAATAAAGCATAAAGCAGAATATTTTTATTGTCTATACCTCTAAATCAACTGCAATTATAAAAACAATCTAGAATTATAAAAATAATATTTGAAATACTACATGTTCTTTTGTTCTCTTTTTATAATTTCAAACAACATCTAGATATATCCATTATCACAAATATCTTGAAGGGATGAGAAAGTAGAAATATGGGGTGAATAATTGCTGTTGTGTTTTCTTTTTTTTTTTAAATTTGAACTCAATTCCTTTTTTGACATATTTTAAGAATCAAAACCTTTGATTCATCAGTGTCTTAAAGAACCAATCCCCTTAAAAATTATATCCTTAGCCTCCAATGCCATCCAGAAATGGAATAACTCCTATTTTAAAAGATTATGCTGTGTTAAGAATATAATAACAAAAATATCTCTTCTCTCAAGAGGTTTACATTCTACTAGGTAATTTTTTTTCTCCTTATATTTTATCTTCCAGAATTTATCTTGTTAAATAGCAATGCTATTTCATTGCATGTCACATTGGAAACAGAGCTGGTGAAGTCCAAATTGCACTTTTGTGCTGTATGAAGCGATCTTTTTGAAAAAACTGCCTGCAGATGTTTTCTATTTTATCTTTGTTTGTAGTCTATCCTTTAGCTGAATTGACAATGTTCTTAATATAATCTCACTTTAAGCTTGTTTTCTCCTCAATTTTGTTTTGAGGTTTTCTGAAGCAGTACTGCTTATAATAAATTTTCTTCCTCATCAGTAATGTTTTATAAATGAGTTGTTATTTAAATTAACATAATATTTAGATACCATAAATCTTTTTTTGGCAAAGAGATTAAGATAATTTCTGTGTTCTTTTGGACTCCTCATTGTGGTAAATTTTACAAGGATTATAATTATAGTTCATGCTCTGAATATTCCCAAATCCTATTATCACTGACAGGTGTAATCCCCCAAAGACAACTACTTCATCTCTCCCTTAGGCTTCTATGTATACCTTGACAGGTTTGAATTTGTTTTTATTGGTATGGCTTATGAGTCATTACTACTGTTCTTTTTTCCCATGATTATCAATTAACATTAATTAATCTTAAAAGGGACTGTTTACTAAGATAACTGTAAGAATAATTGGTACAAAATATCTCCTCCCTTAAAATCTGTGATACACCCTACCCCTCCATACAAAATATAAGAGGTAACATGCTTAGACCTCAAATATGGTAGAGGGAGTATTTTATAACCACTAAGAGTTCTTTTATTGGAGTCCTCAACATGCCTCCCTAGACAATTCATCTTACATTTTACAAGATTTTCTCACTTCTTGCTTTAAAAGAAATTTTGTTATTGTTTTTGAAAGAACTGAATTTAGCCCATGAAATCTTTCACATTTTTGATGGAGAAATTAAACTTATTTTTACATCGGTTTCTCAGCAACACAGATGGAGTTATTTATGGACAAAATTGATTTAATAGGGAGAATTCTAGTTCCTTTAAACAGCTTTCTATCATATTTTTGGAGCATTAAAAAACTATTTATATTTTTATCATAACCCCAAAAACTTAGAATATGTGATTGGCTGGCTATATTGTGTAATTAAGGATTATATTAATTGCTTTTTTGGTTTATCAAGAGCTGAATCAGCCATCTCTATCTTCAGTTTCATGTCTTATGTATTAAAAAAAAAAATTGGCTTCAGAAATTGTATAGTTTAGGAGATTAAAACACTGATGGTTTTGACTTTGGAAATTGTGATGGAATGGAAACAGATGACCTTGCAAGGTCTAGATGGAGAAATTCTTTTTTTGTTGTTTAATTTAAATTTAAATTTATTTATTTATTAACATTTTTTTTGAAAGTACATATGCATGGTTAATTTTTTACAACATTATCCCTTGCACTCCCTTCTATTCCGAATTTTCCCCTCCTTCCCTCCACCTCCTCCCCTATATGGCAGGCATTCTCATACATGTTAAATATGTTATAGGATATCCTAGATACAATATGTGTGTGCAGAACCAAATTTTTTTTGTAGTTGTTGCACAGGAAGAATTGGATTCAGAAGGTAAAAATAACCTGGGAAGAAAAACAAAAATGCAAATAGTTTACACTCATTTCCCAGTGTTCCTTCTCTGGGTGTATCTGATTCTGTCCATCATTGATTAACTGGAAGTGAGTTGGATCTTCTTTATGTTGAAGATATCCACTTCCATCAGAATACATCCTCATACGGTATTGTTGTTGAAGTGTATAATGATCTCCTGGTTCTGCTCTTTTCATTCACCATCAGTTCATGTAAGTCTCTCCAAGCCTCTCTCTATTCATCCTGCTGCTCATTTCTTACAGAACAATAATATTCCATAACATTCATATACCATAGTTTACCCAGCCATTCTCCAATTGATGGACATCCATTCATTTTAGATGGAGAAATTCTAATACTGTATTCTTCATATAATGTGAATAAATTAAAAAATGTGAACACATATAAATGAGGAAACTGATTTAAGAGACTTATGTCTGTCTCAGTTTTCTCATTTATAAATTGAAGATGATATCATCTAGCACCCAGAGTTGTTGTGAATATAAAATGAGATAATATTTGTAAAGGATTTTGTAAAACTTAAAGCAATATATAAAAACTAACTAATTATTAATCTATTATTTATTTTATTCTGACCTCTCCCTTAATTTGAAGTAAATTTGATAGTTAATAAATATTTATTAAGTGTGTACTCTGTACCCCAGACACTGTGCTACATACTTGGGATGATAAAATTTTGTGGACAAAATTCTTAGCTAATGAAAAGAATAAATAGTAGCATAATAGTACTCGATTAGTCAAAATAATGTAATATAAAACTAAATTATATACAGTCATAGATTTGGAGTGAGAAAGAACTAAAGAAGTCATTTAACCTAACTCCTTCATTGTATTTATGGAAACTGAGGCCTAGAGTTACCCAATGTCCCATAAGTAATGTGTATTCATACCCAAGTTTTCAGACTCTCAGGTCCACTGTGTAACTCAGTCTTTAGACAAACAAAATCATATAACTGTCTGCTTTGTATTTCAAGCAAATTTCCATTCTTTCAGACTACTGGCATGCAATTTAATTAGTCCCACTTCAAGGGACCTTCAATGCAAAATGAGATTTTAAAGGACTGAAAGAATTATAAAATTGAATAAACATCTCTAGTGGCTAAAAGATAATGAAAAATTTCTAAACAAAGACAACAATGTCTAAGGCATTTGTTTGTTTTTCTAAATCAGTTTATGTTTTAGAAAATAGACTTTATTCATTACAAATATAATTAGCTTTATGGGTTCTACTTAGTACGTATTTATTCATGTAAAGATGTGAAAGCCAGAATCTATTCCAGAACTAGGAAATACTAACATTGGTAAATTACCATTTTGCAGCCACATCAACAATATGTACTTGATTTTCATACTCACTAACTCCATAGCCATAGAAGATATCTTTTAGTCACCAGAACGGATTCTGTGAAGCTAAGTGGGGGAGGTCTTGAGCATTCTACAGAACGAAGGAAAAAAAAAAAGGAGAGGTTGGAGGGAGAATGGGATCTCTATAGCCATTATGTCCAGAACTCCTTTCCTTGTGTTTCAATGGTACAGTATAAATGGATTTGTTAGCAATGATTTCTTTTTCCTTGTCTTTCTGCATACTTTACTTGCACACTTGAAAATTTGTTCGTCTAAGAGACAATTCTACTTGTATTCCTCAAAATTCCTGGTAACATTACCTGCTTTCCTTTCACATACCTCCTCTCCCTGCCTGCTCAAATTAAAGCACCTTTCAGAAAGTTAACTGTTGAAAAGTGGGTTTTCATCATGACAAAATGCCTTCTATTCATCTGTAAATAAGCCAAATGCATTTGTCTTTTTTTGAAACCTTTGGATCTTTTTTCTATATTTAGAAAATGGGGTTTTTCAATAGCAGTTTTTTAGATTTTAGATTGATATAATTTTACAATTCTACATTTAAGGACCATTAGCATGAACTGAGTAGAGAAGTAATTAGAGTAGTTCCTGTGAATTTCCACGTATCACTGGCATAAGAATACACAATTTTTTGAAAATGAGTTAATTCCATTTCTGTTTCTATGGAGTAGGGAGGAATGCAGATAATAGTCTAGACTGACAATCTTAATGAAGTAGAGAATTCCAGTAATATTAATTCTTTTAACTAATGTTGAGAGACAGACCAGCCACCCTTTTGTGATTTGTAGCCTAGAGAGAGATCTGGACCATTCAGGAGTTACATAACTCTCCTGTAGTCCCTGCCCTAGTATATGTCTGAAGTAGGCTTTGAACTTTGTTCTCTCTTAAACTATATAGCCCTGCTTTTCCCAAATCCATAAATACATTAATATATTTTTTAAATCTTACTTAGGCTGATAAACCTACATTTTCTATAGGGAAACACACGCACATGTTCTATTAAATTTATAAATATAGTGTATTAAATTGCCATCCCCAGGTCAACTAAAAGTGTGTTTTCTATTCCCATAGCCTGTTTTCACCATTGACCAATGGGAATTTCAATGTAATTATTGTAACTTTTGAAATTATATGTTTCTTTAGAAGAAACAAATCCTGTTTAACACAGCATGCAAACTATTATCCTCCTTATTAATATTTCACTTTTAACTATTGAATTTAACCTCTAGTTTTTAAACTTAAAAGCAGTTAAAAACATTATATTCATTGAATTTACTGAGAAACCATAATTCAAAGGCTTGACAGAGAGAGAATAGTTGATAATAGCTCCCTGTCTCATGTATACAATAGAGTAAAAACCTAGTCACAGTCATTGTGCACTGTTAACTAACCTAAGGTGTTACAGATAAGATTTCTTGAGTATCTTCTGCTTTCTCATTATCTTCCCTTACTTCTATTAGATACCTATATTTACTCATTACCTACCCTAGGAATCACCATCAACCATTTTCTGCTGGAATATGTGGGTATAGCAAATTCACATACATCTACAAAATCAGTTTTGTTTGTTTCTTTTGTTTTGTTTTGTTTTTCCTGCCCTAGTTCTCATGGTAGACTATTCCTATCTTTGCCTTTACTGAAATTCACTTCCTCCTTACTTTTTACTCTTATAATTTCTATGTTCCCTTTAGATTCAACTCAATGTCATCTCTTGTGGGGGAAAAAAAAAATTATTGATCAAAATAGGAAGCCTTTAAGAGATAAGCCAGGATAAAACACACAGCAGATATTGCCCACCTGCAACTGCCAGAGTTACACTTGTGAATATGTGCCCAACAGTTCCCACAAAACCAGTATTAGCAGTCTCTGTAATTCATGGAATCCAATAGAACATTGATCCCAACAAAGACAGCCCAATGAGACAGGTTTTTGACATTGTCAAAAAATATTGATGATCCTACAATGTCTAAGATACTTGAAATATCATTTTCAGTGAAGCAGCATTTAATGAGAAAACAACTAGACCAGCATGGAGCAAGCCCAGAGGGGGGCAGTGTAATATCCAGAAGATATCAATAACTTTTAAGACTCCCCTGGAATTTGGGGAACTTTATGGATTAGCTCCTTGGCTTGTTCATCAGAACAATATCTCCTACTGTTGAGGTGTGAGAATGGGCTTGGAGAGAGATGCAGGTCCAACGTGAAAAGAATTCATGAACCTGGAAAACTGTGGCAAAAAGGAAAGTTTTATTTTTTACTAAGAAAGAATTCTCTTAGTGGACTAACCTCAAATCAAATTAGGGGATTAGTAAAGAGTCATTCATAGGCCTTTGTTTTATGGCCAAATCTTAGCCTGGGAAGGGGGGTGGGGGAGGGACAGTTTGAGCTGATTATCAGCTGAGATCTCCAACTGAATAAGCTACTAGGAGTGGTCTTGTACTAATTTTTAACTCAATAGAGGGTTCAGCTACTCAATAGACATATAGCTATTCAATAGAGGGTGTAGCTAGTCTCACCAAGTAAACAGAATGAAACTGCTTATCTTGATTCCCAGTTGTAGGTTTCTCCCAAAGGAGAGCTCCTAGAATTTCTCTCCCATCTCCCCAAAAGTTCAAGGAAGGATTTGCATAACTACTACTCTGCTTGAACTAATTCCATCAAAACTGACCTTTATCCACCTTGACTTTTGCTTTCTGGTCTCAGATCATTTACATTGCCTTTCTGACTCAGATCAGTATCTAAACCTATGACATTGAGGTCTCACCTCTAGTACCTGTGCCTTTACATTTAAAGGAGAAGTGATGCACCTTTGTCTTTCAGAGGATTTTTTATAATATAAAATATTACATATATATAGTTAAATATGTAATTAAGTATAAAGTATTAAATTCCCTGCACATAGTAATTCCATATCTCTAACTTTCTAATCCCAGTGATACAAAATTTCAAGATGCCCAAGCCAAATCCATCCATTTCCCCCTCTACAAATTTAATGTTCTCTCATCTCCATCCAACTCATCCATACATCTCTTATGTTCCATATTATCTCTGCCTTCTTTTCTATTCCACCATCTTGAATCCCCATTCTGTCATTAATATAGTTCCGTTTATTCTAGACTTCTTCCTCTTTTGCCCCTTTCATCTTTTGGCAGTCATAGATCCCTGACTCCCTCTTATAAAATACAGTACCCTCGTCATCCTTTCCATTATTGGTTTAGCCTTTACTGTGTCCCTCAGTACACTAAATAAGGAGAAAAACTCTATATACTCTTTGCTCTTCCTTGCTATTTTGAGATTCTCCCTCTTCTGCCAGTACTCAGTAATCTTTCCACTTTTGAGATTTGTTCTGTCCCAATTTATCACCCAATCCAAGTACTTCTCCAAGTCATTTGTACTTCTTTCTCAAGAAATTCAATGTCTAGACCACAGCCTTTCCCTTCAAAGAAACTCTAATAATAGAAGACTTCAACATACATGGTGATTTTTTTCCCCTAAACACTATACCTTTCCAGTTCTTAGACTTTTTAACTTCTACAACCTATATTTTAACTTCAATTTAGCCAAACAGAAGGATGATTACATTTCTGATCTTGCTATCACTCACAAGTATTCACTTTTTTTTTATAGCTTTTTGCATGGGTAATTTTTCAACATTGACAGTTGCAAAACCTTTTGTTCCAATTTCTCCCCTCCTTCCCCCCACCCATCCCCTAGATGGCAGGCAGACCAATACATGCTAAATATGTCAAAGTATATGTTAAATATAATATATATATATATACATATCCCTACAGTTATTTTGCTGTATAGGAAGAATCAGACTTTGAAATAATGTACAATTAACCTGTGAAAGAAATCAAAAATGCAGGCGGACAAAAATAGATAGATTGGGAATGCTATGTAGTGGTTCACACTCATTTCCCAGATTCTTTCGCTGGGTGTAGCTGGTTCCATTCATTAGTGAACAAATGGAACTTATTTGTTTCATCTCATTGTTGAAGAGGGCCGTCCATCAGAATTGATTATTGTATAGTATTATTGTTGAGATATATAATTGATGAGAGTTAGAAAAGGGGGAACCCCTTTTGGTTCAGCGCAAGGATACATAGTTAAATGAAGTCTAGTGACAGCACAGAGTCCCCTGTAAAGGAATTTACAGGCCCAAAACCCTAGATTGATTTTAAAAAAAGGTTTATTGTAGGGGTTTAGAAGTAAGGGCAAAGGTAGAAAGACGCCAGGGCCAGAGGTGGTCTCCAGGTGGACAGGAACCCTTACATGGCTGGAAAGATACCATGTTCGGGGGGCTCCTACAAAGAGACTGGGGTCCAGAATTTCCTTTTTATAATCTTGAAAGTGGGTAAAGTCCCAGGCTCCTGGCTGGTTTGGGCCACAGTAAGCATTGAATAGAAGTCAATGAGTCCTTAGATAAGGAAGAAGCTGTTTGTGGGGGTTTGGGAAACCTGAACAGATAGTGGGGGCTGGTTAGCTCAGATCCGGTGGGGGCTGGGAAAGCCCGGATGACCAGGATTTGTAAATCAAAGGTCAGCTATGGGAGGATTGGAAATCAGAAAGGAGTCTTAAGAGGACCTCAATCCTTATCATAATGATCTCCTGGTCCTGCTCATTTCACTCAGCATCCGTTCATGTAAGTCTCTCCAGGCCTTTCTGAAATCATCCTGCTGGTCATTTCTTACAGAACAATAATATTCCATAACATTTATATACCACAATTTATTCGGCCAATCTCCAATTGATGGGCATCCACTCAGTTTCCAATTTCTAGCCACTACAAAGAGGGCTGCACAAACATTCTTGCACAAAGTATTCCCCTTCTATGATTGAGAATTCTAGTTACTTTGCCTGACTATAATCTCTTATCAGCCCATTCCTTGTAAACCTATCATATGACTTTGCAATGACCTCCAATCCCACTAACCCTAGTACTCTACCCAGACTGCTCTGCCTTCTTTTTCCCACTTTATGATTCCATTACTCATTCATTTCCAAGTATCAACTCTGGATTATTCCCACTCTCATACTCTTTTTTTTTTTTTTTTTTTTTCTGTTGAATCATTTTGGAGGAAATTAAACAATTATGTTGACAAGGTCCCTTAGAAATTTCTGTTATCTAATCTTAACCAGACAATGACATGGTGCATTGGATAGAGTGCTGGGCCTAGAATCAGGAAGATTCATTTTTCTGAATTCAAATCTGACACAGATACTAGGTATATGACTCTGGGCAATCACTGAATCCTGTTAGCCCCATTTCCTCATTTGTGAAATGAGCTGGAGAAGGAAATGGCAAACCACTCCAGTATCTTTGCCAAGAATACCCTAAGTGGGATCACAAGTAGTTGAATACAATTGAAACTACTGAATTAATTACAACAGTCTTGATTGAGCCCCGTTTACTCCTTCTATATCACACTTCCCTCAGAGGCTATCCCAACTTGCTTTTTTCTCCTCAAGTTTATTTGTTGTTGTTCAGTCATTTCATTCATTCCCAGTTCTCCATGACTCCATTTGGCATTTCCCTGTCAAACATGTTTGAGTGGCTTGCCATTTCCTTCTAGCTCATTTTATAGTAGAAGAAAATTAAGCAAACAAGTTTAAGTGACTTGTCCAGGGTCACAAAGCTAGTATATAATCTTCCTAACTCCATATCTGGCTCTCTATAAGATGTACTACTTAGTTGCCCTTGATACATCATCCCTTATATCTTTTTTTTTTTTTTTTTTTTTTTTTTGCTTTGTTTGCTGAGGCAATGGAGTTAAGTGATTTACCCAGAATCACACAGCTAGAAAGTGTTAAGTGTCTTGGACCAGATTTGAACTCAGGTCCTCCTGACTTCAGGGCTGGTGCTCTATCCACTGTACCAACTAGCTGCTCCCATCCCTTATATCTTAATGAGAAAATATAGCTAAATAGTCAAGATCTATCTTCTCTGTTATAGTTTACACATAAAAGCTCCCTCATATCATTCCTCTTTTTCTCTCTTTCTCCTAGTCTATGATAACAAGATAATATTGTACCAGGTCTTCTATGTGTACCCTCAATCTCATGCTTTCTTACTCCTGTCAGATTATTGCTCCCCCACCATCAAATTCATTGTCATCTTCACCATCACCATCATCAATTTCTTGGCTTTGTTGCCTCTTCTACCTCTGTCTTTGTATCTATACGACTTTTTCTATATGTCTCTTTAGTCTCTTCCAATATTAGTTTAATCTACAAACATTCTAAATTTTCTTCTATCTTTTAAAAACTCTCACTTGAGTGACAAAATGGTAAACAAAGAAGAAGAAAGCCTTGCTAGATATACAATCTCTTGTGCAAGATTGCTCTAGACAAATTATTGAATAAACTGCGCACTTCATTTAGCAGTGCCCAGAGAAGAAGAAAGGTGTGAAATTATATCATCTATCTGTAAGTCAATTTCTACACCAATTAACTAAATGATTGAGAGGTCAACAATGACAAATGAAGATTTTATAAACCAATTGCATGGAAAATTTTAATAATTATAAAGAATAAAAGGTTTTAATTATCTTTGTCATTTTATGTGTAATGAAATAGGCCAGAAAGGTGATTTGATGGTCTCAAGTGTATCTTCCATATATCTTTGGTTTAAATTTCTAATTTCATGATTTCAAAATTGGTCTTCAATTATCTAAGATATAATAGTCCTTGACATGTCTTCTCTTTATGGCTTCTTATGTGATTGAATACAATTCTTCAGACTTTTCTATAGCAAAAAAATAAAATGTTCATTTATTTCCTATGCTACCATCTGGATAAAAAGGTGGTTTCTAAGTACTTCATTTATTCAATGGATACCTATTGAGCTTCTGCATTGGATTAGACTTTCTGTTATCACTTTCAGGCAATGCATTAAGAACAATTTTATGATACCTGTTTAGCTATTCTAAATTAATGCATATTTCAAAACTGATATGAATATAAGGGGAAGGAATTCTGTCTTCCCAATTAGACTGACTTGAAAATGAAAACAAACATAACACATGTACCTGAAACAGGAAAGGTTATGAAAAAATGCCCTTCCTATTAACAAAAGCTTGAATGCCTGCTTCCGGTTTGCATGGCAACAGAGAAAAACAATGAAATAAATTATGAAAACTGTTTCCTACATTAACTACTTATTTTCTAAACAATCAAGGTTAAAAGTATTCAGTGGTAAAGTATTTTATTATTTATAAAACTTAATTGATAGTTAATCAAACAATACCTGTAATATGTTTGCCAAACTTTATGTACAATTAGATTTTAGTATATATTTTTATATTGCTATTGATGTGTCTGCTATACCTTTCAATTCTTTGGTGAACATATCTTATTCTGGTAGTAGCTACATTTATCCAGTGGCTAATGAGGGAGCGCTTTACTCTCAGTAATGCACAGTATAAAATGAATGATTTGTTCCAGAGACATATTCATTATGTTAATGCTGGCTTTAAAAAGAATTTTCATTTTGATTTGTTTCTTTTTTTTTTTTCTCAGAATGATTCAATACCTCAAGAAGACTTTACTCCAGAAGTATATAGAGTTTTCTTAAACAACCTTTGCCCTCGACCTGAAATTGATAACATCTTTTCTGAATTGTAAGGGATTCTTTTAAATTTGCTTTTTTTCTCATTTAATAATGTTAGGTTGGGTATCTGAGTTTAGAAAAATCACCCAGCTATTCACTAATTGATCATATACTATTTTCCCATAGAAATATCCATTAGTTTAAGTGGACAGAGGTTTGCTATCTGACATAAATTAGTAGTTATAAGTATTGCATTTTTCTCATTTAACCATATTTGGTTTTAACAATATAGAGAGAAAGGAGAAGTAATGCAAGAAAAAGAATGGTGGATTGGAAATACTCTTAAGTGGCTACAGGTCTCATCTGAGTCACTAAGCATCTATGTTACTTAGTTGCAACATTAATTCCCTCATTTTTAAACCAAGAAGAGTGAATTACATAATTTAAGATTAGTTGTAGCTATTAAGTTTCATGTTTCTATTAATAGTAGGAGGTGATTGCCTCTTTTTTAGTAGATACTTTCCTCTAAACTAGGCTTTCCCTGTACCTCTGATAAAGGAGCAATTAAAGCTCATTGGAGAATGTTCCAGGACTCAAAGTTCCCAATTTCCAGGAATCTTACATCTGATTGGGTGTTCCACAAAGATATTACCTCCTTCTTCCTAGATCTTGATACCTGCCTTTTTAAAAAGTACCATATGAAATCATCAGATTATCCCATCCCACTCCTCCCTTAAATTTTAGATCATTTTTCAAAGAATAGCAACTTTATCTTGAACAAGTAAAAATTGGGTTATATAGGATCTATTAATATCATAGAAATTCTTCATCCTTTATTACATCAGTAATAAACTCACATATTCATTTTAAAGAGAAAATATATAAGAAAAGCAACCTATTTAAAAGTAAGAAAACAGCACTTTTACATTTTATCTGATATTAAGGTCAACAAAATGAATTAATTGAAAAAGATGGAAAGTATAACTGTGAACTCACAAAGGGAATATATTTGATACTTATGATTGTGATTGACATTATTACATTCTTGGTGCACCTGATTACTTTTATTTTTGTAATTTCTTACTATCAAACAATTTCAGGAGTGCCCATAGGGTACATGTTGTAGAATTAGTTCCTGTAGTATTGAGATTATTTATATCAAATACAACTGCTGTCCTAAAGGAGATGATGTTTATAATTCCCCTTGTGAGAAGAGGAAAAATATGACAGAATTTGCTCACTTTTTCAGTTACCATAAATAGATATATCCTTACGGAAATAAGCTGGATATGAGAAGCTGGTGATTCAGCTAGAACTTTAACTGTATTGTGTAAACCATACCCATCCTTTTTTTTTTTTCCTCCTTGAAGTTTTCCCTTTTGGATTTATGGGATCATGAACTCCTAGGTATTTTTTTGCCCTTGCCAATGGTTGGTATTTTCCTTAGGCATGCCAAATCAGTTCAAATTACATTAAACAATGTGTATAATGCATAATTATAATTTGAAACATAAACAAAAATTGGTTGGGGCAATGTGACCATTTTTCTTTTACAAAAGCACTTTTCTCTGTAATACTATTTAAGCAGTGACTTGCATTTATGAGTATTTAATAAATTCTTTCTGGCTGATTAAATATGTTACCAAAAAACAATGTAATTTCTTTTTTTTTTCTTTTACTTATTTTTAGTGGTGCCAAGAGTAGACCATATCTTACTGTTGATCAAATGATGGAGTTTATCAATTTAAAGCAACGAGATCCCCGACTGAATGAAATCCTTTATCCACCATTAAAACAGGAACAAGTCCAAGTGCTGATTGAGAAATATGAACCAAACAATTCCTTAGCAAAAAAAGGTCAGTATGATTTGCTTCACACATTTTCCAGCCCCTTATTTGAAAGTGTGGATAAATTATTTTGCAATAATTTCAAATACTATGTGAGATTGTGAAGGCAGACCAGTGAACTGCCTTCAGATTTCTCAAATATTAGGTATGAGATATTTATTTCTATGTTTTCCTTCTGATCTTTGTCATTAGGAATTGCTCATAGTAATTCTACTGTAAAAAATTTGCATTGTTTACATGTATTTAGTAACAATTTAGGAATAATCTTTGCATTTAGTTAAGGAACTTATGAAATGCCAAATCATCAAAAATGAATAGTAGATAATGAAATGTAGTGAGGGGCAGAAACATAATTTTTTTACTCTTAGCATTAACTCATCACAGGGTGTTTGTTTTTACTATGAGAAAATCTACTTTTGAACATCTTAAAAATTTTTTTTCCTCTGATTTTTCTCTCATATGCTCTAATTTTTTTTTGTTAAGCTTTGATTTCAAGCAGCAGAATGAAGCTTTAATATAACAACTCAAAGACATATTAAAGCACTGAATCTACAAATAGCAATTTAATTCAATACTCTTTTTTCCTACTTTTACATCCCCTACTGGATTTGTTTTCATATGGCTTTAACTTCCCATTCCTAAACTATTTAGAATTTCCTAAAACACTATAATTGTAATAAAGTTCATTTTGATTCCAGACAAGGAATTTTGACAACTATCACAAGGATTGATATCAGAGAAGTGATTCTTTGCTGCCTGGAAATGACTCTGATGCAAGAATTTTTGTTTCCTTTAAAAGTATTGCTATAATAAGATTATGAAAATATAATTGCAGGAAATAATCACTTACATGTTATAGTACACTGATTGTACAAAATCTCAAAACACTCTACACCTTGAAGTTTTATTTAGTTGGATGAGGAGTAGGATCAGTTAAAAACTGAGGATATTATTACAAAATAAACATTCTTCAATGAATTTTTATTTTTTTAATTGTGATAATACTGTAAATTTTAAATAATTCAGAATGGTTTCATTGTCAAAACCATGAAGCCTCCTAAGTAGCTTGGCTGAACTTCAAAATCTCATAATCCTGTGATTTTTATTGGTATAGGTAATCATTCACCGATATCTCTTACAATCTCTCAACCTCTCACATTATAGTACTTGTAAGTTTTCTATGATCAAAATTTAACTATGATGGTCAGCCAGTGAATTTCAAAGGATAAGTTTTTTCTGAAGTTGCTAAGCTGAAAAATCCATCGCTTGAGTCACCATCATTTTTTTTTTGAGATACCCAAAATATTTATTTTAAATTTTTTGTTTGGTGGAGAAGACAAATGTCATGTTGTTTTTCAGTCATTTTATCTGTGTCCAATTCTTTCTGACTTTAAGAAAAATACTTGGCAAAAATACTGGAGTAATTTACTATTTCCTTTTTCAGTTCATTTGTCAAAGGTGTCTTGAGGCCAAATTTAAACTCAGGAAGAGAAGTCTTCCTCATGTCAGTCCCAGTACTGTATCTGCTGTGTCATCTAGCTGTCCAGTTGCCCTGTTAAAGTGAGGTTATATGAATTATGAAAATTAAAAAGCAAAATAATCAAAGAGAAATTATTTTTTACTTGGCCTTTGCTCACTGTTTTTTATTCTATAGTTGTCTAATACAAATAATTATTGGGTTTGTTTTGACCTTCATAATCAAGATTGGGTTATGAAATATGTCTGTGTTTTGATCTTTTTGTACTTTTCTACTTTTTAAATTAAAACCATAATGTAGTGAAAAGTCTTAGAATTATATAATAATGGTTTCAGTTATTGTTTGTGACTTACTAACTGAGAGACCATGGATAAGTCATTTTCTCTTTATAACCCATTTTCCTGATCCATAAAATGAGAATAATGCTACTTGCCTCTCAGATGTCCTTGTAAGGAACAAATTGCAATATATGTAAATTTCTTTGCAACTATAAGACAACATAAAAGTAAGTTAATGTCACAATTATGATTATCATTATTATTGTTGTTTTTATCTGACATTCTGTTCAAGAATTCAACTCAGAATAGAATATAAAATTCCCTAAACTTCTCCAGAGAGAGGAAAATTTCTCAGTCAGATATCTTTACACAAAAATCCTCCTCTGATTCCCCCTTGTGAATTGGAGGATATTCCAGATTATTGAAACTAATACCAACATAGTGCAATATGCATTAAGTCTGAATATGATGCAAAGGTGCATAGTATGAATCTGGCAGTTAATTGAGTGTTGGTTTAACTTCAATAAATAGCCTAGTTAAATTCAGAGAGAATAATCATAAGAATGTATGCACTCAGGTGGAGAATTTTTTTTAGCTTCTACAATTCAAGAATTGGATGTATAGGTTCTCATTTGTTTCAGGAGAAGAGACACCAAATCTATGAAATCATAAGTTTGTATGATTAAGAAATGAAGGGAACATTAAAGATCATCCAATCCAATCCAGTTATTTTGCAGATGAAAAACACAAACGCAGAGAACTGATTTATCTGCCAAAGGTCACTAAGCTAACTAGCAGAAATGAGTTTTGAGACCATGTCTTCAGTTTACAAATCAAAAATCTTTCAAACTTAAATTATGATAATTATTTCCTTCAAATATTGGTAATTTTCCAAGTTTTAAAAAGTTCACCTTTCTGAGCAACCAAATATGTTATGTTCATTGTAAAAAGGTAGTTGCATGCTTAATATTAGAAAGTTATACAAAGAATTATAATTTTACCTCATTTACATAAAATCTTTAGAAAATACTTCACATATCTTGCTTCATAAGAGCCTCACAAAAATAGCATGAGGGAAGAAAAGAAGTTATTATCCCTATTTCTCAAATAATAATAATTTTAATGCTAATGATGAGGAAGAATGGCATATTCTCAGAGCACATAATGAAAAGAATAAAAGTTTATAGAAGTTTGTTTTGAAAGAAACAAAAATATCTTAATTTAAATTCAAAACACAATAGTAAAGGATGACAGCAGGTATATGCTACTGAATGTGTTGACTATAACTGAAAGTGGTTCATGTCTAAAGAGAATTTATAAAAGAGTTAAGATTCAAGAGTAGAACTAAAAGGCACACAGAAATATCTACATGAACTCAGCTAACAAAAATCTTGACAAATAAAGCATCAAACAAATCATTGAGATTAGTGGATTTATTTACAAGAACTGAAGAGATTAAGATATCTATTCAGGATCAGGGTCATTGTCACTAGAAGTTACAGAATAATTATTCACAAAAGCTTAAATTATATTGATTGGTAAAGACTATGTAATAAGATAGTGGAAACTATAACACTTCATTGCAGGATAGTGAATCTATTTGAAGGTGGTTTTTGGCAAAGAAACTGGAGTGATTTGCCATTTCCTACTACATTTTATAGATAAGGAAACTGAGGCAAACAGATTTAAGCAATTTATCTAGTCACACATCTAGTAAGAGTCTGAGGCTAGATTTGAACTCAGAAAGATTCATCTTGACTTCAGGCCCAAGGCTGTCTACTGTTTCTCTTAGCTGTCCCAATATAGCATTTCTTAGATACCCAGAATGATATGATTATATTATAGAATTAAAGGAGGAAGAGTAGGAAATAAGTATTTATTAAAAACCTCTATGCAAAGTGCCTTAAAATATTATTTTATTTGAGCCTCATAACAACCTTGTGAGATAAAGAATATTACTGTACCTATTTTACAGATAAGGAATCAGGCAGCCATAGTTTTGAGTGATTTGTCCAGAGTCACACAGACATAAATAGCTGAGGCTGGATTTGAATTCAGGTATTCTTATTAGATACCCACCTTCCTTATAAATTGGCAAGTCCATAACAAAATCAAACTTCAAAATATTCTTGTTATTTCAACAAATTAACTATGCTGTAACTGAAGAATCATTAAAAGAGAACCTTAAAAAAACTTTTTTAGATGTACCATTGATTCATAAAATTTAGAAACAATGTGTTCAACTAATCTGACTTTATGAAATACTTTCAGTCTTCAAATGCATAGAATGAAAAACTTTCAAAATGTAAACAAACAAACAAAAAAAAAACTTTAACAAGAGATGAAATACTAATCACTTGGAAATAGGATGAAGTATCTGTCAAATTATGGTAGTATGAAGTAATTGCTACTTGCAATCAGAAAAACCTAGGTTCAAATCTTAGGGTCAAATAGTTATTAGCTATATGATCATGGACAAGTATTTAAACTATTTTATGACAAGTTTGCTCATGCACAAATTTTTTCATGATTTAATTATGCATTACTTGGGGCAAGTACTTATTTTAATATTATTTCATTTTTTTATGGCAGTAGGCTTAAATGTTTGCTTATACTAACACTAGACTGATCAGTATTTATGATGATGAGATGAAACCAAATTGATCAGTTTTCTCTTCCATCTTTTTTGTTAGTTCTTTGTTAGTTGAGTTTCATACACGTTTTTCATTAAATCTCTATTGGGATTTTAATTCTAAAGTTTTTAAGAATAGATATTTCACCAAAGAAACAAACAAAAGTTATAGCTTTGACAGAGCACTTATTATTGAGCATTAAAGATATTGTAGTGCCTATTGATATAAGGAAGTTAATTGCTTCAAGAACCCTTCAAGTGCGCACTGAAACAGAATCATTCACACTAAAATATGAAAAAAAAATGGTGAATACAATAAAATAGTCTAAAATGAAAAACACCAATAACTGAAAAACTACTGATGCATAACAATGAATCTACAGAAAATAAGAAATGACCTTCAAAGGAACCTAGCAGCTGAAAGGTTTGTTATTGATTCCTCTATATAATGGTACTGGCTTCTATAAGTCAAAAGAATAGTAAAATAACTGCCCAAAAGGAGCTAACTGTTATTACGAAAAAAAAAAAAAAATTTACTACAGACAAGAAGGATGAAATACCAAGGAGTTAAGTATGGTAATTTATATTGATGATATTCACTTTTTATTTTTCAAAGTTAAAAATCATTGGAATATTCTAGATGGACCAATATGACTTGGGCATCTTCGTTATATTATAAAATGTACACACACACACACACACACACACACACACACGTACACACACACACACACAATTTTGTTGTTCTTGTCCCTGTTGAAGAACAGATTAACTCTTATAAATAGATTGATATATTGAGTAGAAAAATTGTTCCTTGGTTAGAGAAATTTCTAAATGAAATGTGAATAGACTATGATACAAGTTATGAAAAATTGATGAATTTAATCAAAAGAAGGAAACAAACGTGCTTCAATGGCCTGGAAAATATCTTAATTTAAACTTCATTTAAAACTGATCCATTATAATTAAAGCCAGAATTATAAAAAAAATGGATTGTTGATCAAAGAAATGCTTAATAGGCAAGCATTGTGGTTTTATAATGAGAAATTAAGGAATATCTATCAAATTATTGTAAACTCATTGCTGAATTACTTAAAATGAGATTTCAGCAGAAAGATGACATTCAATATGAAAATTTTCTAAAGTTGTAAGATTGTGGGTTTTTTGTTTTTTTGTTAAATCAAGTGTCTCTGACAAAGGCCTCATTTTTCAAATATAAAGAACAGAGTCAAAATTATAAGAATACAAGTTATTTCCCAATAGATAAATGGTCAAAGGATATGAACAGGCATATTTCAGATAAATCAAAGCTATCTATAGTTACTTAGAATGCTCTAAATCAAATTGATTAGAGTAATATAATTTAAAATACCTTTGAGGTGCTACCCTGCACCTATCATATTGGCTAATATGACAAAAAAGGAAAATGACAAATATTGGAAGGGATATAGGAGGAAAAAACAAAAAACAAACAAAACAAACAAAAAAAACCAAGCAAACCACTAATGCACTGTTGGTAGAGTTGTAAACTGATCCAATTCTGGAGAGCATTTTGAAACCATGCCCAAAGGACAATCCAACTGCTCATACATTTTGATCCAGCAATACCACTAGTAAGTCTATATCCCAAAAAGATAAAAAAAGGAAGGGGGGAACACATATGTATGAAAAAAAATAGTAGCTCTTCCTGTGGGATCAAAAAATTGGAAGTTGAGAGGATATGGAGCAATTAGAAATGGCTGAACAAGTTGTGGTACATAAATGCAATGAGATATTATTATTCTATAAGAAGTGATAAACTGGATGATTTCACAAAAAATATAGACTTACGTGAATTGATACAGAATGAAATGAACAGCACCAGGGGAACACTGTACATGAGAGCAGCAATATTATCCAACAAACAACTATGAATGACTCAGCTGTTCTTAGCAATACAATGTTCCGAGACAAATCTAAAGAATTCATGATGAAAAATGCTATCTGACTCCAGAGAAGTAACTGATGATATTGAATGCAAATTAAAGCATACTATTTTTCACTTTCTTTCATTTTGTCCAAGTTTTTTCTACAAAATAACTAATATAGAAAATTGCACATGTATAAAGGTATAGCAGGTTGCTTACTATCTCAGGGAGGAGGAAGAGAAGGGGAAAAAAGAAGCATATAATTTGGAACTCAAATTAATTTGCAACATTGTATCTTGCAAAAATGAGATCAAATTAGATAATACATGTAAATATATATGTGTGTGTATATATATATACATATATATATATATATATATATATATGAATGACTTTGTACATTTTAAAGAGGTATATAAATGAGTTGTTATTATCACTAGTAGTAGCATTTATCATCCTCATAAGTCCTGTCTACTATGGAGTTATTCCAAAAGTGGTTTCAGTGAATTTATATCACAAGTCTCTTATTTAATTATATAAAAACAGTCCTTTTCTTTTCTTTGTGACATAGTTCTCAGAATGCTAAATGTTAAAGAATAATAGTCAGATAATATAGAAATATGTTTTGCATGACTTCAATGTATAATGGGTACTTTCCCACTTTCCCTACTGGGTAGTGCCTAGAGGGAGAAAGAGAGTTTGGAACTGAAAAAATATATCTTAAGTGAATGTTAAAATTTTTAAAAAAGAATAATAACAAAATAGCAGCTTATTGTTCTAATGAGTACATTTGTTTTCCTTCAAGTAAATCATGTTTTTCCAGAAACTTATACATTTTCCAGAAATGTGTCAGTTGACCACAGACACTTCAGTTGTTTTGTGTCTGTGAGATTTGACATGAAATCATTGTCTTAGTGTCACAGAAACAATTTAAAGGTTGCCACATAGAATATTTTCCAAATTTAAAAAGCACATTTGGTAAATGTCAGTGATACAGCTAAAAGCCATTTTTCGTTTTTTTTTTTTTTTGGCACATTTGCATTTTATATGTGTGTGTATGCATATATATATATAATATACATATTTAAAGCTAAGGCAGCATTAATTTCTGTTTCTTTTTAAAAAATCACACAACACAAATTTCATAGCTTTAAGATTGAAATCTCTGGAACAGAAGCGATTTTATCTTTTGAACTCTCCAGAAGAAAGGTACTGAGTAATTCTAACATAATAAATTCAATTGGTATATTGTGGTAGCAGCACTAGCTCCTTCCAGCTCTTGAAGATTTAATCAATAACATAGTATCTGAGGGCAAAATTTATCTTGTCAATGGCTAAATTAAAGAAAACTTTATTATACCTTACTCATTGATGGGAAGCCTGAGGGATGTTGATAAAGTTCTGGACTTGTCAGGAAGACTTGTGTTCAGATCTTCCCTCTGACAGTTGCTACGTGACTGAGGATTAATTACTCATCTCTGAGGCACAATTTCTTATCTATAAAATAGGAAAAAGAATAGTACCTTTTCTATGGAGTAATTTTGAGGCATTCAAATTAATTGCCTTTCAATATGTGAACTATCTTTTAATACTTTTGGAATATGATTTGAGGATTTTATGGCATTGCGGATTCCAAGAATTAACATCCTATTTAATTTCATTATTTTAATGAAAGACATTTCCTGTTATCCTATCATTACTTTATAGAGAATGTCATACCATGTTAAAATTCTGTAATAAATCATGAAAGCTGAATTAGTAAATCTTGTTCATTTACTCAGTAACCACTATTTAAAATTTTGAAGCTAAAGAATAATAAAATAAATCTTCAAGTTGAATATAACTTATTTTTAGAATTTTTAAATGAATAGGATTGTGTCCAGGCATAAGCAAATCTTTTGGTTAGCAAGAATCCTTAGCTAATTAGCATTAAATAAATGGAAATATGTAAATAGACCATGTGTTCATGGTTTTTCACTGTTATTTCTTTTTTAAAAAATTATATACTTACCATTAAAATTACCATTAATTACAGTTGAATTCTTGAACTGAGAAAATATGAAGTAAAAAAAAGAAAAAAGTTGTCATATCACAAAATGATAAGATTAGAATGAACTCAAACCCTTCCTTGTACACAGACTAGTTCTTTGACCCTGGGCAAGTCTCTTAATTGCAGCCTGCCTCAGTTTCTTCTTATATAAATTTAACATAATAATAGCACCTATTTCAAGAGTTCTTGTGATAATAAATTAAGACATCACTCAACAGTACTGTTTAATTTTTCTGTTTTCTCTTCAGTGTCCCTAAGGCTTTTTTCTGGTACCTTCTAATTTTCATTTTTCCAAATTTTCAAATTTCAAATTCCTTGAGGGCAGAGAATCTTTCTTTATTTCTTTCTTTCCTTCTTTCTTACTTTCTTTCTTTTTCCTTCCTTCCTTCCTTTCTCCTCCTCCTCCTCCTCTTCCTTCTCCACCTTTTCTTCTTCCTCCTCCTCCTTCTTCTTCTTACTTAATAAATCTTTATTGAGTATTGACTTTTCTGTTAAGTGCTTTTCAAATCTTAAAGTACAGTATAAATGGTAGTTTAAGGAATCCAAGTCAGAATGGAACAATAACCTCCCGTGCAATCAATCAACAAACATTTATTAAACAATTATTATGTGTGAGGCATTATGCTCAATACAGAGGATATAGAAAAAGGTAAATCCGTGTATTTGATGAGTAGTTTGCTTGAAGACCTTCAATAAAGAGAGGCACACTACCTCTCCTCTAAGCCATTTCACTTTGGATACCTTTCAATTGCTACTTTTTCATTACTCAAATTTGTTTTTGTGACTTCCAGATCAAGGGTCCAACATAAATGATCTAAAATATACAGTTTGTGCTTTTCTATGCCTTTCACAAAGTTGTTGCTTGAATCAGTGTTGAAATAGATATATGTTATAGTGATTCAAAATGAATTTGGCAGTTTGACAGTGATTATGTTAGTAAGAAGTCAAACAGTCTGGATTGTTTTGTAGGAAAACTGCAAAGTTCCTTTGATGATCAAGGAAACAAAAGCCCATCTTTTTTCAATAAAGATATTATTCTGGAGGTATTATGTAACTGAAAGTCACATAGGGTATCTGAAAAAAATTTAAATAAGCATTACCCAGGGGGCAATGGGCAGGTGCATAATTACTATGAGAAAGCTGCCCCAAGTAGAACAAGGACTTCTGAGAGCAAGTAATGCTGTCAGGGAAATGTATAATAAAATAAAAAGATGGCATAATTCTATAGTAAGGATTTTAAGACAAAGAGAGGAAAGCCCGTAACTTGGTGGGCTGATCTCTGTGGTGAACTCATGAAACACAAACATTGATGAGAGTTAGGGAAGGGGGAACCCCTTTTGGATCAGTGCAAGGATAGTCCCGTGACTGTGCAGAGTCCTCTGTAAAGAAATTTACAGGCCCGAAAACCTAGATTGATAAAAAGTTTAATGTAGGGATTTGGAAGTAAAGTTTAGTTAGTAAAGTTGATGGTAGAAATAAAAGGGCACCGGAATAGGTCCGGTGGGCAGAAACCCTTGACATGACGGACATAAGGATGCCATGCTTAGGACTTCTGCAAAATGTGGACTCCAAAGTAGCCCCTTTTATAATGGGAGCTCTTGGTGATCCTGAAGGTGGGTGGAGTCCCAGGCTCCGGGTGGGTTTTCAGCCAGGGTCAGCATTGAATAGAATTCAATGGGTTTAAACTGGGGGGGTTGGGAAAACCCAAGTCAGCTCAGATCCGGTGGGAGTTGGGGACAGCCTGAATATCACTGGAATTCAAAAGGGTGCTTTTTGACCAGGATTTATGAATCAAAAGATCCTAGCTTCTTCAGCCATGGTGGGGGGAGTAGTTCTTAAAGGGACCTCAACCCCCATCAACATGAATCACTCTGAATGGACAGGCATAATGGAAGTGTATAGGATTAGATTTGCTACTTCATTGGAGGGACCATTCATCACAGAAATGATGGATTCATTTGAGCATTTAAGCTTATCCTTAAGAATCATCCATGTAGACTCATGATTTGATGGTAAAGACTTAAAGACCAGTGTTCATAGTAATCCTATCCTTAGAAGCATAGTTAAGGAACATATGAATGGGTTCTAGTCTTGGTTTCCCCAAACCAGGGAAATAAATTTTTTTACAAAGGGGTAGGGAGTTGGGATTTGTTCTAGCAATCACTTATGTGTGCCTGTCCACTTATGTGAGCTGTCCACTGTATTCACAATGTGAACAAAGAGACTTTAAAATATATATATATATAGGATTTAACCATAAGTGTTTAAGAAAAATAAGATAAGATAGTCTTTAACAAAAATAAAAAACACTCTGAAATAGATGACAATCTCATCCATATGATAGAAGATAGAGATTAGGAATACAGTTTCCTCAAAGTTTACTTTTTTTTTTTTTTCCCCCCTGAGGCGGAGGTTAAGTAACTTGCCCAGGGTCACACAGCTAGGAAGTGGTAAGTGTCTGAGGCCAAATTTGAACTCAGATCTTCCTGAATTCAGGGCTGGTGCTCTATCCACTGTACCTCCCAGCTACCCTTCTCTAAGTGCTCTTAACTAAAGCCCTTAAACTTGTTATGATCTTTCTAATCTTCTTGGTTAGTGTGGTAAGAACAATCAGGTTCCTTTAAAGTCATAAAATATACTATTATATACTTCCTCCCCATCTCTTGAATTAACCAACTCCTTTATTGGTTTTACCAGCTAACCTCACCAATCAATCTATTCTGTCAACTTGCTTTACTCACCAATTTGTTCTACTTCCCTTTAAAACAAAACAAAACAAAACAAAAAAACCTTCCCTCACCTTGCTGATTACCTTCTCCTTTTCCTTAAATATTTCCTGAAATTTTCTGTTCAGTTACTTAAGTCTTAATTTCATTAATTCTCCTGAATGCTACTCATATTTTTTTAGCCATCTTAAGTGAAACATTTTTTCATCAATTAATAATCAATAAGGCTTGGCCAGGTGCTTAGAATTAAAGCAGTTTTAAGATCTGGAATGAGCTCTAAATGACATAAAATTTGTAAAGCACTTAGCATAGTGCCTAATGTACAGTAGATGCTAAATAAGTGTTTCAGGGTATATAGCCATTAATTATCTCAGGCAAGATTAGTATTCAGATCTTCTTGAAACAGTGTTGTATCTACTACTGCATCAAGCTATCATCTAGCTGCAGAGATAAAGGAACAATAAAACAGTTAAAAAACATTTTTTAGGTCTTCATAACAGAATTAACCTATTTAGTTATTTTTGTATAAATGATTAGAAAAAAGATGATAGTTTTCAGAACAATAGACCATAAGAAAGAATAAAGCAAATTCATAAAAAATGAATTTGCTTCCAAAAGTTAAATGGAAACCATATGATGATAATTACTTCCTTTCACTCCATAATTAAGTTACTCACATTTCTAGTATTTTATTGATTAAGATGCCATTTAAATTCCTCCTATTGACATATTAGTCTATAGAGAAGGTCATGAAAGTACATGATTTGGAATTTATCTCTCCACTTCAAGCTTGCATAAAGTTCTTTTTCTTTTTTCCCATTTCCCACAGTATTTGAGGATGACTAGGAAAAGATAAAAAAATATTCTGGTTTTGAAGTTATGGAGTCATCCAGATTTTCTGAATTGTGCCTATCAGTTTGTAGATTTGCTTGGCAAGTCCCCATTGTCCCTGTTTTCCTTTCTTTCTTTGCCTCATCCATAGACAAAGCAGTCAGTGTTTGAGCAGAAGAAAAGGACTGAGTCCTAAATGGACAGGCAAGCTGTCTGTGGAAGGGTCCTATTCCTGCCATATAGAGACCTTTCAGTGAACCCAAGGACTGTCTTACATTGGTTTTCCAGCCCTGATCTCAAAAATTACTATCACCATTCAGAGATGAAGCTTCTTTTGTTTAGGAAACATCCAGCAAAAGGAAAAAATGTCATGTGTTTTATAATTGAGAGAAAGTCATAATGTGGAAAACTGGGAGCAAAAGTTGAAATCAAAGGTCAATTAGGAGAATGGACTAATGGGTAGGAAAAGGCAATGGTAATCTAGGCCATTTTTTTTCAGGTATGACCATTGCTGCCTTACTGATTGAATTTCACAAACTGGAGCTACCTTCTGATGATTGACTCTCTAAGACAAATAGAACCTATCTTATTTGCCTCTGGTAATGAGATTTTTTTTTAGTGACAGCTAATAGTTTTATTGATACTAAAAGCATTATAGAATGAATGATTGAATTTCGTTGGGGAGGGAGAAGGGCAGGATAGGAGACTTGTTTTCAGAATCAGGTCCACTCTGAGTGCCAAATTACATTGTTCATAGTTCTTCTGCCAGCTTCCCTTTTAAAAAAAAAATCTAGATTCTTTACTCTTCCTTGGGCTACTATAAGAGAGTAGAGCAAGGTATGGAACTAAATGAGAAATCATGGATTTGTTCCCCCACATATCCTGAAGCAGAAAACAGTGACTTATAGGAGAATATTCATGTACAAGTGATCATGATCCAGTTGTAACACCTACCTGGACCTTAGGCTTTTGATCATCTTCTGCCTTTCTGTTTTTATTCTGAGCCAAATTAAAAGATTCAAGTTGCAAATGGTCTTTCTTCACCTAAAATTCAGCCATGGCCAGGCCATTCATGAAATTCCTATAGAAGCCCAAGAAAATGGTAGGCATTGGATTGCATATAGAGAAGAAATCCTGAAAGCAGCCTTTGCTAGACTTTATGCTTAAATGTTATTCATAATAATAAAATGGAGAATTTTCAAATTTGAGTGTTTCAGTGATAGCTTCCTAAAGGAATTCTCTTTTGTCAATAGCATGTTTTGTGAAGGAGGGGGTAAGATTACCATGGCCTCTGTAGCCAGATGACTTAAGTCAAGTCATGGGGTAGAGGAGAGGAGAAAGAAGGGGACTGAGCAAGAAATCTGGGCCTTGCATACCTTTCTGTACTGTGACTATGAGTTTTTGAACAAAAGAGATCTGTGGTAAATGAGGAGTGTACATTAGGCAATCCCCAAGGTGTTTTTATTATCCTCAATAAAACTGATAGCCTCTCTCATTGCTTTCTATTTTTGTTTTTATATTTGTTCAAGGTCTCACAAGTCCTTTGCATCTAAACATTTTCCATGGTAGATGAAATAAAAGATATTTTCTCCCTTATATTTATATATTGAATATTTGCTGAGGAGTTGGGTACCCTTTCACCCATATTTGAGGAAAGACAAACATGGATTGTAGAGAAGCATTATTTTAGATATTTCCCTAATGTAAATATCTGGAATATGGGGAAAGGGGCCAAATAAAGAAACTGTTTCTCTTTCTTTGAATCTACCATCCCCTCTACCCACATTAGAACTCATTTGTTCGAACTTAGAATCTGAGGAGGTTCTGAGCCCAGAGATATATTATTTACTTATTTAGGTTGGGAATTTATTTCCTTGCTATGCTTTTTAATTGTATATAAGAGAAACCAAGCAAAGGTGGAGGTGAGGAGAGATAATGATTTTTGCTAAAAGCAACATATCAGCAAAACCTAACATTTATCAATTGCATTTTTTAAACATTTTGCTCTCCATAGCATATATGATGTTAGACCACATAAGACTCTTTAACAAGTATCATAAAATTTTAATGTAGCAGAAAGATGCAGTTCTACAGGCATAGTGCACCTGGGGTTTTTAGAAGAAAGAAAGACCCCAGAGCAGCAGGGATTACATAAAGGTTGCTTCATGACATAGTCCAGTTTTAGCTACAAATTGATCATTTACCAGACTCAGAAGGGGTGAAAAGGATCCTAGTTTTTTTCTCTGGAGAGGAAAATGAATGCTGTAGAATACAGACTATGCCCAAAGATGTGTGTAGCCACATGTAATAAGGACAGACAATCCATCCAGCTCTCAACTTAAAGGGCAAAAGCCTCAATTGTTCAATCTCTATACCAGAGTTCCATAGCAAAATAAAAGAGAAACAAATTCTTCCACTGTTATTGAAGTAAAGATAGCTCTACTTTGGCTATCCATCATTCAAGCAACAATCACAATTTATTTATTTAGATTTTTTTGTTTGGGTGTGTTTTTTTTTGTTTGTTTTTTGTTTTTGTTTTTGTTTTGTTTTGTTTTTTAAGGGGGGGGGGACTAGGTGAAAGAGGAAATTCTTTACCTCAGTCCCTACCTACCCTTAATTATTGAAAGGGTGCAGCCTGAGTTAGACTAGACCTGTTGAAAGCATAAGCTTAAAAAGGTCAAGATCTCCCACTTCATCCAGGGCAACCTCCAGTCATCTCAGATGGCTTTGGAGGGAAAAGTGAGGCATGTGACCTTGCCCAGCCCTCCCACACTTAAATCCAATTCACTTGTCTATCATGGTGTCACCTCCCTGATGGTTCTTTTAGAAAAGTAAATTTTAGGAATTACATACCTGCATCAGTAACAGCTATGATATTAGGCATTAGAGTTAGAAATACAAAGACAAAACAATTCCTGGCCTTGAAGAGTTTATATTATATCAGGGGAAATGATACATACCAAATAAATACAAATTAATTCCAGAGGGACCTAAAGTGTTCAGAGTCAAGGAGATCAGGAAAGGCTTCATATGTCATCTAAGCTGAGTTTTGAAGGAAACCAAGGAATCTAAGAAAGCATGCCATATATGGAGTAATGTCAGTCAAAACATGTGAAGATGGGAGATGAACTGTCATATATGAATAAGGTATTGAATGAAATAACTGAATGACAAAATAACTTCATTTTGAAGTTTTTGCTTTGCCAATCTCTTTCATTCTCCCAGCTTTGCTTATCAGTACTTTCCAGATGCCTTTCAAATCTATTTTTTTAACCTAAAATTCTATCCCTGACTAGTTCTCTGTTTATAACTACTGCTTGAATATTCCACTGAAGTCACAAACTCTATATGCCCAATCCCAAATTCATCATTTTCCTATTCAATTTGGCTCCTGTATTCAAATTTTCTATATCCATCAGTTGTACTACTATTCTCCCCAAGAATCCCCCTGGAAAATTTCATTATATAGATATAGATTTCTTTTTCCACTTATATCCACATTTGCTATAATACCATAGCTTCTCTCTCTGTTTCCATCTCTCACATTATCTACTTCCTCTTTGTATTCATGACATGAAGTGGAGAACTAAGCCTAGAAAGGTAAGTTGGGACCAAGATATAATGAACTTTATGTGCCAAACAGAAAGAGTTTATACTTGGGTACAGAGGTGATAGGGTCACTAATTAATTGAGTAGGGAAATGACATGATCAGACCTCCAGCAAAATCTGTCTTGCAACTATATGAAACATGGTTGGAAAGGGAGAAGTTTGAGGGAGGAAGATGAATTAAGAAACTATTGGAATAGTCACAGAGGAAGGTGATTAAGATGCAAAAATGGCATTCAGAGTTCAAGGAGAGGTGTGAAAATGAAATAAATAAGAAAATATCTCTGTACAACCAAGATAGAGAGGTCAATTAAGTAAGGTATTGAAATAATCTGAGCTACCAAATTCTGAAGTCTATAAACCTTCAGATATGAAATGGGAAACATATATTTGCAATCAGAAGGCCAAAATTCGATACCCGAAGTCTTCTACTTAATAGCTATAAATGTCTTGGTTTACTCATCTATTAATACAGAGGTTTTACAAGAGCCTTTTATGGGAATAGCTCTAACTCTATTTAGCACCACAAGGTAGGGGTAGACAATGTAATTTAACATCATTTTGATAACAGACCTTACTTAGAGGATGATACCCCTGATAGATCTCACAGCCTACCTAGAGCCTTGAATGTGGTAGGTATTCAACAGATATATAGATAGATAGGTGTGTAGATAGTAAGATAGATAGATATAGAAAAAAAGGTCAATAGAGATAGAGAATACTTTTGCCTATCCCAGTCAATACAGCATGGCATGATGATATGAACCTATTATTTTTAGTCTGATTTACACACACATAATTCTCTCTCTATCTTTCTCTTTCTCTCTCTTTCTCTGTCTCCCTTTCTCTCTCTTTCTTCCTTTTCTCCTCTCCCTCCCTCTCTACTTCCTTCCCTTTTTTTCTCCCTTTTCCTGCCTCCTCTTCCTCTTTTTTCTTTCTTTTTCTCTCTATCCTCCCTTTCCCCTTTGTCTCTCTTGCTTTCTTCCTCTCTCTCTCCTCTCCTTTTCTTTTTGTGTCTCTCTTTCTCATATGCACAGACACAGGTATGCATAGCATATATATCTTTCCCCTAGGATATAGTAAAACAGCTTCCAAAGTCCAGGGATAAAAAAGAATTAAAAAAAAAACCTTCTTTTACTCTTCCTGCATGATGGAGAGGCCAGCTAAGGAAGCTATCAATGTTGTAGACCAGATATACTGAAATTCTCAATTAAAAAAGAGATAATAGGTCATATTTATGTAGCACTATATATATTGAATCTGGACATAGGCTGATGAATAAAAAGAGGAAGTAGAGAAGGTGATAATAGATGGTACAGAGATAGAAGCTATGGTATTATAGCAAATCTGGTTGTAGGTAGAAAGAGAAAAGAAGATGTCTATATAATGAGATTTTTTCAGGGGGATACCTGGGGAGAATGGTAGTACAATTGATGGACACAGAAAATTTGAATAGAAGAGCTAAATTGAATAGGAAAATGAAGAATTAGGGATTGGACATATTGAGTTTGTGATTTCAGTGGGATATTCAGGTAGTAGTTCAAAATAGAGAACTAGTCAGGAATAGAATTTTAGGCTAGAAATAAATTTGAAAGACATCTGGGAAACAGCGATAAGCAAAGCCCAGGAAATGAAATAGATTAGCAAAGCAAAAACTTTATAATGAGGTTGTTTTTATTGTTCATTCATTTCATTCAAGCCTGATTCTTCATAAACCCATCTGTGGTTTTCTTAGCAAAAATACTGGAGTATTTTGCTATTTCCTTCTCTGCCAATTTTACAGTTGAAGAAATTGAGGTAAACAGGGTAAAGTGATTTGCCCCAGATCACACAATTTGTGTCTGAGAATGGATTTGAACTCTGTAAGATGAGTCTTCCTAACTCTTTGCCTTCCATCTACTGTGTCATCTACCCACCATCTCAGAATGAAAAACTCCCAGCATAAAAAATCATTATGTCTTCAAAGCCTAGCACAGTGCTTGCTACATAGCTGGTGTTTAATAAATGTCTGTTAAGTGACTGACAAGACTGACAGTTCTGAAGCAAAATAGAAGAGATTACAGAAGTCAGAGAATGCAGTATATTGCAACAAAAGGGCAGAAAAATTTCAAAGGGAGTCTGGTTATTATTAGAAATTCTAAATGCTTCAGAGAAATCATAGACATGAAGCTGGGGAAAGGGTATTGAATTTGATAACTAGGTAGTCATGAATGACTTTCAAAAGGTTTTAATAAATTGGCTCAGTTGCAAGTCAGATTTTTAAGGGCTTAGATACAGGCATCTAGGGGTTGTTCTTAGAGTTAGGAAGATCTGAGTTAAAATTTATCCTCAGACACTTACTAGCTATCTGACTTTGGTTGATCATGTCACTTAACACTTCCTGTTTGCCCTAGTTTCCTCATCTGTAAAATCAGCTAGAGAAAGAAATGGCAAACCACTTTAGTATCTCAGACAAGAAAACCTTAAATGGGTTCACTAAGAATCAGACATGACTGAAAAACAATTGAATGACAATTCAATGACAATTGAATGTTTAATGAGTAGTTTGCCAGTGAAGGGAAAGGGAAAAGAGAACAGGACAACTTTAAGGGATTTTGTTTTTAATCAACTGGCAAAAATTAATATAGTGGAAAATGGATGATGAGTAGAATAATAGAACAATCAGTGTAATCAAAAAGAGGCAGGATTAATCAAAGAAGGCTTTTGAAAAAGCATTAAAAGAGCCAGTGGAAATCAATGTGTACATTGTGCACACTGACCCTACTGTCATCATCCAAAAGCATCATCAGGCATTTGTGTCTACCTGGTTTGTGCTAGGTACTTTACAAAGCAGTTTGGACAAAGTTTGTATCATCCAACAGGACAAAATATTAATGTGAAGGGATGTGGAAAGGGCATATACACTACAGGGGGAAAATAAGAGTAAAAAATTCATAAGTAACTATGGAGAGTTTGCACAAAGCAAACATAATCTGGGATCACAGGACAAGTCAATGAATATAATTATGGGATCACAAGATTTAAAGTCAAAGAACATTGAGAAATAATGTAATCCAATGGTTCTGAAAATATGATCTGTCTGACAGAGAGATTTCTCTTACTTCCTAAGACCCTTTCAGGAGATCCAGGAGATCAAAAGTTTTATGCAATAATATTAGTAGAGTTTAATTTTTAATAGTACAAATGTCAATAACTATAATCTACATTAACAAAGATCTTTTGGGGGATTCATTATTAATTTTTAAGAGGATAAAAATGTTCTGAGTCTGAAAAATTAAATTCATGTGTATAACCTCTTCATTTTATATATCAGTAATCTAATGACAAAACAAATTATGTGATTTACCATGTGAGGAATAGGTAGATAGCTGGAATTTGATCTTATGTTTTCAGATTTCAAATCCAGTGTTCTTGGCACTTGTTCAATGCTTCTAGAATTTTTCTTCTAGAGAGGTTGGGGCCAATATAGAGGAAGAAATCCCAGATTTGGAGTCAAAAGACCTGGGTCTATATTCTTCCTCTAATATTTGCTCCCTGTGTGAGTGTGATCAAGTCACAAACATTTATAAGTCTTGGTTTCCTCATCTTCAAATAAGAAGATTGACCTAGATGATTTTTCAGGTCACCTTGAAATGAAGCTTTTTCCTGACATCCCAAATTTTTGGTTTCTCTTGTCCCAAACTTCCTTGAATTTTTGTTGTTATTTACATGTCTGACTCTATGATTATATTTGAGGTTATCTTGATAAAGATACTAGAGTTGTTTGACATTCCCTTCTTCTGCACATTTTACAGATGAGAAAACTGAGGGAAACAGTTAAGAGATTTGCCCAGAGTCAAATTTATTATGAGGCCACATTTGAACTCAGGTCTTCATGACTCTAGGTCAATTGTTCTGTCCATTTAACCATCTAATTGCTCTAACTTGAATTTACCTACTTTGTATGCATTTATATTTATTTTGTGTATATTTACTTGTGTCTCTTTGTATATGTACTGTTATACATATACTGTGTACCCAAACACAACATAAATGTGCTGTGCCTAAATGTACTTTGTTTTTGTTGTTGTTAGAATGTAAATTTATTGAATAAAGAATAGACTGCTTCATTTTGTCTGTCTCCTTTCCCACTTGCGAACCATCTCTCCATTCCTTGTAATAATTATAGGGCCAGGTACATGGCAAATACTTAAGAAAAGTTTGTTAATTGATTTTTTTAAAGAGAGAAAACACATAAAAGAGGAACATCTGACACAGAATCTCAATACAATGCCTACATTTAGACTAGAAGAAGAGGGAAATCTTGAAGAAACTTGGATGAGGTTAATAAAAGTAGGTTGTAGTTGATAAGTTTATCTCCCACAGAGGGCAAATATTTTTTTTTCCTGTCATGGGGATTTCCAAAACCATCTGTGTTGTCTGTGGGTATGCATTAAATGATGATGGCACACTGACAGACCAGGATATATCATTTGAGTGACATACAAATACCGGGAAGTCAAATCCTACCTTATTGGAATTTGAGCAAACCCAAAGAAAATCAGTGTGGAATAGTAGTTGGAGAGACAAACTTAAGAATTAGGAAAACCAGGACTAAAGTCTTCCTCTGGTATGTACAGACTGTGACTCTGGCCAAGTCACTTAATTTCTCAGTTACCTCCTGCAACTCTATGACAGTAAGTTACTTATATGGGCTGAGGAAAAAATAAATAAATGAAAATGGAGAATCGTGATTTTTCTCCACTATGTTGGCTACTGTATATTCATTCCTACTATTCAGTAGATTTCCTTTCAATTTAAAAAAAACTATTCCTCTTCTATAGAGGGATTTGGATTTCTTTTCCTACTCTAAGTTTCTTAACCCTTGTAAGAGATATTTGCATTTTTTGGCAAACTGACATGGGAGCTTTTCATATAACTTACAATTCATTGTTTGTTGCCTTAGCTGATTAAGATCTATTTTATGCCCATAGTATGTATGATGATAATATTTCTTGCTGTATTTGATATACTTTGCAGTGGTAAAAGATGAACCCTTGCTCAGACAGAAAATAAACGAAGTTCTTATAGAAGATGTATTTTGCAAGATTTGTATGGAAGAGAATATCACTATTTAGGGAGAAGATCAAGCTTTGAGCTTTGAAGAGAAGGGCAAGGTCCCAAAAGTAAACCACCTCCACCCCAAAATGATAATTTATTTACCTTATCTATGTCTCAGTTTCCTTAATGGGAAAAATAAAATAGAACTTCCTTTGGCATGATAAGTAGTAGTAGGGGGAAATGTGCTTTTTCTTTGTATCCTGGCATATTTTTATACATTAATATTTGATATTCAAATCCCTTACTATAGTCCTTCTCTTACCCTTGCAGGAAGGAAAAGAGTAGGAGTTACAAATATATTATGCATATGTGATGTGTTTTGAAGATACATAACAAACTTCTTCTTTTTTTTTTTTTTTTTAATGATATGGTACTGGGGGACAGTCTTGGATTTGGGTCAACAGTCCAGACCCAAAGTTCCAACTCTGCCACTTATTACTTCAGTGAGCACAAAAGTTATATATTTTTTGCTACCAGACATTAGTATTCTCAACTATAAAATGAGAAAGTCAATTAGTTGGTAAACATTTATTAAGTCTGCTATGTGCCAGGTGTGGTGTTAAGAATTGGAATACAAAGAAAGGCAAAAGGTGATCTGGAGGCACCCACAAGGTTAATGAGAGAGACAACATACAAACAATTAAGATGAAACAAGTTATGATGTGGAATAAATAGGAAATAATGAGCAAAGGAAAGGCACTAGATGTAAAGCCCATCTATGAACAGCTTATTATACAAGATGGGATTTTAAGTGGGAATTGAAAGCAATCAGGAAAGCCAGGAGGTGGAGTTGAGGAAGGAAAGCATTTCAGGTATGAGGGATAGCCAGTGAAAGGTATGGTCAGGAGAAGGAGTGTCTTGTTTAAGGAACATTATTGTTCTGGTTGTTTGTCCTTCATTCTCCAAAAGGACCATGACATCAGGGAGGGGATGCCATGACATGCAAATGAACTGGATTTGAAGGAGGGAAGGCTTGGCAAGGTCACCTGCCTCACTTTCTCTTCCAGAGTCAATTGAGTCCAGGGGCCAGATATTGATAAAAGAAGCCACAGTAACTAGGAGGAAGGAGGGTGGTGTAAGGAAGGTAGGCATAAGAAAACTGGAAAGTAAGAGGGCAACTTTGATACGTGATAGCCTTTGATCATCTAGCTCCTCTCCCTGAATTTCCTAATCAGACTTGAAGATTTGTAAAATCTCTCAAGAGCTTTAAATCCTGTGACTAAAAATAAACCATGGAATTTAGTTTTCAGTCATTTGTTGTGAGATCCAGGAAGTAGTATCCTATAGAGGAAAAACATTGACTCAGAAAAGAGTTAGAAAAGAACATTGATTCAGAAGTGGCTTCAAATTCTACTTCAGTATGATCTTGAGCCAGTCATTTAACTTCCTTGGGCCTCTGTTTCCTCATCTGAAAAAAAAAAATGGTATTTTAGATTAGTAGTTTCAAATCATATTCCTAAGGGAACCTTTAGGAGTCCCCAAGACTCTTTCAAAAGGCTCAAAATTATTTTCATATCAACATGCTATTTTATAATATGTTAAATATTGATGACCAATAAAATTGACAGTATTTCTTTAGATAGTAAGGGGGTTCTAAAAACAAAAAAGTGAGAATTGCTACATCTCTGATTATATAATTACATAATTTTTCATGCCTCTCTGGAGTTTTACAGTCAAGCTATGACACAGATGCACAACCCATACAGGAATGCATTTAAATGTTGTTTTTGTTGTTCAGTCATTTTTCATTCTTGATTTACTCTTTCTGACCTCTTTTGAGGTTTTCTTGGCAGAGATACAGAAACGGTTTGCCATTTCCTTCGTCAGCTCATTTTACAGATGAGAAAACTGAGGCAAACAGGTGACTAGCCTAGAGACATATGGCTAGGAATTATCTAAGGTCAGATTTGAACTCAATAGGAGTCTTTCTGAGTCTAGGCTCTGCAGTCTATCTAGGGCAACATCTAGTACCATGGCATAATGTTTAATTATTGTTTTTCTGCTTCAAGCTCTAGGCATATTTGTCCTCTTCAGTTTCACACAGAGAACAAGGTTTGAGATTCTACTATAGGTTTCCTCTTCAAAAATAACCCAGACACAGAGTACAACTGAGTTTGACTTTAAACTGAAACCATGCAGCACTTAAGTGCATTTAAAGAGCACTTATTTCCCATGATACCACAAAGGGACTAAGTTTGATCTTTGAACTCAAAAGACTAAGTATATCTTTTCATCAGGCATAGGTCTGTCTGTCTCCTAAGATTCAATGTGATAGAGACTTGTTTTTTTTTTAATTTTAGATCAAATCCTTTGAATTTTCATCAGAACCTATTATCCTTGTTATTCACCTGTTATGACTATTATCTACAGGCCTATAAACTATAGAAAAGTGTTCCCATAGACAGAGTGCATTCAGGACTTTTCCCAGCCTTTAGAGAATCTCAGTTTTAACATAGCAACAGCATCTCTCCCTCATGTAACTCCCTGTTGCCTATGAGATAAAATGTTTACTCCTTAGTACAGCATTTTAACCCTACATTTCTAGACCTCTTCTCTCCCATAAATACTCAGTGTCCCAGGAAACTGATTCCTAATAACTTCTGGCTCCATTTACTCCTAAACATTTTACCTCTTGATCCTTGCCTAATACAGTACTTCAGCATCTACCTCTTCAGATCTACCCAGTTGAAAGTGACATTTTTTCCCCAAGAACTTCTAAGAGAGTTTTGGAACCTATCTTGAAATTTTGATTTTTTATTCATTCATTCAAGATTAAATAAGCAGTTATTGGGTACCTCCAATATACAAAGCATATTGGATATATACAAATATACAAAGGGATTACAAATGGAAAAATAAATCCCCTTAATTATACCATAAGCTCCTTGAGGGCTGGAATTGTATCAGTTTTCATCTTTGGGAAATAAATATTCACTGAAACTAGCACAATGCCTTGCATATTGTACAATAAATTTCTAATGAATTATAAGTTTTAATTGATAGGCTATTACTTTAAGTCATTTTCAAAGTAGAGCTGATATGAAGTAGGAAAATACATTCAGGATGACAAGATGTAAATTGTGGGTTTAAACTGAATTTAAAATCAGATTTCTACACTAAAAAGTGAATTTCACAGATTTGATCACATATTCTATTGTTTGGTCTATCATTCTAAATCTTCAGATTTTTTTTCCATCCAGATATAGTATTTACTTATGAAGTCATGAAGTTTTTCCTCCAACCTAAACTTTAAGATTCATTCTTTTTTTAATACCTCTTCTCACAATGTGGCTAATATCTTCCTGCTACTGTCTGGTTCACAATATGTCCTATTGTATCATCCCTCTGAGTCTTTCCCAGGGGCTTCATGCTCCAAATATTTCTGGATTTTTGCCTTTAGCAAAATTTATATTTCTCTTTTGACATTCTTTGTAACCTTTCTATCCTAGGAAGTATTTGATTTAAATTTTTTTCCACATTGTAGATAATAGTTTAACTACACTACAGGTCCATGTATTTGCATTTTAAGATTATTTTCCTATAGATGATTCCTTAATTCAAAAAGGAACATAATGTTAATAATTTCAGAGAGAGACGGCAACACTCGTAAGTCACATTTCTCAATAATAGCTCTCATATAATATCAAAGGTTTACAAAGCACTTTACAAATATGATCTCATTTTATATTCACAAGAATCCTGGGAATTAGGGGCTATTACTTTCCCCATTTTATAGAGGTAGGAACCAAGGATGAGAAAGGTTAACTATCCTGCCTAGGAAGACAGATACGTCCAATGAGTGTCTGAGACTGGATTCTGAATCAATTCTTTTTGACTCAGTATCAATCACTAATGTGCCATCTAGTTACCTGCATTTTCTCTTTAGATAATTATAATGTGTTTTCCCCAGAACAACTCTGTAAGGTTCTATAATTATATAATCTAGATCACAGAATTTCAAGAGTAAGAAGGAATCTTGGAAGCTAAGCTATTCTAAGCGATACCTGAAAAAAAAAAATAAAAAATCCTCTGTGGAATCACCAACTGGTTATTCAGCCTTGCTTAAAGACCTTAAGGGAGGAATTATTTACCCTCTCCCCAGGAATCTCATTTCACGTTTAGATAGGTCTAATTGTCAGGAAGCTTTTCCCAACATTAACTCTGAATTTGCTTCTTTTCTACCCTTTCTTCTTAATTCTGGCCTCTGAATACAAGGCAGACAATCTTAATCCCCCTTCCACATGAGAGCCCTTCACATTTTTGAAGGCAGCTATCATGTTCCCCTTGAGACTTCTCTTCTGAATTCTGGTTTGGAAATGTTTTTTCTCTTACCTTTTTTTTAATTAAAACATCTGCCTCTCTTAAGCATCTTTCCTATTTTCTAGGAACTTTCAAAGATCAGGCTGTGGTTCAATAAATCACACATGCCAGTTCATTTAGGAACTAAAAGTAGTATTTTCATTCACTAAAGACTTTCTTAGTATTTTATTACTTAGCTTGGGTATCAATTTGCTATTAGATATTGTTCCCTGTTTCTTTAACTGATTTTCAAATGGCACTGGTCCTTAACTCCTTTGATATCCCTGTTACATTTTTCTAAACACATTCAAGCTTATCACTGCCTTCCTAAAATGGGATGCCCAGAAGTGAACACAATACCTCAGATATGATGTAACTAGGCAGAAAATACAGTTTTTCAGCAAGTTCTCTAGACTTATTAAACATTGAATCTCCTTTAATACATGCTATAGTTGCTTTGGGCAGCTAGGTGATGTCAGAGGATAGAGTAATAGACCTGGTCAGAAAAACCAGAGTTCAAATTTGTCCTCAGACACTTACTTAGCTGTGTGACTTGTGCAACCTCTTTGTCTCAGTTTTCTCATCTGTAAAATGAGGTAAAAAAAGAAATGGAAAGCCATTCCAGTATCTTTACCAGGAAATCCCCAAATGGGGTCATAAGGAATCAGTCATGACTGAAAATGACTAAACAACAGTGATGGTTTCTTTGACTTTCTTGGCTTTCATCATTATGTGATTCATTTGGAGCTGTTTTAATATCATTAAATCCTCCAAATATTTTGCAAATCAACTGCTGTCTAACTATGCTTCCCTTTATTTGTACTTTTGAATTTTTTAACGCAAATCTAAGACTTTACATTTAACATTATTAAATTTCACCTTCTTACATTGAGCCCATTGTTCTAATTTGTTACAATACTTTGACAAAATATGAAATGTGTTAGCTATCATTCTTGATTTCCTGCCATCTTTATATTTACCACTGATGTCATTATCCACATGATTGACAAAAACATTAAATTGCACATGGCCAAATATAATTCTCTGGGACACTTCATTAGAAACCTCATTCCAAATTGACATAATCATTGCTGACTATATTTGGGTTCTGGCCATTTAGTCAATTTAGAATCCAGCCAATTGTAATATTGTTTCCATTTTCTCTGCAAGAGTAGTATCATATACAACTCAGTTTATTTCCAGAAATGATTAGAGAAAAAGGAAAAGAACATATACTTTATTTTTCCTCCTCAGTTGTATTTTATTTTTCCAAATACATGTAAAAATAGTTTTTGACATTCATTTTTGTAAGACTTTATGTTGCAAAATTTTCCTCCCTTACTTCCCTCCCCAAAGCAAGCAATATAATATAGGTTAAACATACATGGATATATAGGCCCTTTAAACTTTTTATATTTGTTATATTGTATAAGAAAAATCAGACCAAAAGGGAAGGAAAAAATTATGAGAAAGAAAAAACAACCAAACCAATAAACACTTTGATCCAGTCTCCCTAATTTTCTCTCTGAATGCAGATGGCATTTTTCATCCCAAGTCTATTAGAATTATCTTGGATTATTGTATTGCTGAGAAGAGTCAAATCTATCATAGTTGATCATCAGATCATCTTGATGTTACTATGTACAGTGTTGCTCTGCTTGCTTAACACAACATTGGTTCATGTAAGACTTTCAGGCTTTTCTGAAATCAGTCTGCTTCTTTTATTATAGAATAATAATATTCCATATATTCATATACCATAACTTAGCTATTCCTCAATGGATGGCTATCCCCTTAATGTCCAATTCCTTCAAAGATTTTTGCACATGTGGGATCTTTTTTCTCTTTTATGATCTCTTTGAGGTACAGATCCAATAGTAAAACTGCTGGTTTAAAAGATATGTGCAATTTTGTAGCCTTTTACACATAAAATGACCTATATTTTCTAAAATCTTTATAGCAGCTCTCTTTGTGAACAGGAAAACAGGAAATTGCAGGGATGCTCATTTATTGAAGAATGGCTGAGCATATTGTGGTATATGATTGTGATGAAATATTACTATGATATAAGAAATTATGAGCTTGGTATTCTTAGAAGAACATGGAGAAACTTGTACAAAATAATAAAGAGTGAAATTAGTAGAACTAAGAGAACATTGCATAATGGAACAAAGTTCTTTTAAGAACAACTTTGAGTAACTAAGTCATTTGATTATTATTTTAATACCCAAATTAGCTACATAGGACATATGAAGAAAGAGGTTCTCTACATCCAAAAAAAAGAACTAATAAATAGAATTACATTTAGGATGTAAATTCTATTTACATTCACACACACACACACACACACACACAACACACAACACACACATATTTGTATCTAATATTAGCTATCTCTTGGAGAATTGGGGTTAGGTAAGGGAAAAAAAGTTATATGATAATTATATTTCTAAAAGGAATAACAAGTTGTACAAAATAGATTTGCAGTTTCCTGTGCAGTCATCTTTTTTAATACTATGTAATGGAAATGCTTGTTTTATTTCATAAACAAAAAATAAAATAAGTAAATAAATTGCAGCACTTGAGTGAAATACTCTCCTAAAAGAAAGTTAAACTGTATCTATATCAATACCCTGCTCTTTTATTCTAGAAACTCTATCAACATCCAAAGTTCTTGATGAAGCTATATTGATTTATTTGTCAAAATTTTCTTTAATGGCTAAATTTTTGGCAAATATTAAAATCAAGCATATGGAGCTGTGGTTTGCAAGTGTTTTTCTCTTACCTTTTTTAGAAAATCAAAACATTTGCCTTTCTTAAGAATCCTTCCTATTTTCCAGGAACTTGCAAAGATCACTGACCATGCTTTAACAAATCACATACACCACTTGATATTTATTTGGGCAGCTAAATGCTCTCTTAGTATTTTATTACTTATCTTGAGTATCAATTTACTATTAGGCATTTTTGCCTTGTTCTTTCCAAGCTGGTGATTAGTTTGCTTTATAGGAGGTGAGAGGTTGGAAGGTTGGGAGGTTGGGAGAATAGGGAAGCAAAATAAGAGGAGTTCTGCTGCACTCTTTTGTCAATCATTACTGTCCTGTCTGCTTCAAATAGCTATCTCATCCATCCCTTGACTTTTCCCTGTCCCCCAATTAAAAAGAAAAAAAAAAAACTAGCACCCTCTTTTGTCTCTCTTTTCCTCCTCTCCTCATTAGAATGTGAATTCTTTAAGAGCAAGGATTTTTTTTTTCTCTTGGTGACATCCCCAATGCTTAGCACAGTGCCTGGCACATATTATTGTTTAATAAATGTTTGTTTGCTGATTCAGTTTCCTCTCCACTGTCAGCTGATTCAGATCTTTAGCACTGACAATTTTGCTATAGGACCATACTATACTCATCCTCTATTAGCCCCTCTTACTTCCTTCTTCCAAATACGTCATTCAAAAAAAAATCCAACTTGATCATTGAAACTCCTCTACATCCATATCACTTTCTTTAGTAACTCCTCTTTTTCTCTCTGTTGCAAATCTTTTCCTTTGTGGCTTCAGAATTGCATGCTTGAGAGTTTTCTGTCCCTCCTGTGATAACTTCTCGATGAAAATTTTAACCATAAGTACTGTCTTTTTCTCTGAACCCATGAAAGTTTCCTCTCCTCTGTCACAAATAATAATAATAATAATAATAATAATAATAATAATAATAATGATGATGATGATGATGATGATGGCCATTTTCACCATAGGAACTAGTTTCTCCTTTTTGAGAAGAAGTAGATTCAGAATACAATTTTCCCTTAGTTGTTTCCTCTTTTTAAGGATAATATTATCCTGAAAACAGGTAAGGAAGTTATCAGTCACTTTGATTGTCAGAGGAAAAAAGGATTCCTACAAATATCTGGGTAATGTAAAACTATGTCTACTGCATCAGGCCTCTAGAAGTTGGTAAAATATTTCCCAAATATCTCTTTTGTTCCTTTCTTCCTATCTAAATCTTCTGCAGTATATTCAAGTGCAATATCACTTTTATTTCTGCTGCTAATCTAAGTAGGTAGTATAGTAATATTACCTCCATGTTACAATTAAAGAATGTAAAGCTCAGAGAGTATGTGCATTACCTCAGGTCACACAGCTAGAGTATCAATAAAGGTCTTTTAGACACTCAAATAGCACTTTGCTAATGCTTACATTTACCAACATTTAGCTTTAATTTTGATTTCTATGACCTTTTCCCATTGCCCCTTACATTTTTTCTACATGATAACTTTGTCCAAGAGACAGCATGTCATGCATAATGCATAGAGAGCTGATTTCTTAAAGACCTTGATTCCAGTTTATCTCAGGCCTGCTTTGGCAGTAAAACCCTGAATAAGTCACTTATCCTTACTTAAACTCAATGTAATAGGCAATTTTCTATTTCAGAAAAGGTGCTGAGCTGTCATGGTTAATTATCTTCATCAGGAATTTCAAATATCATTGAAATCAAGGGACAGAAAACATACTCTTACTATATTATTTTGATTTTTAAAGTGAAATTCATAAAACTGTTAATGCGCTTTCCCCTTAATTCTTTTTTATTTTCTTATTTTTTCTTCCAAGATAAATTTGGGTTGTTAGAAACATTTTGTTTGCAAACATTAACCTATTTCTTCCTTTTGAATTGTGACTGCATTAAAACTCTTGATTCCTACTGCTTCCAATTAACTTTCAGAAAATTCTATGGAACAATCACATGTTAGGATTTGGGGACATTTCCTAGAAAACAGTATATTCTGGTACAGACAAGTACTAAACAGGTAAGGGCCCAGCTCTGGGGCTATTCAGAAGCCATAAATTCTATTTAAAGAATAACTTTTGATAATGGGTCATTATTTCTTTCTCATGGTACAAAAATAATTATAATAATTATAATGTGAAGTACTTCTCATTAAGTGTGTTCTCCTTAAAGTACCAAGGGAAAATGATAGAAGAAAATAGACTCATTTTAAAATACTTACACTTAGATATATTTTAAATAATTACATAAGCACATTACAATATAGCCTATAAGGGGATTTTCTCCCACAAGCCCATACCAATTTAGGATAATAGTAGGAGCAGGAAGACATGCCTTAAGAAGACTAAAGACACAGTCCCACCAATCCTTGTCTGATTTGAAAAATTCTCCTCAAGTGCTTAAGGGGAACAAATTAAGATGGTGTGTTTTGTCAACCACTTGAGTAAGCCCTTAGAGATAGTGAATCAGTGAACATTTATTAAATGTCTACTATATGCCAGACAGCATTGTAGGACCTAGGGAATACAAATAAAGTATAAAAAAAAGCAAAACAGCCTCTATTATCAAAGATTTTTTTCTCTGTTGAGAAAGATAGCATACACAATCCATCTTTGGGGATGTCAATTAGGTGGGCATCTGAAAAGCCTTCTTATAGAAAATGGTACTTGAGTTAGTTGTTTTTGTTTGTTTTGTTTTGTTTTGTTTTGTTTTGTTTTGCTGAGGCAATTGGTGTTAAGTGACTTGCCCAGGGTCACACAGCCAGTAGTGTTAAGTTTCTGAGACAAGATTTTAACTCAGGTCTCCTGATTTCAGGGTTGGTGCTCTATCCATGGGGCCACCTAGCTGGCCCACTTAAGTTAATTCTTGAAGGAAACTAGGGATTTGGGAGGTGAGGGTGTTCTGGATAAGTCTGGGATTGGCAATTATACAAGTTTAGAGATGGGAAATGGAATACTGTGGATAAAGAATAGTAAGAAACACAGATTGAGAAATAGTCATATGAAAAGATAGGCAATGATAGGCTTATTCACCAAATTCTGGACTACTAGAATGAATAAGTCAAATTCTTTTGATTATTTAAGAATGGGTGAGATGTTTATATGAAACTTAGATGAGATAGCTTTCCAGATTAATATCAGAAAGCAAAGCTAAAGGAGAAACTGTAACACTACTTTAGTGAGCAGGTAATAACCAAAAAAAAATGTATAATACTTAAGAGTTTCTATAAGTATGAAAAAAATTCACAGAAACTATCCCATTCTGTACTGGAAAGAATTTTCATTTTCACTTTACATTTTCATTTTACACATAAGGAGACTGAAGTATTAAGTAACTTTTTTACTTATTTAAGGTTCCACAAACTTTGAACTCCATAATAATAAAAACTAGTATATTCAAATAATTGCTAATCATTTAAGGTTTATATCAGAAAAGACAGACATGCCCTCATATTCATCATTGCCTAGATGTCACTGGTCAGTCAATACTGAGTTGAATGAACTGTGGATATGAACCCATGTGGTTGTTCTTATATTTTTCAAAAAATGTAGTCCCTCTCAAAATGTTAAAATTATGTGTGTATTATTTTAATATCTTGTTTCCATACTCAAAGTTCTCCCTTTCTTTTAAATATTTCATTTAGTTTTTCTGAATATTTAGCTATAGTAAATAGACTGCTTAATGAAGAAGTCCTATGGGCATGGCTATAATGTTTTCTTTGATATGAAAGATCCAGCAGGAGGGAGTATCATTCTATTTGGCTTGATTAAGAAATGCCTTTCTAGAAGAAGAAGAAGAAGAAGAAGAAGAAGAAGAAGAAGAAGAAGAAGAAGAAGAAGAAGAAGAAGAAGAAGAAGAAGAAGAAGAAGAAGAAGAAGAAGAAGAAGAAGAAGAAGAAGAAGAAGAAGAAGAAGAAGAAGAAGAAGAAGAAGAAGAAGAAGAAGAAGAAGAAGAAGAAGAAGAAGAAAGAAGAAGAAAGGAAGAAGAAGAAGAGCCAAATACTGCTATTTTTTCAGATTTATAATACATAAAGTAATTGTTTTGGCAAAAAACATATTCAGAGCACAAAAAAATTTTTTCTTAATTATTAATGTTCATATCATCTCAAGAGTTCCCAATGTCTCATTTTGAATGAAATTTCCCTTTTTTTATCATTGTTCCAATCTAGCTTCATTGCATGATATAGAAAGTAAAGATATGTAAGTAATCCTAGGGAATAATTACATAAACATGTTAGAACACAGGTTTAAGCATGGTGGGGAACCAAGAGATCATCTAGCCCAATTCTCCATTTTACATAAAAGGCAAATGAAATACAGAGGAGTTAAATGGTAAATAACAGGTCTGGAATTCAATCCATGTCATTTGACTCTAAAATCTAATAGTATTTTGAGGGTAGTGTGGGAAGAACAGCCAGAAAACCAGTGTATTTTAGTGTAAATTAAGGGAAATTAAATGGAAAAAAGAGTAGAAGTAGATTAAGTTGTGAATGGGGTTTAAATACCTGAGACAAACATTTGATTTCCAGAGGCAATAGGAAGCCATTGGAACTTATTGGGAAAGGGAGGTAGAATAACATGATCAAACTTAGGAAAATAACTTTTTGTCTTCTTATTAGTTGTCTGTAATGTTAAGGTTTGCCTTCAAAAAAGGTAAGAGGCATGTGATTATAAGATATGTTAGAGACATAGAGATAACTTTCTATAGGCCAGGGAAAGTTGTGAAAATCAAGATCAAATGGGCTGTTTTGCATTTTTAATAAAACGTTTATTTACTGTTGTATTTAAGTAATGCCCTGTTTTCTTAATATATAAATATGTATCTCTACATATATCTATATCTATATATACATGGATGTGTGTATATCTATCTATTAATTCTCTACATATCTATCTCTGCAGTTCCCATTTACAATCACTCTGGATATATGGAAGCAATGTTGTAACCAAAGTCTACTGTCATAAAATTGCTAATACTTTTCCATGACAATAATGTTAAAATTGGGAGTCAGAATTTGACAGAATTAGAGCTTTGGCATAAAATAAATCATAACTCTAACCTGCTATGATAACCTGCTATATGATCACAAGGTCAGATAGAGTAAGTCTAATCTTCTTTGTTTCTTTTAATGTAATAAAATATGCTTTATGTCATAAAATCAGAGTATTTTAGATGTAAGATAAAGCTTAAGATATAAGATCTAAAAGATATATTGTATCTTACATATAAGATATATCTGTAAGACATAATATACAAATTACCCATTCTAACTACTTTTTGTATCTGAGAAACTGAGGCTTTGGAATTTTAAGTGTAGAAAGTTCATAGTCACTTCTAGTCGAATCCCATTCTGCATCTTCATGGAAGCTTTGATCTGATTCATTTCTGCCCTGGGCTAGTTCCCCCTTTCTTAGGAAGTCTGGTGGGCTCCCTATTTCTAGAAGTCACCATGTTGGTCCAGTGGACATGTGATTGACATTAGTATTTTTGCAGCTCAGGACTCTAGAACTTAAAGACCCCAGCCTCAGCCCAGTAACAGAAATTACAGGTGAGTGCTATTTGTTCAAAGAAATGAAGATGTGCTTTATCTTTAAAACAAAAAATAATAATAAATATGAATATTATGTTGTCTGAGGGGGCAGGGGAAAAGACAGAGACAAACAGAGATTCAGAGAGAGACAGAGAGACATATGACATAATAATTACTGGCCTACCTCTGGCTTGGGTAGATATCTGATCTGAATTTGACCTGTCCATTCTTAAGGGAAGCTCTGATTTCTGTCTTTGTAGAAATTGAAAGAAAGGTCATACATACACCAGAAGAGACTAGAGAGTGGAAGGAGTTGTCTCCTACATATCCTACTATTTTTTTTTGCTGCATCCATTTTGCAATAAATAATGACAAGGTAGCAGAACCTCATTGTGTCCTACTACTTGATTTCAGAGCTTTGTGGCTATGGTAGCTTCATCAAGGGTTCAGAACAGTGTATTCAATTCAGTGTATGCTGATAAAGGAGAAAGAGTCAGACATCAGGCTATGGCATTTTTTTTTTCAAATTGGTGTGACATTTGAAAAATCATTGAGATGAAGATATCACAAAAGAATGCTAAGGACATTTAAATTCCCAATGGAGCCTTATTTGGCCTTTTATTTTCTATTTTATGGTATTATTAAGGAGAGTTCTCTCCATACAAAAAAGGTTGGATTTATTTTTCTTTTGTAAAATGTTTATTTTTGATGAAATATGAGTACATGTTCTTGACCAGAAAAGCTTGATAATGTGCTACTTCCCCCATTCCCTATAGACCTTCTTATAATATTTTTCTTACTTTAGTTCCAAGTGACTCAAATAATATGTATTTTTTAAAGATCTTAGTATCTCACTATGTGAATGACATCTCCAGTTGGGTGCATACTAATCTTTTATTAATAACACATGGAAAAGAAACTGTATTTTTAGTCCCTGTCAGCTGGCTTTCTACTTTTGAACTTAGCTTCTGTTATTCTTGATTTTATCCTAGAAAATTGGAGTGTCATTTTTAACTGTAATTTGAAGTTTCACCATTTAATTCCAGGGATTCACATTTGTTTAATTTAGCTGCTTGTCTTCTGAAATATATGACCACTCAAAACAGTCAGCTTTTTTTCTAGAAATGGAAGAGATCTTATAAAATATCTAGTTATAAAAATTATACTAATAACTTATATTTATGTAATTCTTTAATGTTTAAACAATGCATTCCCTACAACTACTCAGGGAAATAAGAAATGTAAAGCCTCTATTTTAGGCTAACCCTTTCATTTTACAAGAAGGAAAGTCAGACTCAGAGAATACTGTGACTTCTCTAAGGTCACATAGTCAGTTGTAAATCTAAATTTTTTCATGAGATTTATAAAGGAAAAGTTTACTCAATTGAACCCTTTGTTTTGTATTAAAAGTAAGATTCACATCTAAACTATGTTTTTTTGTTTGTTTTCTAGCAGGTGGGTAGTCTGTTTTCAAACCGCTCTAAAATGTGAATATTGTATATGATTGTGTACAGGTTAAGCACAGAGAAAATTTGTGTAAAAAACATTCCCACCCAAACTTAGACGTGTAAGCTATTATTATCCTTATGTATTCCTTATGAATTGATGATGACCACTTGATTAGGATGCAGTCAGTCAGTAGATATTTATTAAGCACTTATTAGATACGAGGTTCTGTATTAGGCAATAGAGATACAAAAAATGAAAGAATCCCTACTCAAAGGAAGCTTACATGGAATGTAGTTGATTCTTCTTTATCTCATGAATAAACTGTCCCCAACATTGCTCAAGAAAAGTCCATTTATTCTCCTTTTTAAAATTTTTTCATCTTATCCCCTATAGACTTCCAAATCTTCTTTTCTCTCTTGTTATTGCATCTCACCCTTTTCACTTATAACAGATGATTTTTCTTTACTGACATTACTTTTTTGCTGACCTTGTTGGTTAAGGACATGGAATGTTAGTTCTCATAAATCCCCCCTCTTTATTCCTCTAAACTTCTCAAAATTGTTGTACACTCTATTCTTGATGGTGGTATAGAAATTATATCTTTACCCTTCAATTAAAGATTGCACCTTCCAGGATCATTCTTCTAAAATAAAACCTCTCTTATTAATCTTCTTTTTTGGGGGGAGCAATATCAATTAACTTTTATTTATTTTTAATTAATTTAACTTTTTAAAATATATTTTAAGTTCCAAACTGTCTCTCTTCCTCCCTCTTCATTCTACATTAGAGAAGAATGCCACATATAAATAAATACATACCTAAACATATATATGTAAAACCACACTATGCATGCTTTTATTTATCCATTATTTCTTTGAAGGTAGATAGCATTTTTGTTCATAGGTCCTCTTTGGTTAACTTGAGTATGTATATTACTCAGAATAGTTTGATCATTCATAATTATTCTTTGAACAATTTTGCTATTGCTGTATACAACATTCTCTTGATTCTTCTCATTTCACTTTTCAGTATTTCATTCAAGTTTGTGTTTTGCTAAAATTAACCAGCTCATCATTTCTTACAGCACAGTACTATCCCATCACAGTGACATACCACAACATTTTTTAGCCATTCCCCAATTGATGGGTATCCTCTCAATTTCCCATTCTTTGTTATAACAAAGATAGCTGCTATACATATTTCAGAATATATAGAGTATTTTTTTACCTTTTTCCCTGATCACTTTGGGAAAGAAATCTCCTTGTGGGTATTGCTGGGTGAGAGTTCACCTCTAAAGCCTATTTTACTTACTAATTTTATGAATGTTATTATGTCTTTATCTCAGATCTGTATTCTGAGCTCTGGACTCACATATCTATATCTATATCTATATATAGAGAGAGATGTCTTCAGTACAATTCCATGTGAATGTCCCTATAAATACAAATTCAATAAATTCTATACAGAGCTTATTATTGTTTATTATTGTTTTCTCTAATATCTGTTCCTTTTCTAACTTTGCTATTTCTTATTAATTGCATTATTATTCTCCCAGTCTTCCATATTTGAAATCTTTTACTCTTTTTTTCTCCCTCACTTTCATAGCCAATCAATTATGAAATCCTACATATTCTATCTCAATATTACCTTTATCTTTTTCTTTCCATTTCTACTGTCACCATCCTGCTTCAGATTTTCATCAATAATTCCATGTCTCAATTGATACTGCAACATTAGTAAATAATTTGAAAACTATAATTAAAAACTTTGAATATCACTGATCTTCCCTTTTCAAATTTTACATTCTTAGGAAACTGCCTCGGAAAAGAGAGCATCAGTAAATTGTTTTGTTGTTTTATTTACCACTTTTGAATCTTCCTGATAGGGACTGTTTTACTTTTATATTTACTATCTGCAATCCTTAGTACAGTGATTGATATATAGTAAGCCTTTAATTAAAAGCTTTTTGTTCATTCTTTCATTCATTCTTTCTTGTGACTCATAAAGTGAATATGAGTTATTTTTTCTAATAATTTGAAAAAATGATGTTCCTACTAATTTAATCTAGGATATAGATTTTGATTAATTCCAAACTCTCTGAAACTACACATTATAAATTAGAAAATACTTTGAAATAAGTTTAAAAGATCCTATAGTTTTTGTAGACAGAACAATACATTATGATCATTAATATCATCAATATATTCAGTTGTAGAGGCACATAGGTCAAATAAAATTGATTTATTGGTAACTTGTTATATTCTCTTATTCTTTAGCAGTAAAAGTTTTATTTCAAAAGGCTTCATTTACATGAAGTCATAACATTTTGTTAATGGATTCCTGAATGATCATCTTACATCTGATAAAGTAGAAACAGAGCACTTCTAGCAATTGATCATTTTTCCATTCATTGGTCTTGGGCTTTTCATGTGGAGTTTGATTTATATGTCTTTTCTATGGTATAAATCCTTTATTTGCTCATGTTGTAATAAAGGCCTGATCTCTGGTTTTACACTCACTTATGGTCACTTTCTTAATTGTCCTTTCTTCTCATTTTTTTTAAAATTCATCATATGAGGCCATTGATTTTATTCTAATTTTGTGGATTTCCTCCCCTAGAGATATTTGGTTAAATGGTTTATTGATGAGCTTATAAATGCACATTGCAAGACTTTATGGAACTGTCCATTAATTTGTTTTTAAACTCTGGCATAGATGACAGGAAAATTTTGTGATTCTTGAGGGGAAAAAAAATACCTGAATTTAAGTAAACATATTTCACCCACCCATTTTCTTGACATTATGGAGGAAATGAAAAAAAAAATTAATCAGACTAGATGTTGCCTTTTTCCCCCTGCTTCTCTAGAATAGAAGGTGATGCAAACTGAAGTGAAATATTAATGTAGATTAGTACAACCAAAATGGAAAAAATCCAACTTTTTTTCTAAAAATTTCCATTATCCTTTTCTTTACTGTCACTTTCCACCATAGAAAATAAAATATTTGAATTTTTTTTATCCAGATGGCTCTACTTAGACATAAAGTGCTATTTTGATTATAGGAAAAGAAGTAAAAGAAGCAAAAAATCTAAATAAAAATGACATTTCTTAGGTTTCTTGGGGAAAGATTTTAAGTTCAAGAGATAAAAAAATTTTAAAGAGAAATAAAAGTTTTAAAAAATATTTTATAATAAAACTAAATTTGTTCCAATAAATTATATTTATATCAGGTGTCCCCCAAAAAACCTTCATTAAGACTTTAAAGACACACTGAATAGCACTGTAAAAGTTGGAAAATGCTTCATATTTTTTTAAAAAAATAGATATTTGAGCCTTATAACAAACCAAAAAGTACAGATGAAGGAAATGAGATTCAGAAAATTTAAAAGACTTATCTATGATCACAAAGCTAATAAGTATAAAGAACTGGAATTTAAATTAACATTTTATTGACTCCAGGTTCCTGCATAATGTCTATTTTATCATGTTGTCTAACTTCATTTTATTTCATTACTATATACATCATCCAACAATATATATATATGATATTATAAAAAACCTATCTAGCACCTTGTTGGATGATGCATATATACACATACATACATATGCTTACCTAATTGGTATAAGGAATTCTCTTACCTGGGAATTTCTTATTCCAATGAAGCTTACAAGTCAAATCATATGTGAAGCAGAAAGTACAAACATTTAAATTTTATGCAAGAGAAAACTGGGCTTTAGTTCAGTGACAAAAAGATGTTCCTAAAATTTATAGGTAACACAAATAGATGTAACAACTGAATGTTAAAACTGAGATCCAAAAAATTTGAATAGACTGGAACAAATGATGTCATTTGGGAGAAAGGGAAAGAAGGTTTTGTATTTGTATCAGAGTAGGGTTCTCTCCCTATAAAAATTCCATTCACGATAGAGAATGACAATTCATCTGTCTTATAGTTTTAAGGATCTGCCTAGGGTCGTTGGGGGTGGGGGGCAGTTAAGTACTTTATGTCTGCTCACATATTTATCAGAATAAAGACTTGAACTCACTGAACTCACTTGAACATCATTCTGATGCCAGGGCCAGCATTCTGTCTACTTTACGAGATGGAATTTAAGAATAAAATGTAACATTTTCCTCTTAGGTTCCAAATAGTAATAGTAAAAATATAATGTGGGAAGGATAAACCTAGGCAACGATTTTCTTTAAAAAATGAAAAAGCATTTTAGTTGACTCTCTATTTTAAAAGATAGAGAACTTGAAGTTCATGTTATAGTGCATTGTAGTTGCTAAAAGAGGGAATGCAACCTTATGTAACCCTCATGTCACAGGCTTTCAGAGGACACGGAGCACTAGTGGGAACTTCTCACATAACTGGCTTATTGCCCTTCGTCAGAAGTTGAACCAATTATAAAACACCAGCCCTTAAAAGGACATAATTCACAAGTTTAGAAAAGAAAATGTTTAATTGTATATCAAAGGAAACAAATAGAACCCATATAAAATATCAGCTTATATCAACAAGAAACTATTCTCTAGAGGTCTGTGTAATTTCATTATCTTATAATCAATTCATTAAGTAAAGGTATCACTGTGGTTAGAATGCTAGTTTAGAGTTAGAAAGGCCAAGTCTAATTCACTTTAGAACTTCAGAAACCTACTCTGTGATATTGAACAAATTACTTAACCTCTCTTGTCCTTCATTTCTCATCTTTTAAGTTAATGGTTTGAACTAGATGACTTCTAATGTCCATTCCATCTCCAAATCCATGATCCTGTTGCATGACTTCTAATAATTTCTAAGTATATAGTTTCACTCTATGCAACTGCCTAGAGTTATGGCCATAGTCACTACCGCAGTTACTTTATTTATCATCTTTCTTACCATCATCCATGGATAAAAATGCTATATCCAGGAGAAATGGGAAGCTCTGAGAAATGAAATTTTAAAGATTTGGAAAAAATAATTTTAATAAGTAATGATATAAAGACATTCAAATGGACATAGAAAATTTATTAGCCATAAATTTTATAAAGATTTGTACCAAAAAGGGAACACAGAGTAAGTATTAGGGCATTAATATAATGGTATTGTACAATCCTGTGGAAGTTGGGAGAAGTTCTAAACATGAGGAAAAGAGAACTAATGAAAGGATAAGAACACTTCTCCTGATGGTTTAGATAATGATATTAGGTGATTGAAAGAAGGCAGAATTCCTAGACTCTTACTTTTTTTCTGTTTCTTCTGCCAAAAAGGAATAATCTAGGTAGGGGAATGAACAAAAATAGTTAATAAGAAATTGAAATCTAAGATCCATGAAGAGATAGTAAAAAACTATCCACCTGATTTTGGTGAACCCAAGTTACTAAGCAAAGAAAAACTAAATCTCAGTGTATGGCAAGAAATGGTGAAAAAAACTAGTAGACATAATTGCTACATCACTGTCAATAGTTTCTGAAATATCTTGTTAAACAGATTTTCAGAAAGGAAGGAGAGAAGCAAATGCACCAATTATCAAAAATAGGAAGAGAATGAAACCTGAAAACTATAGACCAGTGAGCTTAATAAAGTTCTAAAAGATGATATTAAAGATATGCTTGTGAAAATATCTAGAAAAATACTTGCTGTTCACAAAAAGATTGCATGGTTTCATCTAGAGCAGTCATTTTAGTTTCACTGAATTTCCTTTATTTACAAGATTATTAGACATAAATATCAAGTGAAAAGTTTGTCTACATAAGTTTGTCAACATTTTAGCAGAGTGTTTCAGGTTAGTCTTGTGCACAAAATGGAAATACATGGACATGATAATACAGTAGATTGGTCAATTACTGGATGTAGAGCTTATCATTAATGCATTGTCTGTCTAATTGAAAGAAAATCTCTAATGGATATCTGTGCTATTTAACTTTTTAATCATTAACTTCAGTGGAGCAGAATTAGAATAAATGGAACAGCAATAGCAATGACAGTAACTGATATTTATATAGAGCTTTAATTTAATTTTTGTGAAGCTTTCTACATTCCTTATGTCATTTGAGTCTCATAACAACCTTTAATTCTACAGATATTATTATCATCCTAATAGAATTGAAATCTGAAAAAAAGACTTGGACAAAGTGAAGTATTAAATGGAGTCTTAAAGGATGAAAATATATGTGAACAAATATAAAAGTTTATAATTCAAAAGATCAATATCAGAAGTACAAGATGGGAAAAAATAAAAAATTCATGTGACAAAGGCAATGAATAGAAGATTTCACCATGTGAACTGTATTTGGAACATTTTTTTAAAATACTTTGATTTGGTAGAACAAAATGCCTCTCTACAAGCTCTTTCTAAGAACATAGCTCCCTTGAATATTTCACAGTTATAAAGTCTGTGAAATATACAGTAAAGGATAATTTTGTTTAGTGATCCTCTGATTATTAATATAGATTGAATCATAAAAAGCAGCCAATTGTACTGGTCACTGTGATAGATTCTAGCTAGCACAATGTTCACACCAAGGAGAGATTCCTAATAGAATTCACAGTTTTCTAACCATTCCAATTTGTGATGTCATTGAGATGATATTGTAATGATTGCATCAAATAGTGGAACATTACAGAGTCTCCTAAAATAAATTGATAATAAATCAAAAGAGTTTGATCTAACCACATAAGAAGAAACAAGTGGCTGATGAATGCCTATTTTTCAATCAAATCTGTCAACAAAATTTTATTAAATGCTTATTATAAACTAGGCATTGTGATAAATAATTGGGATGAAAAGAACAGCAAAAAAACAAAACAAAACAAAACAAAACAAAACAAAACAAAAACAAAAACCCTACTTACAGAGAGATCACTTTCTAATGGGAGAGCATGCAAATAAATAACTTTTGTAGAGACAGAGTTTAACTGAAAAGCTAGCCTCTGAACTCTTTTCCACCCCTGATATTCTGCAGTCCTCAGCTTTTTTTTTTGCATTCTTCTTCTTAAAATTTCTCACATCTTTGTGGCAAGACAATTTTATATTAAAAAGCTTCTATATGTGGAAATTTTCAATACAAAAGAGTATTAGTGAAATGACTATACACTTTGACTCAGACATCCTAGAACTAGCATGATCTGAGTGTAAAAGAGGGAAATAAAGGTACCATATATGCATCAATATTCTTAGTAGCATTTCATGTGGAAGCAAAGAATTGGAAGAAAAACATATGCCTCTCCTTTGGGGAACAGCTAAACAAATTGTGTTACACAGATGTGAATACTACTATGCTCTAAGAAATGGCAGATAGGAAGTATTTAGATAAGTATGGAAAGAACTATATGAACTGAAGAATGGCAGTAAGTATAAGCAATATATGCTAAGACTCTTAACAATGTAAATAAAATGAACAAAAAAAAAAAAAAAAAAAAAGATTCACAATTAAAATATCCAAGCTAGGCCCTGGAGAGACATTAAGAAAATATACTACTGTATGTGACTTTTTCTACAAAGGTAAAATTAGGGGTATGTGGGATGGTACAGGTGTGTAATATTGGATATACTGACAGATAGGATAGATAGAAATAGATCTTGAATTTAGAGTAGAAGGGACTTTAGAAATCATCTAATCTAATGCCTTCATTTAAAAGAAAAGCAAGGGGGGGGAGAGGATACACACTTCTTTCTGAATTTTCCTACTATCCTCACACTAATTGCAAAATTCAGCTTCTAAAATAGTGCTGGACTGGCAGAATCCATGAGTATTGGAAGTGCAGCAAATTACCAGGAGAAGATAATTTCAAAAATCACCAGAAAAGGTCTGTTTTGATTGGACTGGAGGAGGCTAGACTCAGGCAGGGAGGCAGAGCACAAAGGCCAGCAAAGGCCAGCATTGCTGAGCAGAGCTTAGTGGGGTGCGGTCTCCACAAGGTGGAGAATCTACAGGGAGGACTCTGCTACAGTGTTGGTTACTCTGCCTTGGTTGCAAGCCAGTAGATCAGCAGAGAAGTTATAAAACATCCAACACAAACACAAAAGGTAAAGAGTGAACCTGAAGTGCTGGAGTCTCATGGGACCTGGCCACACCCACCCAACCCAGAAGTGACTTAGTCCAATCCTAGCACAGCTGTTCCTGCTTCCTGGTCTGTAGAGGAAGCTAGGAACCTCTATTCTCTAAAAGCAGGACCCAACTTTTTTTTTTTTTAAGCTGATTAAAAAGACAAAGCGAGCTCTAACTATAGACAGCTTCTATAGTGAAAAAGAACAGATTTCAAACCCTGAGGAGACTAATGGCAGATTGTTTCCAAATGAAGCTCCAAAAGGTAATATAATCTAGTCCCCACAGCACAAGGCTCTTCTAGAATAAATTAAAAAGGATCTTAAAAGAGAGCTAGAAGGAAAATGGGGTAAGGAAAGGAAAATCTGCAAGAGGGTCTGGAAAAGGCATATAGCTCATTAAAAGAAAGATTTGATAAAGTGGAAAAAGAAAACAACTGCCTGAAATGTGAAATGGAAAAAAGTAAAGAACTCCCAGGAAAACCGAATTTATAAATTGGAAAAGGTAAATAATTCCTTAAAAATAAAAATTTGTGACATGGAAAGGATTCCATAGAGCAAAACAACTCATTTTAAAATTCAATTGGACAAATACAAAAAGAAGTATAAAAAAAATGAAGAAAATAACTCATTAAAAACTAAGAATTGAACAAATGGAGATGAATGACTTGATGAGACATCAAGAATCAGTCAAGCAAAACCAAAATAAAATGAAAAAATAGGAAAAAAATGTTAAATACCTACTTGGGGAAACAACAGACCTGGAAAAATAGATCTAGGAAAAAGAATCTAAGGATTATTGGACTCCCTGAAAATCATAATGAAAAAAAAAAGTCTAGACACTATTTTTTAGGAAATCATCAAAGAGGACCCCAAAATTAAAACTCCAAGGAATGTTGTGACTAAATTTCAGAACTATCGGACCAAGGAAAAAATATTACAGGCAGCCTGAAAATAACAATTCAAATACTGAAGAGGCACAATAAGGATTACTCAGAATCTAACAACTTCCATATTAAAGGATCAATGAGCCTGGAATCTGATATTCCAAAAGGCAAAGGAACTTGGAAGGCAGCCAAGAATAAACTACCCAGCTAAACTGAGCATTTTCTTCCAGGGAAGAAGATAGACACTCAATGAAACAGGTGAATTCCACTTATTTCTGATGAAAAAAACAGAGCTAAACAAAAAATTTGATCCCCAAATATAGAACTCAAGAGAAACATAAAAAGATCTCTTGAGAACTGTATTTCTGTTACAGGCAAACATAGAGAATGCATGTATAATTTGATATTACTGATATAATATAAAAAAGGAACTAGAGATGGAAGGGGGATTGTACCTGAAAAAGGGAAAAGTGGAGGTAAAAAAAGGGAAATTATGTTTCATGAATAGGCAAAGCAAATCTATTGTATCTGAGGGAAAAAATATTGTGTGAATCGTACTCTCATCAGATTTGGCTCAAAGAGAAAATATTAGACATATTTTGTTTACAGAGAAACTTTTCTCACCTCATTGAAAAGTGGGAGGGGAAAAGTGAAAAGGGAAGGAGTAGGAAAACTAGAAGGGAATACAAAAATAGTAAGGAAATGGCATAAGAAAGGGGGAGAGACTCTAATGGGGTAAAGGGGAAGGACTGCTTGAGGCAAGCAGTTGTCATAAGCTAACTACTGGGGAGAAGGATAAGAGGGAAAGGAAAGAGAAAAGAATAATCTAGAGATAATAAGATGGCAGGAAATACAGAATTAGTAGTTTTAACTGTAAATGTCAATGGGGTGGACTCACCCATAAAGTGGAGGTAAATAGCAAACTGGATTAAAAGCCAGAATCCTACAATATATTGTTTACAGGAAACACATTTAAAGCAGGGTAATACATACAGAGTAAAGGTAAAAGGCTGGAGCAGAACCTATTATGCTTCAGGTAAAATTAAAAAAAAAAAAAAAAAAAGTAGGAGTAGCCATCATGATTTCATATCAAGCAAAAGCAAAAACTGACCTAATTAAAAGAGATAAGAAAGGAAACTATCTTGCTATAACCTTTTTCATAGATAATGAAGCAATATCAATACTAAACATATATGCACCAAGTAGTATAACATCTAAATTCTTAAAAGAGAAGTTAAGAGAGGTGCAAGAAAAAAATAGACAGCAAAACTATAATAATGGGATATCTCAGCCTTGCACTCTCAGAACTAGATAAATCAAACCACAAAATAAATAAGGAAGAAGTTAAAGAGGTAAATGTAATACGAGAAAAATTAGGTATCATAGATCTTTGGAGAAAACTAAATGGAGACAGAAAGGAGTATACTTTTTTCTCGGCAATTCATGGAACCTATACAAAAATTGACCATATATTAGGATCTAAAGACCTCAAAATCAAATACAAAAAGGTAGAAATAGTAAATGCATTCTTTTCAGATCACAATTCAAGAAAAACAACATTCAATAAAAGGCCAGGGGAAACTAGACCAAAAAGTAATTGGAAACTAAAACTATAGACCAATTTCCTTAATGAATATTGATGCAAAAATCTTAAATAAAATATTAGCAAAGAGATTACAGAAAATCATCCTTAGGATTATACACCATGACCAACTAGAATTTATACCAGGCATGCAGGGCTGGTTCAATATTCGGAAAACTATTAGCATAATTTACTATATCAATAACCAAATTAACAAAAATCATATGATCATTTCAATAGATGCAGAGAAAACATTTGATAAAATTCAACACTCATTCCTATTAAAAACTGTAGGGAATATAGGAATAAATGGATTTTCCTTAAAATAGCCAGTAGCATCTAATTTAAACCATCAGTAATCATCATATGTAATGGGGATAAACTGGAACCATTCCCAATAAGATCAGGATTAAAACAAGCTTGCCCACTATCAATATTACTATTCACTATTGTATTAGAAATGCTAGCTTTGATAATAAGAGATGAAAAAGAGATTAAAGGAATTAGAGTAGGTAATGAGGAAACCAAATTATCACTCTTTGCAGATGATATGATGGTATACTTAGAGAAACCCAGAGAATCTGCTAAAACATTATTAGAAATAATCCACAACTTTAGAAAAGTTGCAGGACACAAATCATCACATTTATCATCACACATCATCACCAAATAAATCATCAGCATTTTTATACATAACAAAATCCAAAAGCAAGAGATACAAAGAGAAATTCCATTTAAAATAACTTGTTGGTAGTATAAAATATTTGGGAATCTATCTACCAAGGGAAAAAAATCAGGAATTATATGAACAAAAGTACAAAACACTTTCCACACAAAGTCAGACCTAAACAATTGGAAAAATATTGAGTGTTCTTGGATAGGTCGAGCAAATATAATAAAATGACAATACTACCTAAACTAATCTATTTATTTAGTGCTATGCCAATCAAATTCCCAAGAAACTATCTTACTGACTAGAAAAAATAACAACAGAATTCATCTGGAAGAACAAAAGGTCAAGAATTTCAAGGGAACTAATGAAAAAAAAAATCAAATGAAAGTGCCCTAGCTGTACCAAATCTAAGACTATATTTATTATAAAGCAAAAGTCATCAAATCCATTTGGTACTGGCCAAAAAATAGACTAGATGATCAGTGGAATAGGTTAGGTTCACAGGGCAAAATAGTTAATAACTATAGCAAACTAGTGTTTGAAACCCAAAGACCCCAGCTTTTGGAATAAGAATTCAATATTTGACTAAAACTTCTGGAAAAATTGGAAATTAATATGGCAGAAACTAGGCATTGACCAACACTTAACACTGTATACCAAGATAAGGTCAAAATGGGTTCATGATATAGGCATAAAAAATGAGATTATAAATAAATTAGAACAACATAGGATAGTTTACTTCTCGGACCTGTGGAAGAGGAAGGAATTTGTGACTAAAGAAGAACTAGAGATCATTATTGGTCACAAAATAGAAAATTTTGATTATATTAAGTTAAGTTTTGTACAAACAAAACTAATGCAGACAAGATTAGAAGAGAAGCAATAAACTATGAAAACATTTTTACAGTCAAAGGTTCTTATAAAGGCCTCATTTCCAAAATATATACAGAATTGACTCAAATTTATAAGAAATCAAGCCATTCTCCAAATCGACAAATTCAAAGGACATGAACAGACAGTTTTCGGATGAAGAAATTGAAACTATTTCTAGCCATATGAAAAGATGCTCCAAGTCATTATTCATCAGAGAAATGCAAATTAAGACAACTCTAAGATACCACTACACACCTCTCAGATTGGCTAAAATGACAGGAAAAGATAATGATGAATGTTGGAGGGGATTGGGAAAACTGGGCACTGATGCACTGTTGGTATAATTTTGAATGGATCCAACCATTCTGGAGAGCAATTTGGAACTATACTCAAAAAGTTATCAAACTCTATGTACCCTTTGATCCAGCAGTGTTACTATTGGACTTATATCCCAAAGAGATCAGAAGGGAAAGGGACCCATATCTGCTTGCATTTTTGTTTTCCTTCTCAGATTTTTTCTTCCTTCTTGATCTTTTTCTTTTGCAGCAAGATTACTGTATAAATATGTATACATATATTGGATTTAACATATACTTTGACATATTTAACATATATGGTACTATCTGTCATCTGAGGGAGGGGATGGGGAGAAAGAGGGGAAAATTTGAACAGAAGGTTTTGCAAGTGTCAATGTTGAAAAATTACCCATACATACCCATGTAAATAAAAAGCTATAATAATAAAAAATGCAAAAAAGATAAGGAAACCAAAGCCCAGAGAATAATTAACATCCTTTATATCACATGGGTAGTAAGTACCAGAACCAAGAATTGCATTCAGCATCTTTGACCCTAAATTCAGCATTCTATTCATTGTATCCAGCTGATAGGTTGATTGGTTTTGTGTCACTGTTTTTTGTTTTTTGTTTTTGTTTTTGTTGTTCTTGAAATCTTTGATAAAGGGATGCCCCACTGGTTAGGGGGAATTATATATATTCAGCAATAAAAATTATGTACAATCAAAAGGTATCAATAAAAGTAAGATTTGAAAAAGACACTGTTTCCTGAAATAACTTTGAAGGCGATGCATTCAGTTAGCAGGTACTAATTTTGGTAACTACTGTTGAAAAAAATTCAACAAAATTTTTTATTAAAAATCAGTCACATTATTTTATTGTCCCTCCTCATATCACTAATTTGACAGCCCAGGATGCTTACAGAATTACAGAATTTGTGAATTGGAAGGAACCTCAACCCCACCTAACTCAACCAATTTATAAGAAGACTCTCAACTATAAAAAACCAGATAAGTTATTATCCATCATGCTATGCTTAAAAATCTCCATGAAAGAAGAACTGACATTACCCATTAGTGCATTCCATTTTACTTTTGGATAGCTTAGTTCATTTTTGAGTTTTTCAAATTAAAAATATTCTTGGAAAAATGATTTTTCTTTTTAAGTGTTTATAAATTTTCCTTTATAAAACTCAGATTAAAAATACAATCTATTCTAATTAAAGGAACCAATAATTGTGATTCGCTTTTCTTGAAAATCCCAGAAGATATATTACCATTCATCTTTGAAAACTATGAAAAACACTTATCAGCCATTTTGAGAATCTTTATGCTTGTCTATCATATGAAAAGATTTGCATTGCTAAAGACAACATCCATTCTTCTGGTCATTCACTGATGATTTTTAATGCTCAAGAATAAACAATTTTTTCTGCCTATTGTGAAGAATATATATATAGACAATTGCCTCAGAGATAGTTAGAGAAGAGCAGAAAAGGACTTTGTCATGATGGGCTAATTACGATTTCTTTCTGATTTCTTTTGTGGTGAAATATTGTATATGAATTTTAAGAAGTTTGTACATTAGCATCCAGGAATCTCAAAATAATCACAGAGTAAAAACTTTTAAACTGAAGTGTTGATTGGTTATTGTGCTTATGTTTTTTCCTTTTGTACCCAAAATCATTCTGGAGATGAATGCTAAAGCTGCTCACTCATGTAAACTATCCACTTCTAAATTTTCCTCCTCCCCTAGCAGAATTGACTGGTGCCATATTTATTTCCTAAGCCTAAGGCTAAAATGTCTTGTGAAAAAATCCCTAGCTTCGATTTAACTCTGAAAATGAAATTGATTGATCCTGTTCACCATATACAATAATAGAACCAAAAGTGGATCAAAGGAATAAGAGGACAAGCAAAACTGCACCATTTTCAACAAAATTATCTATTTTATATAGCATTGCAGGGTAACAATAAGAATGCAAAACTGACATACACCCTCTCACTATCCCTCTATTCTTTTTCTGTCTACTTTTTTATCTTGCCCTCTGTCCTCACTTTTCTCTCTCTTCTCTCTGTCCCTCTCAATAGTGATTTGTTGAATAAACCAGAGATCAACATTTAGTCATTAATTATATGGAAGTCAAGAAAGGGTCAGATTGATGAGACATTATTTGTAAAGTTTGGAGGTAAATACAAAAAATGAAAATGATATGAATATTAAATGGTCTATTTGCAGATTTTCTATGGACTTGCCCTTATATCCTTTGGCTAGGCAAAAAGTTTTCTACAAATAATTGCAGTATGATGAGACACATCATGAACAATGAATAAATACAGATCCTTCCCAAATTCTTTTTGTTTCCTTTAGGACAGATCTCAGTGGATGGATTCATGCGCTATCTGAGTGGAGAAGAAAATGGAGTTGTTCCACCTGAGAAACTGGATTTGAATGAAGATATGTCTCAGCCACTCTCCCATTATTTCATTAATTCTTCACATAACACCTACCTCACAGGTACTTCATGTATAGCTCTTTGGGCTGCATCTATGTCTATCTATCTATTATATTTACTTACCTATGCTTGCAGCTGTTAAAAGTTGAATTATATTTACAACTCTATATGTATTAAGTGAAGTGGCCGATCCATTCCAAGTATTGTTTTTAAGTGTGCTAGGTGGTGGAAATAAAAAAATAAAGACAGAGTTGTCCTAAAAGTTAAAGAATTAACATTTATAGGATTATTAGATCATAGGTTGTAGAGACCCTTAGTTCATCCTTCACAATTCTGGAAAATAAGGTCCAGCAAAGTGATGTGATTGATTCCAAATCCAATACATTACTATTTCTATGTACTGTGTCTGGCCTTTTATTAATGTAGACATTTGAGATAAGTCTTGGAGAAAAGTTGGTGACTCTAAAAAAAGGAAAGTGTGTTTCTGGCATAGGAGATAGCTTATGTAGAGGTACCAAGATGGATAATACAATGCAGAATTTGGGAAACAAGAAAGGAGATCCATCCATTTGTCCAGGTTGTACGGTGTGTGAAGGAGGATATTTTAGAATAACCCTGATATTATAGGCTGAAGCTATATTAGAAATGGCTTTTTAGTGCCTAGCTCAGGAGTTTATATTTTATCCTCTTAATTATAAGGCTAAATTTCTAAGTTTCTAGATAAACAAGGTCAATATATACCCAAACCAGTCATATAGATATTGCTGTGAAATTCTAAATGCCTTTAAGCAATACAAATATTACTTCTACCTAGGTTTATTTCCCTCTTTTTTATTTTTATGCCTCCATAAAGTCTTTTGATTCATGACCAGTATATTAAGGCCAAACATCTTTCTGTATAACTAAGTATGTTACTCAGATGACCTTTAAACAATGTACTGTCTTCACTGAACATCTAGGACTATCGTCCTTAGCCTCCAGTGGTATGAAGATATTCTCTTCAAATAATAATGTGTTGTCTGTTTTAGGTGAAGAAGGGTTTCAGCTATGAGCTCACTGACACAGATTGATTACCTATCCTGTACTTCACTGTGGAGTTTATATAGTTTAGTAGGTAATGAGGAAGGAGAAATAGTCATTCATTTTTCAATTGCATCCTAAATGGGCATTCAGGCTTGCCAGATTTAACCAGATTACTTTTAAGGGCCTCTTCCCTGTTTTCATTGTAGCCTTTTTAAAAGCTGTAATATGATGAGTGTGCTTTCCATTGTAATGAAGTAATACATTTTAATTTTTAAAAATTAAATGAAGTCAAACATCTTTTTAAAAATCCAGAGATAATGTTTTCAAGTAGAACAAAATTATGTCAAACTCTTAATCTCTGAATTCGAATATGATGTTTTTCATGGACTTTGTCCTTGTCTATTTATCAGCCTCACAATTAGCCTGGGAAGAAAAGCATACAGAAGATTCAAATGTGTACATGCCTAGATATTTTTTTAAAGTTAGGCCAATCTCTAAATCTATATCTTCAGACTAACAAGAGATTCTAAACTGATTTTATCCATGAGTAAAGATAGTTAGAGTTTAAAAAAAAATCAACAAAATTTAGAGTGATAACCTGTAGGGGAAAAAAAATTGTAACATCATAGATTTAAGTTTGGGGTCATCTAAGACAATTCTCTCAATTTGAAAATGAGAGTACTGATTATTTGTCCAAGAAAACAAAGATAATGAATTTCAGAGTTAGGATTTGACCATGTTCCCATGATTCTCAAGCCAGGGTAATATCCACAGTACTTATATTAACAAAGATAATGAGTTTCAGAGTTAGGATTTGAACATAGTTCCCATGATTCTCAAACCTGGGTAATATCCACAGTACTTATTCCTTAAGATATACTTATACTTTAAGGGATTTTGATTCATTCACTCAGTGATTTACAATCAGCATAGAAAATAATGGCACAAAACCCAAGACAGATCAAAATGATATCTATTCAAATACTGTCTACCTCAATTTGAGCTTCGAAATGGTTGCAATATCTTTTTAACTCTATTATATTCTTTCTTTGTTTTAATGTTTTGTTGATGCTTCTTTTTATATCACAGATATTTCCCAGTATCACTTGCCCTCTTTTGAACCTGACTTGGCAATAAATAAGTCAGGTAAAACTAATTGACGTCATCAGAAAGTACCTGCAGACTTTCTATCACTGCCATAATAAATCAACAAGCATATGTTAAGGGTTTATTTTGTGCCAGGCACTGATCCAAGCACTAAGAATACAAATATAAACAGAAATATAATCCCTCCCCACGGGAGTTTCTATTCTAACAGGAGAAGACAACATATAGAAGGAAACTGAAAAATAATTTAAAAAGAAGAGGAAATTACCCCGTACAGAAGCCTTTTAAAAAAATTCTGGCAGGAGAGTCAGGAATACAGTCTGTAGAGGAATGAAAACATTGGTAGCATAGATGGCCTTCTTATAATAGGGTTATGAAAGCAATCATCCATCGAGAAAAAAAGGCCTGAGGGGGCAAGTGTACTTCCACTGGGTGAAATCCATGGCTTCAACCAACCAGTTTAGCAGATTTAACTTGGAGTGTTTTATTATACTACCACCACCTTTCCCCCCAATTAGGTTTTCACTGAATTCTCTAAATGTTTTGGAAAGTTCTTCCACAGAGAAGATTTCCTCTGAACAACCCAAAACACTTTCTAAAAAAAAAGGAAAACCAAAAGACCTTAAAAAAATATTTCTAGACTAGACTGATTGCTAGTATAAAGATAGGACAACTGGTGATAAGTCTTATAATTGAAGTTTGCATAAAATGGACAATGATGGTGCCATTTTCATAAATTGCCATGCCCAATACAGTGGAACACATTATTGGAAGAAGTTAATATCTGGTGGCAAGGGCCTCTCCTGTTTATGGTCATATTATGTAGTCTAAAAACCATGTGATTTAAAAACGTAATTGTCATAAAAAGCAAAATCAGAAGCTTTTAAAATGGGGAATTCAGAATTGTGTTAAAATGATGATTCATTACAAATCCATATTCAATTATGTATGGCATCTATCAGCACTTTCAAATTTTAATATTTTCCAAAATAGAATTAAGGACAATAGGAAAAAGTGTACTAGGAATTAGGTGTAATGGGTACAAGGTTTAGCTCTTCCAGTAATGTGCCCCATATTCTTGGGCATATCCCTTCTCCTTTCTGACTTTTGGTCTTTCTATGTGCAAAATCAGGGGGAATTGAACTACATGATCCCTAAAGTCCTTTCTGGCTTGATAATTTTATTTCACTGGGTTAGGTTAGAATTAAATTGTAAAGTTCACTTTGCAAACTTTAAAGCACTATATAAATTATATCATTATTATTATTTCTTAAAGTGAAGTTTTAAGACATCTCAGTAAAATGAAGAAAAAAATCAAACAATAAGATTTTCTAAATGGAAAGTGAGTACAGTATGTGTAAGAAGGGGGAAAAAGTGACAACATATATAAGAAATTTTGGTAAAATATCTTTTCTGCATAACTAGTCATTTAATTTTATTCATGGTTTTGTTGCTTTTGTTTAAGTAACTAATGGTTTGATAGAATTCCAAAGACTTTTTAACCCTTCATAGTTTTAGCCATTCTAACACATAGAGTCTTATTCTGACTTTTAAGTCAGAAACTGCAACAAAAAATTTCAATAATAATAATAATTCTTGGTGCTTTTCAATCTATGCTTTATATGTTTGTGTACCAAAACATTTCCATTAAGAACATTAAATCAAATTATTTAGAGCTGAATGGGACCTTTAGTGGTCATCTAGAAAAACTCTATATTGTTATAAATGAGGAAATAGAGGTTAATATAAGTTAACCGACTTGGCCAGCATGGCATATAGCTAGTTAGAAGAAGAGTCATAGCTAGTACATAGAAACCACTTTTTTTACTTATACTACTTATTTACTATAGTAAATAAATACTATACCACAAATACTATAGTAATGAGATAGGTTCAAATAACAAGTCTAGGGTCATACAACTAGTGGATAATTCTTTTCCTGTATCCACTAATATACCTAGCTTCCTCCAAATATCATCAATATCTCTTTTATGTTGAAACAGTAGATGTTCTGTGCAGTAGAAAATATTATCTATAACCAAAGAGCTAAAGATCAATATGAGTTTGACAGCAAATGCTCCTTGCTTTTCCAGTCCATCTTGTGACCTATGTTATGACTTTTCTAGGTGATTAAGGGGAAAATATTTTACAGAGATGAAAATGGAGGGCAATATGAATGAAAGTGGGATTTATGCTCAGAATGACAAGATTTATTTTAATGTACCTTGTATCAGAGCAGGAAAATATCTGCTTTCTTTCAAATTGTGTCTACATGGAGCTACTGAATCAAATCTTAACAAAAAGTTATGTAAAAAATATTTTAGCTTCATGTGCCTTCTAAGTGAGGTATGGTTCTGATTTATTCTATAGAGATAGGGTAACTCAACCAAGACTGCATAAGATTATTTTTTCTCCCCTATCAATAGATTCATTTTTTCTAGATATAACATGAAAACATAAAGAAATTAATGTAAGTATAGAAATAGGTGGAATTCGTTGATGCTATCTATAGTATTTGAGAACCATATCAGTGGTTATTTTATTTTCAGATAAATATTTGGAAATTTGTAAAGATGTTGAAATCCTAAAAAGACCTCAATATTATGCTTTTTACCCATTACCAAAAAAAAAAAGAAAAGAAAAGAACTGTATATATAAATCATGGGGGATTTACATATAAATCATGCAAGACCCATCAACTTCCAATGTAATCCTATTATAATTTATTCTATGCTGATTATTGCCCCTTTAAGTCTTTTCAAATTCATAAAAAAACACCCTGAAGGAAAAATAAATAAAATCATTGAAAGGATCATATGCCCATTATGAATTAATTTTTAATTGTAATGATCATTTTCTTAGGGTTTCAGAAAAATATGTTGACAGTGCATCAAGAATTGATTATTCATTTAAAATTGTTATTTATATTTATTCCACCATTTGTGAATAAATTTTAAATCCCCTTAGTAAGAATAATATGAAAAAATCCCAATCTATGTTTTCTCAACCCTGCAGCAAGTTTCCCTATGTTTTTCCCACTGCCAATACCATCTCTAAATCATATGTAAAACAATAACTTTATCAAAACAAGTGAAGTAAAGTTATAAGTCTCTGGATAATCGGGATGCCCATTTCCACCCCCCCCCAAATAGTATAAGTTCTTACTTACCTGATTATATGATGAACTCATTTATCTGATTGGATTCATCAAATAAATTGCTCAATTCTCTTCTTGTAGATTGTTGTATGTTCTTGGCATCAGACTTGTTCCAAGAATTATTCCAGCAATAATAACAATGTTGTCTTGATTCTGTTATCATAGAATCTTAGAATTGGAAAGGATCATAGGAGTCACTTAGTTCACCCCATACTTTAGTAAGAATCTTTATTACAATAATATCCTTTACTAGTTAGAGGAGATGAATTATTCCCAGAGATATTCTATATGTACAATTCTAATTTAAAATTAAGGATTTTTCCTCCTTTTTTGTTAAATTGAATGATGCTTTTTTGCAATTTTTATTCATTGTACCTAGTTTCATCCTTTGTAGTTATGAAAAACAAACTTTGTCCTTGATTCATGGCACAATACTTCAAATACTTGGAGACACTTAGCATATCTGCCCTTAATCTTTCCTTGTCTATCCAGGGCAAACATCCTCAGTTCTCATTACATGATTCCCAATTCCCTGGATTCCAAATCCTGGGTGCCCTTTTCTGGAATAATACAGTTGGTTAATGCTTTTTCTAAATGTGACACTCAGAGCATAAGACACTTAGACGTTCTTAGCAGAATGAATTACAACTGAACAATATCTTTCATCCTAGATGCTACTTTTCTGCTGTTGCCTAAGATCCTATTAATTTTTGACTTGCTTCTCATAGTATTGATATATATTATAATCCATTAACCACCTGCTGCCCCAGTTCTTTGTCAAATGGACTCTTATTTAACCATATTTCCCCCAATTTATACTAGTGCATTTGATTTTGGATAAAAATGCAATTTAATTATTTTTTAAATTTATTTATGTAGTTATGTATATATATCTCAGTGACACATGAATACAGAAAGAAAGAGTATGCTCATTTATTATGTTCCAGCTATGTGCTGGGTATTACGCTAAGTATTTTACATATATTAACTCATTTGTTCATCATCTTAACCCTGGAAGATAGGTGCTATTATTATCCACAAACCAAGGCAGACAATTGTTAAATGATTTGCCTAAGATCACAGTGTGACACCAGATCTGAAGTCAGGTTACAATGATTTCAGGCCCAGCTCTCTATCCATTTCACAACCTATTGCAATACTTAAACCAGGAAGACTTCAGTTTGAATTTGATCTCAAACACTTATAGATTGTATGGCCCTGAGGAAATTTCTTTACCTCTGATTCTTTAGTTTCCTAATCTGCAAAACAGGAGTAACAGTAGTACCTTTCTCACAAGTTTGTTGTGAAAATCAAAGGTGTTAACTATTATAAAGCATTTTGCAAACTTTAAAATATTATGTAAATGCTAGCCATTTATTTTACAGGCGTTTATTATCTTATTCTCTTTTTTCCAAATATTTTCCAACAATTTAAAAAAAATAATAAAACTCAATAAAATGTGCACAAAACATCACGGGGCACCTCGATGGCACAGGGAATAAAATTCTGGACCTGAAGCCAGGAAGATTCATCTTCTTGTATTCAACTCTGGCCTCAGACACTTAGTAGCTCTGTGTGACCCTGGACAATTCATTTAATCCTATTTACTTCAGTTCCTTAGTGAAAATGAACTAGAGAAGGAAATATCAAATTACTCCAGTATCTTTTCTAAGAAAACCCCAAATGGAGTCATAAAGAGTTGTATATGACTGAAATGGGTAAACAACAATGGTAATCCAGCAAAATAAATCCCCATATTGACCATGTCCAAAAATCTATGTCTCTTTCTGCATTTTAAATTCATTAACTGACAGAAAATGAATGCTATGTTTCATCTTTAGTCCTCAGGACTCATGGACTGTAACTGCAAAGATCAGAATATTTAAAGTATTTCAAAGTTATTTTTCTCTATAATGTTGTCATGGTCCAAATTGCTCTGTTGATTTGATTCACTTCACTCTGCATTTATAATGGTCTTCTCAGTTTCTTCTGAAGTTGTCCATTTTGTCATTTCTTATGGCACAATAATAATATTCCATCACTGTAATTTTTTTAACAATTCCCTAATAGATAGGGAATATCAGTAATATCAGTTTGAGGGTTACTTGCTATTTTCTTGGATCTCTTTTGAGTATAGAGTTTAATAGTGACAAAGCTGAGTCAAAGAAAATGACTAGTTAGAAGAAACCATAGAAATCAAATACTGCAATGCATATCTCCCTTTACAAATCCCCTGTCTAACATCCCTTTTAAAAAGATCCCCAAGAGTGTTTGTCTATGGACTGAAGGTTACCAGCCTGAAACTAGCTATTAAAGGAGAGATTGATCTAAGGAAACAGTATAGATATATATTGTTTTAGAAGAGGGAAAGATAAGTTGTTTGATCAGGGAAAACTGGTAGAAATTTAATGACCTACTGTTATAAGGAGAGGAGTAAGACTAAGCTAGGAGTCTTAAATCAAAATAGTTTAGCATAATATCAATTTGATGAAGTAAAAGGAATAGTTAAGGAATCTAGAATTATTGGTACAGTCTCAATTTAAAAAATAATAATAAATGCTAATGTTTATATAGGGTAGAGATGGCTAGAGAGATATATTTTGGTTTTAAAAGTTATAGGAAAAATTAATGGAATGGAAGTCATTTGTAGAGAAGATAGTCAGGATGAAAACATGGTTGGAGCAAGACTAAATGTGGGGTATATTTTAAGTCATCATGAATCAGAACAGGAGTGCCTCAGATTGAGATTGTTCCGATTGAGATTGAGAAGGAAGGAGTTTAAATTCTCTAGGCATTGGCTTCTTGTCCTTTTCCTTCATTTTTAAAGAGGAAAAAATCTTGAAAAATAAATTTTAAGGAGATTAAATAATTTGTTTATATATGCCTAAATAATAGGTAGTAGTTAGGAATCAAATCTAGGTCCATGAAAATCTACATTTGCTACAAGTTAGAAGCTTGGGACCTAAACTCTGTCATTTAATCCAAATAGAGTTAGAACTAGCTAATAATAAGGATGGGAATGAATCACAGGAGGAACAAAAAAAGATCCAAGCTTTCTCCATTTACATTTACATTTTTATGGAAAACTAGATGATGTAGATTTCCATATACCTTAAGATTTCTTAAAAGTTCATAACTTTCCCTTTTTAATTCTTATTTTGAACTTCTAAACATTTCTTTATCCATGAATCTTTCTCTTAGAATTTATGGAGATTTGCCAAGCTATTACACTATCTATAATCAGTGACTCATCTCTTAAATATATGATCCTTGCCAACTGAACAATGAGTGGGCATACCATTGAAAGACCTGAACTATATTAAGATCAATATTGTCACACTAAATTAGATCAAAAGAAAAAAAGAAAGTTGTAACTAAATGGAAGGATGACTCACAGATTGCCTCCATGAAAAGCCAAGCAAAGGATCTGGCAGAGTTGGTTTCATCATTCATCCAAAGACACATCATTTCATGGGACACTTGGTTATCTTGCTCTTCTTTGTATGTGATGAATGAGCATAAGTCAAAACAAAAAAACCAAAACAAAACTTCATAAAGTTCATTTCAGCCTAGATACCAACATCTATTGCATAGGATAAAAAAGTAAGGAAATTCAATGAACTATTTGTCAAACTTCTCCGAATCAAGTTAGTGTGTACTTTGATAACTGGTGACTTAAATGTGAAGGAAAAAACAATAATAAAGAGCTAAAAGTCTGTTGGGAAATGCAGCTCAAATGACTGAACTAGGTAAAACAAAAGTCAAAATAAACAGTAAATTAGAATAAAGATGAGAAGGCACTATAAACAAAAACAAGTGCTTCCAAGCAATCTATTCAAACAGAGATGAAAAATTGGAAATGAGAAAACTCTTTGAGATTGGTTTTGCTTATCATGGTTTCCGGCAAAGTAGGAAACCAAAGTACAGTAGACATTAAAACAAAGTATCCCAGAGTGCTCAGATACTGCATTAGTGAGGAAAAAACATTTTTCTGCTAAACAGAGAGACGTGGCAGGTAGGACTCATTTACAACAACACCTAGGTAGTTGAGGGAAGAAGGTGAGCAGTACTGCTACATAAAACAGTGAGAAGTGAACATGAAAACACTTCTATAGAAAACTTGGTTTAATTCTAAACTGAAACATAAAATATTCTTGGAAAATTCCAAAAAAATAATCATCTAAGGTAGAGAAGCTTTTGGATTTGAACCCTACCACCTCAGCCTCCATTAGGCTATGTGAGGAAGTTGAGAAAGGACTTATCTGGTTGGTTCAATAGATAAAGTGCTGGACTTGAAGTCACAAAAATCTGAGTTCAAATCTGGTCTCTGATACTTATTAGCTGTAAGATCTTGGACAACTCAACCTCTGCCTTCCTTGGCTTCCTCATGTAAAATGAAGATAGTAATAGCATCTACTTTTCAGAGTTTTGAGGACAAAATGGGATAATTCTTGTAAAGTGATTTGCACGTGTTAAATAGACATATAAATGTGATGATGATGATGATGATGCATAGGAAATATATGTTCAGAATATATATTCAGAAGTTCAGGAATAAACTATGAGAGAGTTGCACAAGATTATAATAGCTGACATTTATAGAAAATTGTAAAGTTTTTGAGATGCTTAACATATATTATCTCATTTGAGCCTTATACAAATACTGTGAGATAGGTATCATAAAATTAATTTTATTTAAAAGATGAAACTCTGAGAAATTGAGATATTCACCAATAGTTCACAGCTTGTAAAGTACTGGATTTGAGTTTTCAACCAACTTCTTCCTAACTACACAACCCCCATAACTTTCAGTAGATCCTCTTTACTATCTTTCTTGAAATGAATGAATAATACAGGATAGATTGTACGCTTCATGGCAAATATCCACATCATTGATATTGCAAACCTACTGAAGTTGTAAAGTGTTTCTCTTTTGAAGTGAAAAATTTTTTCAAAAAAATTAAAGGAAGGACTTGGGCCCCTTCTAAGGGAATTTATGTAGAGAAAAAGTTGGAAACCTGTATTTTTTCTGCAGAAAATCTGGATAGAATGATCCCAGGGTAAAAGACAGTATAGTACACTAGAATCATAAGGGGATGAGGCCGATAAAAGCCTCTAAGTTTGAATGTGAGATAGTGAGATATGGAGAACAGATGTAATCCTTGAAAATACCACTGGAAGCCTGGTATCTTCAGGAGATCTCTGAAACCTTATATTAAAGTCTTTCTACATGGGACAAATGTTTTCCTTTGACTATAAAATGGGGCTATTTTTGCCCTGCTGCCCTGTGTTGGTACAAGGATCAGATGATATAGTGTATATATGAAAGCAATTTGTAAACTGTAAAATACTGTGAAATTTTACTCTAGCACATTTTAATTATTAAATTCCCACATAAGGATCAAACCCTTGATTTTTTTGCCATATTAAATTGCACTTTAAGAAAATGAGTAAAAAGGTCAGAATGATTAAGAGTAGCCCTACTACACAGAAGAACAATTAGGCCACCTAGTACTTTGGGGTCTGAACAGTTCCTTTCAGCTGTGATTCCAATATTGATGTACTCTTTGTGACCATATGAGAGCTGTTCTTTCAGTGACAGCAGAGAAATCATCCCTATCTATTGCCTTGATCCTCATCTTCACTCATGCAGTTCTTATTGTTGAATATTTAAGCATTTCTTTTGTAATGTACTGGAAACCTTTTCAACTAGGAAGACTACAAGAAAATGAGTAAGTAAATACTGATGATAAGATTAGCTATGGTCCTCCTTTAGGGGTGGAAGGCATTGGCTAGGGAGGAAAACAGGCAGGTCAATTGGGTCATTAGTGTGAATCTTTTATTGTCCTTAGATAGAATACTTTCTAGGTCTGGCTAATTTCTCTGACTTAGACAAATTGTCAAAAGACATTGACTTTAAAGGTTTTGTTCCTGGCTGTAGTCTCTTATTCTAGTGTCTGCCAATCAGAAATGCCTCAGGTCCTATGTGGCAGGACCCAAACAGATATATCAGTCAGTAAGAATAAATGCAACACAGGGGAGACATTGCAAATTGTGGCCAGAAGGCAATATTATAGGTTAATGAGAGACGTCACTTCAGTTACACAGTTTATTTTTATGTTTGGAATCTGCTTATAATGGCAGCTTGCTAGCTTCCTAAGCACCAAGTTCTGAGTGATTCGTAGAACATCATTAACACCAAATCAGGGCTGGCCCCTAGCCCTAGCAGCTGTACTCTATGCTGTCTATAACCAAATAAAAATAAAGAGAAAAGAGAGCCTTGGAGAGAGAATGAGGGAAGTAAAGGGAAGTGGTGATTAAAGTATCTCAAATTTAAAAAAAAATTTAAGTACTCTAAGAATTTCAGCACAAAAGGTCCATATTTGAACTCTTTGTAACTGAAAATTACTACCAATGAAAGAAAATCTACTGGAAAGTAAATATTCATTCAATTAAAAATATATGCCATCCTGTGCTCTCTGATATGAAGCTTCCTTTTCTAAGAAATATTATTTAGTTTTGTGAAGTTGTACAATACCTAAGTCCTGTTTAACTTTTTTTTCTGATGGGGAAATTGTCTGAAGTCATTGGATTTAAGGAATGACTTATTTTCCATGTCACAGGTTATTAGTGCAGCTCCAGAGGGCAGAGATATCAAAATGCATATATATGCGCGCACACACACACACACACACACGGAGTGGGGGAGAAAGGGTGGGAGAAGAGAGAGAGACAGAGAGACATAGAGATAGAAAGAGACAGAGAGACAGAGACAGAAATAGAAAGCGCTTTTTAGTTATTTTTGTCAGACCAAACATGGGATTCCTAGGTTCCAAATATATAACTAATCTTTAGATGTTATCTACCTCCTAGTAAATTTTTTCAACCAGCACTTATCTTTACATCTATAAAAGTTGCTTCCAACAACTATTTGTACCAGTTCTTTTATGATAACATAGCCTATGGGCTACTTCTGAGATCCAAGTAAGCATAATCACTTACCTAAAAGATCACATTCTACTCACAAATGTTCATTGCACCTTCAATGGATTTACAAAGGGGTCCAAAACTGGTGTTAAGATAACCACAAGTCTGTAAAAAATTTGTAAATTAGAGCCAGTAATTAATTAGAAGGAGGGAAATACCAAGACTCCATTTACAGTGTGAAGTATAGAATTTAAATTATGACTTGATACCAGAAAAACATGTTTTAGTACAAATTAACTCTGTAATTGGCATAGAAACAGGAATTTTGACTTAAAAGGGTTTGTATAATTTTTTCAGCTCCCTACATAACTAACATAATCTGGTTTTCAGAGTAAATAATATTCAAAATTATAACCACATTTACTCTTGTAAGATTTTATCTGCATATACATGTTTACTGATTTATTGTCTTATGTGCTTAGTATTCCTTGGTATGATAAGTAGATTGCCTGTTGGTTTTTTAAAGGGACGATAAATTCAATTCTACAAGGAATATCCAGATGACTTCATCGTCAGAATGTTCTACATTTGGAAGAGTATGTTTTAATGAAGTCATGCTTTTCTGGAAAATAAAAGTGATTATTCAAAACCTTCCTTAGCTCCTCAGTACCTGCATTATGACATTATAGCAGTCTAGAATGACATACTTTTTATTACACTGAAAGTCATAGTTTGTGACTTGTATGTAAAGATCATGTTAAAAGGATGGAATAAAGTGGTTCTAACCCTATGCTCTTTTCTCTGTAGGTTTTTCATGAGAAGCATTGTGTTTTTGCAAAGTCATTTTGACAGCTTTCATTGGTATTGTCCATTTTCAGTTCTATTGACAAATTGGAAAGAACTTTTCATATGGAAAATTAAGGGCTTCAGAGAAGGATATTTTCTTAATTTTTTTTTTACTTTATGTAGATGCTTTATGTAGAACTAAATACTATGGAGAAAAATAATAGTTTGCTGTTTAATATCCAGTTTTTATTCTCACAATATCTACTGTGTAAAAATATATAGTGGAGATTTTCTGAAATTGCTTTGTAGAATTTATTGGGAAAGCTTTTAACAGAACAATGATTTTCATGAGAGGTTTTAGAATTGAATATTATTATCCATTAAATAGCAACGTGTTATAGATGTGGAATAAAGCATTTTAAATGTATTTCAATCAACTACAATAAACTATGGAACTTCAACAAGATACAATTTAAAATACTTAGAAGACACAGGTTCAAATTATTCTTCTATTATTTATAGCCTATGTGACTTTCGTAACGTTACTGAGAAAAATGAAGTAACATTACTAAAGTCTCATGCTATAAATCTGTTTCCTCATTTGTAAAATAAAAGCAGTAGTTGGTATTTATACAGGACTTCAAGGATAGCAAAGAACTTTAGAGATATCTTATTTGATCCTCACACCAACCCTTGAAGACAGGTGCTATTATCAGCTCTATTTTACTGATGAGGAAACAGGAAGAAAGAGGTAAAATGACTTATGTAGGATCACATGGCTATTAAGTGTCTGAGGCTTGACTTGATCTCAGCTCTTTCTGACTCCACATTTGATACTCTATTTACTGGACCACTTAAGTGCCTAAAATTAGGCACTTGAACTAGATGAGCTCTAAGGTGCTTTCCATGATTAGAATTTAACTATACTTCTTTGGGACAGTTAGGTGATATAGTGGATCTAATGTTGGGCTTGGAGTCATTTTCCTAAGATCAAATTAGGCCTTGAATATAAGTGTGATCCTGACAAAATCACTTGACCCTGTCTGCCTCAGTTTCCTCATCTATAAATCGATTTGAGAAGGAAATAGCAAACTACTCCAATAGCTTTGCCTAGAAAACCCCAAATGGGATCACAAAGAGTCAGACAAGATTGAACAACAAAATCTACTTCTTAGGAGAAATAACCACAAGCTAAAAGACAGAAATATTATTAAGTCATTCCAACTATAATTTCTAGTCAGCTGATCAGACATGTACAGTGATAAAACTGAATGACTAATATTTCCAGTTTTTACAAATTTATGATACCACATGTCTTAAAGATGGATATTATTTTTTAAATTACAGCTAGTACTGTGAATCTCCCTACCCAATCCCACCATGAAAATAAAACATTGGTTAAGAGATTCTGAGGATATTTTTTAAGTTGAAAAATATATTACATTTTTCTCAAGGGTATCATAGTCTATATGGGGAAATAAAAAATCATGCATAAATATAATAAAAATGGAGCACAGCTGCTAATAACTTGGATTTGATAGCCTCAAAGGTCCTTTCCAGCTCCCAATCCATGATTGGGATTCTAAGCACATAAGACAATAAATCAGTAAACATGTATTAAGTGCTTAATAACCAGGTGAGAAACTGGGCAAAATAATGAGAAAAAAGGATAGGAGATTTGAAGTAGTCCTTGCCCCTAAGGAGTTTACATTCTAGTGAAGGAGACAACAAATTTAAATAAATAAAGAAAGAAAAATATGGTACATATACTATGGAGGAAAAGAAATCTTAGAGGGGAAGGCACTAGCAGCTAGAGATAAGGTATGGGACATAAGGAAAGATCTCCTGTAAAGAAGAATAGCCAGTACAAAGGTATAGATGAAGCCTCATTTGTAAAGAAGGATGGATAGGCTAGTAGTATGTGCAGGGCAATAATTAAGAAAACCTGTAAAGTTAAGAAAAACCAGAGTTAGTTGTGAAAAACATATTCCAGTGGAATTTACATTTAATCCTAGTGGTGATAGGGAAGGAAATTGGCGAATCATTCTAATATCTTTGCTAAGAAAACTCCAAATAGGATTGTGACTAAAAATGACTGAACAACAGTAATAGGAAGTCATTGGAGTTTATCAATAGGGGCATGGTATGGTCAGATTTATGATTTAGCATTTGAATGGAGAAAGAATTGGAATCAGGCAAAAGGAAGCATAGGGTAAGGTCAAAATTCAGATAACAGACCATACATAGTTTAGAGTTCTTCATTTTTTAAAATTGTTTAGTACAGAAAACTTTTAGAACATTTTCACTGATATGATTAGAAAAATTTAAAAATCACTAAAAAGGAGGGTTCGAGTTAAAATGTGAATCTGTCTAGAGTACATATCCTGCATATCTCTAGAATCAACCTTCTTTGAGTATTCAAAGAAAATAGGCAGAAATATTTTTTTTCTCTTCAAGAACAATGTGAGAACCTACCTGTCTTCTCCTTTTCCCTCCTTCTCCTCCTTATTGTCCCTTTTTCTCCTCTTCCTCTTCTTTCTTCTCCTTTCTTTTTTCTACATTGTCCTTATTTTTACAATGAAAATAGCAGAATAGTGCAACTAGGAATTCTTCAAATTATACTAAGGAACCAAAGTACTCTGGAAAATGTACCTAAAGGTGACTAAAAGTTTTCAAGGGGAAAACACAGCAAAATAAGACTATTGTCACAGTACCTGAGACAATAATATTTTGTGGAAGGGGAGCCAGAACATTTGGACTACTGGCACTTTTGATGGGGATTTTTTTTAAGATAACAATAAAAAAATGTGAGAGGATACCTCCCAACCTATCACTTTATGGAAGTGAAGGTCCATAGATGTTGTACACTGTACATATTTTCAGGATTTTTTTATGTAATGATTGATTGTGTTGACTTTTTCATCTTTCTTTTTGTCTTTAAAAATACTATTTGTTATATGAGATGGCTCTTGGGGAGCAGCAAGGAGGAGTTATACTGGGGAAAAGAATAATGATGTATTAAAAAAGACACCAAGACTTACTTAAATAAAAAAAAAAGGAAGAACACTGAACTTAGAGTGAAGAGATTCAATTCTAGCCTTCTTCCTGACACACTACTAACCTGCAGTGAATTAATTATCTCTGTAGATCCCTCCTTCTTCATCTATAAAAAAAAAATGTTAATGAAATTAGATTATCCCAGGGATTCTTTCTGGTTTAATGTCTTTGACTCACCTAGTTACTAGTAAATAATTCTTTTGGTATTATTCCACAATAAATTATCCTATATTTTTCTCTAAATTTTATGACAGGCTTTTGACCAGTCTTGTCTAAAAAGGCAATGTGCATGTAATTCATGGATTATTCTAAGAGGAGGATGGGTTAGTTTGTACAATTTTTTACTATCCCAAGATAAACCCTTTATATTCAGGCTAAAAAATTACAATACATATTCCCACTATATGTCTGTGTATATGTGTGTATATGTGTGTGTGTGTGTGTGTGTGTGTGTGAGAGAGAGAGAGAGAGAGAGAGAGAGAGAGAGAGAGAGAGAGAGAGAGAGAGAAAGAGAGAAAGAGAGAGAGAGGGGGAGAGAGAGAGGGAAGGAGGGAGGGAGGGAGGGAGAGAGGAGGGGAGGGTATTTCCTGTATCCCTACATTTATTGGTAGATTACAGTAAGTTTACCTGAATTTGCCATTAGTAAATGCTTTTATGGCATGGAAATAGAGGTAGGGGATATGGTAACAGACTATCTATAGAGTACTTATATTAATGATGTATATTGAGAAGATTTTTTTAAATTTAAATTTTATTTTATAATTATAACTTTTTTTTTACAGTACATATGCATGGGTAATTTTTTACAACATTATCCCTTGCACTTACTTCTATTCAGATTTTTTCCCTTCCTCCCCCAACCCCCTCCCCCAGATGGCAAGCAGTATTATATATATTAAATATATTACAGTATATTCTAGATACAATATATGTGTGTAGAACCGAATTTTTTGTTGCACAGGAAGAATTGGATTCAGAAGGTAAAAATAACAGTTTACACTCATTTCCCAGTGTTCCTTTTCTGGATGTAGCTGATTCTGTCCATCATTAATCAATTGGAATTGGATTAGCTCTTCTCTATGTTGAAGAAATCCACTTCCATCAGCATACATCCTCGTACAGTATCATTGTTGAAGTGTATAATGATCTTCTGGTTCTGCTCGTTTCACTCAGCATCAGTTGATGTAAGTCTCTCCAAGCCTCTCTGTATTTCTCCTGCTGGTCATTTCTTATAGAACAATAATATTCCATAACATTCATATACCATAATTTACCCAACCATTCTCCAATTGATGGACATCCATTCATCTTCCAGCTTCTAGCCACTATGAAAAGGGCTGCCACAAACATTTTGGCACATACAGGACCCTTTCCCTTCTTTAGTAGTTCCTTGGGGTATAAGCCCAGTAGTAGTATGGCTGGGTCAAAGGGTATGCACATTTTGATAACTTTTTGGGCATAATTCCAGATTGCTCTCCAGAATGGTTGGATTCTTTCACAACTCCACCAACAATGCATCAGTGTCCCAGTTTTCCCACAGCCCCTCCAACATTCATCGTTATTTGTTCCTGTCATCTTAGCCAATCTGACAGGTGTGTAATGATACCTCAGAGTTGTCTTAATTTGCATTTCTCTGATCAATAGTGATTTGGAACACTCTTTCATATGAGTGAAAACAGTTTTAATTTCATCATCTGAAAATTGTCTGTTCATATCCTTTGACCATTTATCAATTGGAGAATGGCTTAATTTCTTATAAATTAAAGTCAATTCTCTGTATATTTTGGAGATGAGGCCTTTATCAGAACCTTTAACTGTAAAAATGTTTTCTCAATTTGTTACTTCCCTTCTAATCTTGTTTGCATTAGTTTTGTTTGTGCAGAAACTTTTTAATTTGGAGTAATCAAAATGTTCTAATTTTGTGATCAATAATGGTCTCTAGTTCTCCCTTGGACACAAACTCCTTCCTCCTCCACAAGTCTGAGAGGTAAACCATCCCATGTTCCTCCAATTTATTTATGATTTCGTTCTTTATGCCTAAATCTTGGACCCATTTTGATCTAATCTTAGTATGTGGTGTTTAAATGTGGGTCCATGCCTAGTTTCTGCCATACTAATTTCCAGTTTTCCCAGCAGTTTTTGTCCAATAATGAATTCTTATCCCAAAATTTGGGATTTTTGGGTTTGTCAAAGATTAGATTGCTATTTTTATTCACTATCTTGCCCTGTGAACCTAACTTATGCCACTGATCAACTAGTCTATTTCTTAGCCAATACCAAATGGTTTTGGTGACTGTTGCTTTATAATATAGCTTTAAATCAGGTACACTTAGACCACCTTCCTCTGACTTTTTTTTCAATAGTTCCCTTGCAATTCTCGACCTTTTATTCTTCCATATGAATTTTGTTGTTATTTTTTCTAGGTCATTAAAATAGTTTCTTGGGAGTCTGATTGGTATAGCACTAAATAAATAGATTAGTTTGGGGAGTATTGTCATCTTTATTATATTCGCTCGGCCTATCCAAGAACACTGAATGTCTTTCCAATTATTTAAATCTGACTTTATTTTTGTGGCAAGTGTTTTGTAATTTTGCTCATATAATTCCTGACTCTCCTTTGGTAGATATATTCCCAAATATTTTACACTATCGACTGTTATTTTGAATGGAATTTCTCTTTGTATCTCTTGCTGTTGGATTGTGTTGGTAATGTATAAAAATCCTGAGGATTTAGAGAAGATTTTTTTGAATAATGATTTTTTACATCTTACATTTTTCAGTGTTCATTTAGAACTTTACATGAGAATTTCCAAAGACAGTGCAATTGGCCTTACTTAATACACACATAAATATACAGATAACCTCTTAACACTGTATTGAACTGTATTAGAGGCTATATTAATAATAGAATCTTAGTAAAAAAATCTCTTAATTATAAGATACTTTAAAATTATTACCATTACATAAAGACATAATTTTAGGAACAAATAATCCCATTAGTGTTTCTTGTAATAGCAGAGCACAGTGATAAATATGCACTCAAAATTTTAAAAATCTTAAAAATCACATTTCTTTTGGTTTGGAAATGGTTTAAAGCACACTGATGCACTGTTGGAAGAACTATAAATTGATCCAGGCAATCTCAAAAATAATTTAGAACTGTTACCCAAAAGTTACTAAAGTGTACATACCCCTTGATTGGTAATACCTATAATAGACCTATATCTCAAAGAGATCAAGGAAATAGGGTAATACTAATATAGTCAATCAAAAAGAATTTATCAAATACTTACTATGTGCTAAGTGTTGAGAATACAAAAAAATGGAAAAATAATTCTTTCTCTCAAGAACTGCTCAGTCTAATTGTGAGACAACATATAAACAACTATGTAAAAATAAGACATGCAAGATAAATTGGAAATATTCTCAAGAAAAGGCACTAGCATTAAAGGTAATCTGAAAAAGCTTCATGAAAAAGGTTGCATTTTAGTTGAGACTAAAAGAAAGTTAGAACAATGAGGAGGCAGAGACAAAAAGGGAAAGAAATTCAAGCATAGGGGACAGCTAATGAAAATGTTCAGAACTGGGAAATGGAATGTCATGTATAAGTAGGAAGCCAATGTCATTAGATCATAGAGTACATAGGGTAAGTAAGATATAAGAATATTGGAAAGATAAGGATGGGCCAGTGATAAAAGTCTTTAAAACATCAAAAAGAGGCTTTTATATCTGATCCTAGAGCCCATATGGATCCAACAAAGTTTATTAAATATGAAGGTGAAATAATCAGACTTATGCATTATGAAGATCTATTTGATAACCAAACGAATAGGAGACTAGGCAGGGAAGAGTATGTACAAAAATACTTTTAGTAGTTCTTTTTATAGTGTCAAAAATTTGAAACTAAAAACATGCCTATCAAATAGAGAATAGTTGAAAAAATTATATTAAGTGAATAACAACACAGGATAATATTGGGTTGTAAAAAATTATGAAAGGGATTTTTTCAGAGAAACTTGGAAAGACATATAAAGTGATCCAAGTTGAAGTAAGTAGAACTAGAAAATCAATTTGTAACATAACAAATATATTTAAAATGAATAATTTTGAAAGATTGAAGAACTCTATCTCATCAAACCAAAGTCTAACAATAATCCCAAAGGATCAGTGATAAAGAAGGCTACCTATCTCTTATCAGAGATGTGACAGGTTAATATGCGAAGTATGACACATTTTTGAACATGAACAACATAGGAATTTGTTTTTTGACTAGTTATGTTTATGTAATAGTTCAACCAAGAAATGATCAGATCCTAAATTAGGATGATATCCCTGATTCAGAGAAAGAGGAATGCAAAAGTTATCATGAAGGGAGAATTGATAAGATTTGTCAATTAAAGGGAAAGTGGGAGTGATGGGAAAGACAATTGATAATTGATAGATAATTGAAGATAATTGAGAAGATAACACCTAAGTGACTTGAAGGATGCTAGTATCCCTTGACAAAGTTGGGAATTCATGAAGAAGAGAGGCATATTGTTGGGATCATTCACTTGGAATAGTCTTTCAGGAAAGTTTTGAGAAGTGCCTTTTCACATAGTGCTAAAAGACCTTGAATCTTTTTGTTTTCCTTTTTTTGACTGCCCTGGTCTCATATTCTTGTTTTTTCACAGCTGGCCAGCTAGCTGGCAACTCCTCAGTAGAGATGTATCGCCAAGTCCTCTTGTCTGGCTGTCGCTGTGTGGAGCTGGACTGCTGGAAGGGAAGAACAGCTGAAGAGGAGCCTGTAATTACCCATGGTTTCACTATGACAACAGAAATCTCTTTTAAGGTATGATGAATAGTTTAATTGATAGAAAGGACTAGCTTTTTTAGAGAGAACCTCGTATGAGACAGTGTAATAGAGAACCCTGATCCTTGCTTTTAATGCCAGCTCTGAAATTCTTTGGTTTATGTAACTTTGGGAAAGTCAATTTGAACTTTAATCTCCTAATTTTTAAAGAAGGAAGTTGGAAATCTATGATGCCTGTTTTACTTTCTAGTTCTAAAAATCTACATTTGAAACTCCAACAAAAGATCAATTTAGCTTTGGGTCTTGATTTCAGTTTTTCAAGTGGTAAACAAAATTTTTATTTATTCTCAAACCCTATGTTGTGATTTTGTTAATCTAATTCATTAAAAAGACATAATTTGTTAATGAGCATCATTAAGGGGATATAGTGGTACATTTCTCCCATAGTTTGCTAAACTATTCCTTTGTCTAGTATAAAATACCCTGTTCTCTCTCTCATTATGCCACAAAAAGTTTATATTTTCCTAACAAATCATTGTTAGGAATTAATTACTAATTACTATACTATCTGAGTCACATAGGGTAAGTCATTTTAATTTCATCAGTGACATCTCATCAATATCCAAATCACTTGCTAAAAAAAGCTCTATCAAAATAGTTAGAACGGAAGTATATGGATAAATTCCTTTTCGATAGTTTCTTATTCTTCCTTTTATTTTACCTTAATCATTTCTTGCTCTAAATCAGAGTCACAAAACCTAAGAGAATTTGGATATCAACAAAGTCCACTCTACATGGGAACAGGAATAGACTATATATAACTAAGAACTATTGTCCATTCTCCATTTGAAAACCAAATTGTTATAATTAGATTGCTTCTATTAAGAAACATAGGCAGAAAATATTTGTGGCAGCCCTTTTTATGGTGGCTAGAAACTAGAAAGTGAATGGATGTTCATCAATTGGAGAATGATTGGGTAAATTGTGGTATATGACGTTATGGAATATTATTGTTCTGAAATGAGCAGCAGGATGAATACAGAGAGGCTTGGAGAGACTTACATGAACTGATGTTGAATGAAATGAGCAGAACCAGGAGAACATTATACACTTCAACAACAATACTGTATGAGGATGTATTCTGATGGAAGTGGATATCTTCAACAAAGAGAAGATCTAATTCAGTTCCAATTGATCAATGATGGACAGAATCAGCTACACCCAAAGAAGGAACACTGGAAAATGAGTGTGAACTATTTACATTTTTATTGTTCTTCTCAGGTTAAATTTTACCTTCTGAATCCAATTCTTCTTGTGCAACAAGAGAATTGTTTGGTTCTGCACACATATAGTTTATCTAGGATATACTATAACATATTTAACATGTATAAGATTGCCTGCCATCTAGGGGTGGGGGTGGAGAGAGGGAAGGGAAAAGTCGGAGCAGAAATGAGTGCAAGGGATAATGTTGTAAAAAATTACCTATACATATGTACTGTCAATAAAGTTATAATTTAAAAAAAAAGAAACATAGGCAGAAGAAGAGAGAGATAAGGAAAGACAGAGACACAGAGAGACAGAGAAAGGGGAAAAAATAAAAAGAAGCAGAAAAAAAGTAGAAGCAGAAGCAGCAACATCAGCAGTAGCAGCAGCAGCAGCAGCAGCAGCAGCAGAAGAAGAAGAAGAAGAAGAAGAAGAAGAAGAAGAAGAAGAAGAAGAAGAAGAAGAAGAGGAGGAGGAGGAGGAGGAGGAGGAGGAGGAGGAGGAGGAGGAGGAGGAGGAGGAGGAGGAGGAGGAGGAGGAGGAGGAGGAAGAGGAGGAGGAGGGAAGAAAGGATTTATATTTCATTATGGTTATACTAGATGTTAACAACTATCCTTATTACTTGATGTCTTGCAATTCTATGTGATATCGTGAGACTTAATCTAGTTCTTTGTACATCATCGTAAACAGAAAAAAATTTATTACTTCTGCCAAGTCATAAATCTGCCTTATAAGTAGTTACCAGCTGGCTGGTTAGCCATATGACAACACTAATAATCTGAGGCAAGAGAATTATTATTCAACAAGGATAAATAAGAATAATTTCTATGGACATGTGTTTTAATTCTAGGAAAATACTTTTCAAAGTATTTTATGAGGCAAGTGAACAACAAAAATAATATTTTATTTCCCTTCTTTCTAAAATTGCTAACTCAGGTTAAGATTACCACTATTTTTCCACTTACACAGGTAACAACCTTGAAATCATCTTTGACTTTTCCTTTTTCCCCATCCATTAATTTCAACTGTTAATTGGAATATATAGTATGTGGAATCATAAAACTAAGTTTCTGAAGGTCCATCTGTCTTCACACTATTTGGCAGGTGGTTTCTTTTGTTCTGACTACTCTGAGAAAAGTACTTAGCAGTCTCTCCCTATGCAATAGAGAATCTTACAAACTTACCACCTATTGACAAAATGTGGTTGCCCTGAATTGTCTCTGCAGGGTATAAGCCAGTCCCAAGGGCAATTTTCTAAGTAGTCAGGCTTCATGATCTCCCTACAATTAAAAATGGAAAAAACTTTCAATTGATCTCTTAATACTTGTGAGTTTCCTGGATATCAAGATTTCTCAAGTAAAATTCAATCACATCTTTGAAAATCTTGACAATGAATTTGACATTTGTTTCTTTCTTCACTCTTCAGAAGGGAAGATGTAGCTAGAAAGAAGCTTGTTTTTTTCTTAGGTAAAGAATGGACTTCATGTAGTAGGAAGTCTTTCTATCCATGCAGTCATCAAAGTCGATAAAAATTAGAAATAAATATGTATAATCCATGCTCAAATATCACTGACACTGGCATCAATCCTGGCAGACCTGTATACATATAAAGCCACATGCTATTTACATTGCATTTTTGTTCTGGTTTCAGAACCAGATGCATTCAATTGAAATATACTGTTGTGGGTCCACTTGAGAGTAGTTACATATAATTCTAGATGTCTTGATGCCAGCCAATGTTAATATCTCCTAGAATTTTGTGCTTTCAAATCTTTATCTTGATCTGAATAGAGCTTTGCAGAAAGTCCATATAATCAAGAGTATTCATCTTTCAACATTTTATCACCCATGGGAACTTTTTGGTTGGGCCCCTTATGAAATGGTCAGTTACTAGTGATAAGCTATAGCTTATGTTCTTACTCTGTTTTAGAGAGCTTTTGCTTAGGCTATTATAGTATTTCTTTCATCAGATATACTTTTTTGTTTTACTTTTTTAGAGAACTTCTGACATTTCTTGATTACATCTGCATCCATCTTGGATCATCAGAGTCTGTTTCTTATTAACCCTAAGGTTCTTTCTTGACCCATATGTCCAAAGTCATCCTATAAAGCTTTCAGGGCCATGAAGCACTATGAATTCAGTGGCTCCATCTGCTTCCTGATACCATCTGTGTGTTCACTGGCAATCTGTTATCATACTTAATTTCTAGTCCAATTGTTATCATTGTCTTTACAGCAGGGTACCCTCAAGGCAATGGCATGCCAAGGGCAACACTCAGGTGTCAGTATGCTTGGGGTGTAGGTAATCATGAAGTAAATTTAGAAGGGCAAGAGAGTCCACAGACCAGAAAATGCCTTCCCAACAAGTTTCAGGGAAAAACAAGAGGAATGGATTGCTAAGATTGGGGCAGATACAACCCTTAGACTCTACAGGGTCTGGAAAAAGAACTCAATGTATCTCTGACCCAGGGACTACAGCTAGATTTCAGCTGAGATAAGAACCACACTCTCAAAACTGGAAGGAGAAAAATAATGGCAACTCCCTAAAATATAAATCTGCAAAATCTAGTCTCAGGAATTTTTACAACTTGATGATGGTCAATAATGCCTCACAACTTTAGTGCAGTGTCTATATTGGGAGAAATAGCTCTGGGAGATTAAATTACTAATTTAAAATATTAATCCATTACCTCCTCTCATCTTTATACCATAGTGTGTGTGTTTATATATATAGATATATAGTTATTGTTATCCTATTATATATATACACACATATATATGTAATATACATTATTTTATATATAATATATATATATAATTCTATTACTGGAATGATTTTATATCTTAAGGTCAAAAAACATTTCAGTGTGTTTTTTTTCATGATTATTATTGAAATAATTTTGATAAATGGGAAAATATAATGTATAATATGACAATCTAGGTATGATGCTGCTTCAAGGGACTGAGAATTGAGTCTTCAGGAGTCACTTTCTTCTTGGCTTGTATTTGTTTTTTCAATATTGTTTTCAACTGTTGCTTCTCAATTTATGAGTAAAAAAAATTGGATCATCTATTCTATTGACAAGTTATCTGGTGAGAGTTTATACTTTCATTTGCTCTACTACTTGATTGCTATCCAGCTCTTTGGATGTCACAAATGACTTTCACTCCTCTTTTCTTAAATCTAACTTCAGCTTTGGTGATTTATGGCTTTCACAATGGGGCAACAGCATTTGTCATTTCTCCCCTGTTTAATGGTATTTGCTGAATTGCAATTGGCCAGCAATGATAAATACCTCCAGTAAACAGCATCTAAATTGGCACTAGTCAGAATATGTTGATGGATTGCTATCAGTCTACTATTGCAAATTTCCTACACATAACAAAATCTTTGAAATCTTCAGCAATAGTCCACTTCAAAGTCAAGAACTCCAGATTGCAAGTGGGGCCAATAACTTTTTCTGTCATTGAGTTCTTTGATGGCAAATGCAACTGGTCTGATGACTATCATTCTTTCAGTACCAGACCTCCAAGGTGACACTTTTGTTCAAAACAAAAAAGTTTCATTAGATCTGCTTAGATCAATACTGGTATATGTATGGAGCAATTGACCAAACCTTGGAAGCTTATTCACATCTGTCCATCCATAAGTCTCCCAAATGCTTTGAGGGTTTTAAGACAACTTTACATAACTTGTCAATCTGTTTCTGAGTGGTCATTTAGCAATTTGAAAATAGACTAATAGTCCTTGAAAAAAATTGCAATAATCCCTAAATTCTAGAAAATCTCTTGTATCTCAAAGGTCATTTGAACACACACAAGTCAGCAATGCTTATACTTTCTCTGGAATGGTACTCATACCTCTTTTGATGCTATTTCATCAATATATTTAGCAAATGCAAAAGTGACATTTGTCAATTGGAAGTTTAAAGGCATCTTTGGGACTCTTAACCTGGATTTGGAGCTCTATGAATAGATTTCAATGGGTCCATGAATTTAGATGGAAAAAAAATGAATCCTTATTTTTACTAACCTTTTGCTTTTTGTGCGGTTTTTTTGGTAATGCAATGTAGCAAACTTTATTGCTCACAAAGTGAAGAGAAAAACAACTGTTGGGAAGAATAGTCTCAATTATGATCTCCACACCTGTAATGTACAGTGCAGAATAGGGGATTCTATGCTCTGGGTATAGGTCCAAAATCCTCCCTCCGAGGCTTAATTTTATATATCATATGGGACAAATAAAAGAGAGAGTACTTTGTTATCTAAAGCAGCATTAAAGAGATAATATTTTCTAAATTACTTAATAAAAGCTGAGGAATGTAGAATAGGGCAGTAACTTAATTCTAAGAATATCCTTCTAGTAAGACACTGAAATGGACAGGCAGAGGGGCTGAGGCTCTATGATTCTAATAAATTTTCTAAAATTAATAGTGATCCTGCACATTTTATTTTATGCATTAAAAATTATGAAAAAGGGGAAAATCCTGTTTAACGTAACCTTTATTTTAATCAGATTTTCCTCATATTCTTTCAGATTCTTTCCAAAGATAGCATTGTTCTCAAAGTTAAGCAATTCTTACAAGTTGTTCACGTCTCCAACTACTTTCTACATTAGTTTTTGTAATGGAGCTGGTATTCCACAATGATGCTTTTAGATATGTGCAATCACTGGCAAAAATCCAGCTGGAAAGATCTAGCCTTCTTGATTTCCTCCTCTATCAGCTAATTCCCAAGTCCAATATAGACAAATGCTGATTTCCTCTCAGTCCAGGCATCTTGAACTCTTGGTATTATATACATCATGATCCATGTGGTCCAGTAATCTACACATCTATAAAAATTTTCCATTCTTCTTTGAAACCATCATTCTAGATGATACATATAGGCTGTTAGGCTCTGTGATATTCCCATTGGTCAAAATGTTCATGGTATGGTCTCTGAAGTTATCCTTCACAAACAAGAGCATTTTCCTAGACAATTTTGAAGCAACCAGTGCTATTTCTAAGCAGAACACTTTTTAAATGAAAAAGGACAGAACCAATAACAGGTAAACATGCATCGGTCAATCATGAGAGAGAGGGAGGATGCCATTTCAAAAGGGTGAATGATAGCCTCTGTTACTTTTGGTTAATCAAAAGGAAGTCAGGTTCAGATCTTATCCCTGAATCTAGAATGGCTAAAATGGGCACCATGAAACAGCACGTGAAACAAAGTGACTGATTCTGATTGATGAGTAGATAACAATTGGAACTTCTGCTATGTCTAAGAGACTGGGACACTGGACCCTCTTCATTTTTACTAAAGAGACTGACCCAGAGATATTTGATGAATCAAATTATACAGGGTAGATCATATAGGACACAGGCATTTATTTCTTGCACATTAAAAATACATAACACAAAAGGCTCTCATAAAAGAACATTGATTAAAAATTGAATAAGTTAAACAAGCAGAAATAATAACTACTGTTATACTATCAGAAATTTGTACTTAAAATGGAAAATCATATAACTGTTACCATGATTGCGGAAGACATATATATTTTATCTCTAACTTTGACTCTGTAATGTATCCTTTGAGATTGATGTTTTCTGACAAGCCTCTCCAAATTATCTGGTCACCTGCAAACTTGTTTGTATTCATCTTAATGTTAATATTTCAATCACCTACATTTAGACAAAGAACCACAGAATAGAAAAGGAAGCTAGAGATACAGCATTAAGCTCACCTAAAATGATCCCTCCTGTTCTATTTGCCATGTGAAAACCATGGATATCCTGCCAGGGTGTAGAGGGAGGACCAGCCCTTCCTCATCCCTCACAGGAAATTCCAATATTATTTAATGCCCCTTGGAGAGTGGAAGGAAAAAAGAAATATTAAAGCCCACTGAGTCATTAACTTTTCCTGCTTATTAGTAAATGAGAAGATTCCCTCATAAACTTTAAAGTATTCATGTCCTTTATGACAGCCAAAAGCAGCCATGCAATTTCTCAATCTTGAACTATGAAAGCACTAAATTAGCACGGATGGTTAAGCCTGTTTACCTCAGTTTCTTCATTTGTAAAAATGAGGTAGAGAAGGAAATTGCAAACCATGCCAATTTCTTTGCCAAGAATGGACTGTTTTGGGCCACCAGATCACAAAAAAGATGCACACAATTCAACAATTTGTCAACAAGAGCTTATACTAGTTTATACTTAGGAGGAAAAAGGGAGCTGATATCTCTTATAGAGGCACCAGTCTAGAACCATCAGATCCCAAGTACTTTTGAATATTCTAGGTATAAGTAAGTTCAATGAGGTTGCACACAGGAGTTGGTAATTTTTTTCCCCTTTGGTAATCATTACTAGCCATCCTTCTATGGGAGTCTGACAAGAATACTTTATAATAGAGTGATCTTCTGATCAAAGGTTTCAAACATGCCTGTCTCCCACAAGAATATAGCAACACTTTATTTTTTACATAGTCTTTTAAAGAAAATCAATAGGCATTTGTTTCATTCCCCTATTTTTCTGTCTTTGCTTTCATAACCCAATTGTCCAGGGAATTCTGTCAAAATACTATTGGAATGAATGGAGCTTTACAGGAAATGCCAGTATGGGGGACTATCCTTGGCATTACTGCTGCCCCACAATTCTGTTGAATAATTTGAGTAGATGAAGATGGTGAAGAGATAAGGAGACAATAATGGATAAACTTCTGAACTGAAAAATCAAGGGATTTATTCTTTGTTGCCATGTTTCCATATGCAATCCTGGAAACATCCTTCCTAAGATTATACTTCTTATAACCTAAATTTCATTCATGATATTAAAGTTATTTAAATTAAAATTTTAAAATTCAAAAATCTAAGAATTCTTTCAGTCCTTTTGAAGACATTATTTTTAATTGTGCTTTTTTAATGCAACTTCTGGTTCTGTGCTATTGGCATTTCATCACATTGGAGTGATTCTTCTCATGTACTCAACTATATGAGTAGTTCTTCAATAATGACTAAGTCATATCCTGCTTGAATATCTATTGTTGGTCTCCAGAAGTGCCATTTCTCAATTATGTTTGTAGTCCATCCTTGGTGGCTAGGTTACTGAACAAGCTACCAGAAGCTAAGAAAAAGTTCGAAAACTGCTTTTCTGAACAAAATCCTGATGAGGACAAGAACTGAATTCATAATCTATCAATCATTCAGGAGCTTTCTATCCAAACAATTTTTTCTGCATCACCACAAGTCATACATAGAGTTAATATTTTAAATCAAAGTTTTGAAAAGATGTGGGGCTGAATATATTATAGTCAGACCTAGGGACAAGAATTGGAAACACTATTGACAGTCATCTAGATGGCACACTGAGACTGAAGTCAAGAAAATCTGAGTTCAAATTTGGATCCAGACACTTATTTAGCTGTGTGACTGCGGGCAAGTCACCTATTTGCCTCAGTTTCCTCATCTGTCAAATGAGCTGGAGAAGAAAATGACAAACTATTCCAGTATCTCTGCAAGAAAACCCCAAATGGGCTCATGAAGAGTCAGAAATAAATGAACAGAAAGAAAGACGTCACTTTAAACATCCATAAAAATCTATTTACTTTGTGGCTGAAGAAAATTAGTGAAAAGAAGAACAAAGAAGACGTTTTCTGCTAGATACTTAACAGGGCACAAAATCAATACAATAGGACTAATGGAACACACTTGCTGAGTTTGTCTCTATCTATAAAGGAAATACCTTTTATTATCTTCCTTAGTTTCTGTGTACAAAATATCTAATATGTAACAGAATGTATTGGTGCATGAAAAGTGGTATGATTTGTAAAAATTTTTGGTTGTGTTTGTACCTACTGAATATAGTCCATAAGGGTGTCTCTTCTTCTCCCCAATTTCCCAGGAAAGGAACTGTATTCTATAGTAACAGAGCAAACAAAACCAGTATGATAGGCTGCTGGTCAAAAGTTTTTATTTGATTATTCTGTAATACTTCTAAGCATCAATATCTGTTTCTAGCTATTTTTTTCTTGCTCTTTAAATCTCTTATGGCCTCTTTCTTCATATAACTTTTTACCCTATCTCATATAGTTCATGTGCTTTCCTCATGCATATATTCTGTAGGTAGAAATTGCTTACGATGGAAAACTGGATGAAATGATATTTCAAGCTTCCTGGAGATGTATTAAATTTAATCAGGTTGTTAAATTGAGCATATCTGAAAATAAGAATCTTTTCTCAAGAGAAATACTAATAATTCATAATATTATTTCATACCAACATGAAAACAAATGTAGGAAATGGATATTCAAATGTGCTCTGCTATAGTCAGTCAAGGATGGAGAATTTAAAGAGCAGTTTTTCTCTCAATGAGATTTTAGCAACTGCACCATATGTTTTAAAGATTATTAATTCCACCCATAGAAGTCTCTACTACATTCATTTTAGCCTAAAATAATTTCTCCATAACATGCAGTAAGCTGCTAATGTGCCTGTGCCAGTAATTTTAGTTTATAGAAAAGAAACTTTAAAAATACAGCTACTTCTTAAATAGTACATGACTGTTCTAATTATGGAGAATATTAATAAAACTCAGAGCTCTCAGCAGAGAAAGTAATAGTTCCATTTTTAAGGATGGATTTGTCAAACACTTGTAAAACACTTCTGAAGTGAGATGTCATTTTGGCTGTAAATGTAATTTTGGTGGTAAGATTATAAAGCAAACAAAAAAGGAATGGTGGAGGGGGAAACTTCTAGTAAAAAAAAAATCCTGAGCTTTGAAATTATTTCAACTAAAATGGAAGTTATCTGAAGCTTGATCTGTATCACCAAGACCCAGCCCCAGAGTTGTGAAGTAACTAAAGATGCCCTCTCTTTTCTCCTGGTATCCTTCCTTTTTGCTCAGATTTCTGATCATTCTTTAGAGCAAGACTTCCTAACTGGGAGATCATAATTGTCTAGAAAATCTCAAAGCTCTATCTGGAAGATTTCTTATCTTAATTCTGCCACATTTCTTCTGTGTAAAAATTAGTTGAATCTCCTAAAAAGGACAGACTTATAATTCACTATTGTACAAGCGCCATCCTAGAGCTAGTCAGAGAGAAGTCAAGGTCTTCTCTCCTCCCCTATTAATCTCAAATGAAAAGTGAGGGACCTATGACTCAGATGAAGATGGAGCTTGCCCTTTTTACATTGTAGCTTTATAAGCATTTCCTTTTTCAGAACTGTATGGAAATGAATTGATGTTATTATGTGCAGCACAAAAGATTAAATGCAGATCTTAGAAATGTGGGAATCCTGAATATATGTGTTTTCACTTTTTAGGAGGTGATAGAAGCTATTGCTGAGTGTGCATTTAAGACATCACCATACCCAATCCTTCTTTCTTTTGAAAATCATGTGGATTCGTAAGTAATACATAATTTCACTAGAACATTTTTTTTAATTCAGGAGGAATTGTTATTTGATTATTTGACATTTATTAAGGGTATTGTTTTAAATCTTATATATTATGTGAGAGGTTTTCATTCTTATAGAGAAAAATTTATATTAAATTTTTATCAACAGTAAAAATAATGAAATTAGATTTCTGATGGTCATGTCATGAATTTAAATGCAATATTCTCCTTTTTTCAAACATAGTATACCATATTTATATGTACACTGTAGAATAAATGTGTCATCTCTCTAAAGAGTGTGATTCACAAGAAAGCAAAATTTGTCACAGCCCTGCTTTTGTGTACTTATTTCCAAGCTGTAATATTCATGAGCATTTTCCTCAAACAAAAATTTCTAGTTGGTTTTGCATAAACCAAGCCTAGACTTATATGTATTTGTAGCTTATGCTCAGTATTTGATAAAACCTTCCTAATTTTCAAAGGAAGCAGGTAGAAGGGAGGAGGATAGGGATCCATCCCTACAATCTTGAATTGTTAGAGATGCCCCAAGGCAGTTCTTCCACATTGTCATAGAAACTCTCATTAGTGACTAAGGAAGCAAGATTCTTTGGATTGGTTTTCTAGAAGAACAGAGGAGTAAGTGTAGGAATAGGTTCTAATTTGAACTGCCAACAATCTTCCTTCCTATGGCTACAATCTTATACAAACCTCGCCACCATTTTGACTTTCTCATTGTATTCCTGCTGGCCTTTAATCAGGATCTAAAGGCTTCTAAAAAATTATTTAAATGATATTGCACTATACAAATAGGAACATGACCTATATGGTTGGAAAAAATGATCCCACACAGTTTAGTATTAGAAATTTGCAATGCCTGGCTAAATTTTTGTGTAAAATGAATGAAAAAGTATACATCCTATTGCCTAGAAACTTAAAAGTCTGAGAAATCCAGTATCTACTCTGCCTAGTTGACCTTCTATTCCATCTTAAGAAGATTGTTAACCACTCTATGTCTCTCCTTTTAGTTTTCTTAATATTTGCAAATATTTTCATATTTCATGATGTATTCCCTTTACTATTTAATTTAGCATAGAGAAGATCATTCAGATTTAGTGGTTTGATATTTAAATTTATCAAAATGGGAGCTTTAAAGGGCTAATTTTTGACAATTTTTGATTATAGTACATTTATATTCATTGATTTCTGTTTCTTTATCTTTATTCACATATCTATGCATGCAAACACAAAATTATATATTGTACAAAATAAGCAAAGTAATATTAAAACACAATTAATAATAATTCTTTGGAAATTCAAGGATCCAAATCTGGGGTCTTAGAATCAAAGTGTATGGAATTTACAATATTGATGTCATTTAAGTAATTTCTATGTGCTAGGCACTTTGCTAAGCACTTTGCATGCAAAGAAAAACAAAAATACAGTCCTTGTGCTTTTGGAGCTCCCATTCAAATGGAAGAGGAAATAAGCAAATAATAATATATAATATAGAAACATTTGTATGTATGCATATATATAGTGTTTGTAAATATAGAGCATATGTACTTACATTCATACACATTCATGTGCACATATGTGTATAGATATATGCATATATCTAAGGAGAAATATGCTCAGGAGAAATAAAAGATAAATTTCTCAAAGAAAGCATCCTTATTAAATAGTATTTAGGAAGCCTATCTTGGCTTCATTTTACTGTTGGGAAATATTTCAACAAGCTTCAATTTTTATTCAAACTACTTCTAAAAGATCTTAAGCATTTGCCAGAAGAAATTAGAAACAGAAATGGGAATGACCTCCTTTAACCCCCTTTAACTCTCTTTTTTTTTTACCTTTGTGTCTATTAATAAAATAATGAGTGATTCCCAAATTATTACTTTGCTCTGTCCAACTAAATCATAACAATTGCTTCAAAAATGAGTTAAAACTGCCATCATTTATAACATATATTTATTTCAACTTTATTTTCCTGTCAGTAAAATTTTAATGATTTCTCAAAATGTGCAGCAAAATACTTGTATAGTCTAATAAAGACAAAGATTGATTGTAATTATGCAAATATTAAAATTTTTAAATGATAAAGACTTATGTGTTCTTTTGCATTCATAAAAAATTCATAAAATATTTTAGGTATTTAATTAGGTATGATTATATGTTACTTTTTAGTAAGAATCATCAGCACTGTATTTATTGTGTTCATGGTATTTGTTTACTAAGAAAGTTTTTTTTTATTCTTGTCATCTTTTTATATCAGTTTAATGTTGTTAAAAAATTAAAATTAGGAAAAGTTCTAATTCTGGAATCAGAAAATCATAATTCAGCTCTTAAATCTATGTCTTACTAACTCCGTAATTTTGGTCAACTCACTTAACCTTCTTCTATGCCTCAACTCTCTTATCTCTTAAACTAAGCTTTTAAAATCCCCTTCAGCTCCAAATCTATGATTTCTATGATCTTCAGTGTGATCATTATAATTTTTGGACATATGAGTCGTTTTTTTTAAGCCATGGATAAGTCATGTATATTTTCTTTAAAATATTCTGATAACATCAGTGACAACACCTTGATAAAATAGATTATGGTACTTATTATTCATCCTTACAACATTATTATCTTTTGTTTTGCCATCATTTTGAGATAAATGGGCTTCTGTTTAAAAATTTTATCTATTCTTCCAGTGCTAAAGCTTTTCAGTCAGTAGCATCCTCTAAAAGCAATGAATTTAGAAAGCTAAATGCACTCAAGACAAAACTATTGTAATATTTGTTTTTATTTGATCAATAAACCTTTTTAGCAACAAAGGTTTTTATAGTTCTTTTCAGTAACTATGAGAACAAGGTTTTGATCTTAGGGATTAAAATTAATTCCTGGAATTCTCAAGAAAAGTGAAAGAGGATAATGTCAAAGAATTGTCATTATTAAATTAAGCACTATACAATTTCTCATTACATATAAATAAATATTAAACTGCTTCAGATCTGGAGTCACTACATGATTAAAAAAAACACACATGAATTTTTTTCTGATACCTTACTATATATACAATATTAAATTATATATATTTTTTAAAATTTGATGACACTAAAATAGCTTTGTAAGAAGATTCAGCTTTGAAGTAAGTAGATGGTGCAGTAGGTAGCAGACCTGCTCTGGAGTCAGTAGAACCTGAGTTCAAATCCAGCCTTAAATATTTAACACTATCTCAGTGTGACCCTGAGCAAGTCACTTAACCCCAAATTTCCCTCCCTCCCTCCCTCCCTCCCCTCCCCTCCCCTCCCCTCTCCTCTCCTCTCCCCTCCCCTCCCCTCCCCTCCCCTCCCCTCTCCTCTCCTCTCCTCTTCCCTCTCCTCTTCCCTCTCCTCTCCTCTCCTCTCCTCTCCTCTCCTCTCCTCTCCTCTCCTCTCCTCTCCTCTCCTCTCCTCTCCTCTCCTCTCCTCTCCTCTCCTCTCCTCTCCTCTCCTCTCCTCTCCTCTCCTCTCCTCTCCTCTCCTCTCCTCTCCTCTCCTCTCCTCTCCTCTCCTCTCTTCTCTTCTCTTCTCTTCTCTTCTCTTCTCTTCTCTCTCTCTCTCTCTCTCTCTCTCTCTCTCTCTCTCTCTCTCTCTCTCTCTCTCTCACACACACACACACACACACACACACACACACACACACAAAGACCTAGCTCAATAAGTCATATGATAAAATCTATTTTTTGTTCCATATTCCATCAGCTTTCTCATTATCATAACTACTACTTTATATTCATATAATACTTTTCATGTCACAGAATCTCAGTGTGGAAGGAACTTAAGACTTCATCTAATACTATCCATTCCTGATCAAGGCTTTCAACTATAATATACAATATAGAAGATCACCCAGATTTTGCTTAAAGGCCTTCAGTAAAACAGTTCCCACCTATTCTCAAGGGATATAATTCAGATTGCTCTAATTTAGGCATTCTTAATTGTTTTGTGTTTAGATCTTATGGTGAAACCTATTTTCCCCTTATCAGATGTTTTTTAATAATCGAATTTAGCAATGCTAAATTTCAATTAGAACTTAAGAAAAAAATTCTCTTCTATCTAAATTTTTTGATCCACAGAATCCTTGGAAGGGAGGGGGGGTATCATGAACTCCAGCTATGCTAATTGTTGCATTTTTCTTCATATCTATATGCATCTCTTCTATGTCTAAACATTAGCCTTCATTCTCTCCTCTGAAACCTTAGCAACAACAGATTTAATTCCCCTTCTGCATGACAGGTTACCAAATAAATCCTAATTTTTCTTTTCTCTTTTTCTGGATAAACTTTTATCTGATCCTTAAATGTCACAAGCTCTAATCTCTGCAAAATGCTGGTTGGCAGGTACTCGCAGTTACTTTCAAGATCAAATATAAAAAAATCCTTTGGCTTCTAAAGTCCTCCATAATCTGGCCCTTAACTTTCTTCAAATCTTCTTATGCTTTATTCATTTCTATTCATTCTTTGGCCCAGTATGTGACCCAGTATCCCCTCACTGCTCTTTGGACCTAAGATTTTATTTCTTATCCCTATGTATGTCTTGTCACTAGTTGCTTTTTGATACCCAGGTCTGGAATGTGTTCCCTCCTTATCTCTGCCTCCTAGATTGCCCGTTTCCTTCAAAACTCAGTTTACATCCCAGAATAAAAAGTCCAGGAAGTTTTGTTGTTTCCCTTACTGCTAGTTCCTTCCCTCTGACGTTACCTCCTATATAAAAACTATATAAATATATAGTTGTTTGCATATTATCTCCTGTTAGAACATGGTCTTATGAGAGCACAGACTCTATTTTTGCCTTTCTTTGTATTTCTAGTGCTTCTCTGGAACCCCGTAGGCTTTTAATTAATGCTTGTTAACTGACTGATATAATTTTATCATCTTCCTAAAATTCACTATCCAGAACCAAGTAAAATATTGCAGACATGGCCTAATAGGGACAAAACAGAGTGGGATGCTCATGATGCCACTCTAAATTGAAATCTAATTTCCCATTGATGACTGTGGCATAGTGTAGGGCTTCTTAAACTTTTTCCACTTGCAGCCTCTTTTTGCCCAAGAAATTTGTATATAGTACATAGATATATAAATAAATATGTAAATCATAATTTTGCAGCCCCCACATTCAGTTCGGAGATTCCTTATGGGGTTGCAATCCCCAGTATGGAGCATAGGGAATAAAGTTGTAAACTTGGAGTCACGAAGTCTCATCTTCCTGCATTCAGATCTGACTTCAGACATTAGCTGTGTGACTCTGGGCAAGTCACTTCACCCTGTTTGTCTTAGTTTCCTCATCTGGAAAATGAGTTGGAGGAGGAAATGACAAACCACTATAGTATCTTTGCCAAAAACCAAAACTAAACAAAAAATCAAATGACATAAAATGTCAGATGACTGAAACTACTGAAGAACAGGAGCAGATTTCCATTAGCTTTATTAGGCATTATTTATACTGTTGACTAATGTTCCTATTGTTGTCCAAAAATATCTTTTGTGCTCAGCTATATTTTAATGAGTCCTACCCTAACCTAAAAAACTACAGTTAGCTTTATTATTATTATTCTAAATCTGAACATAGGTCTTTTATTTATCCTATTAAACTTCATATTTAATTTTAAATTTAGCCCATCTCATTTATTGTCATAAGTCCCTACAGAGATAGGGCAAAGATTCTTAACCTTGTCTTACATGAGGCCATCTAGGTGACATAGTGGATACAGTGTCAAACCCAGATTTAGGAAGATTCATTTTCCTGAGTTCAAAATTCTCTTCAGATACTTACTGATTGTGTGATTTTAAGGAAATCCCTTAACTTCTATTTGTTTCGTTTCCTCATAATGGGAATAATAATAAAACTTTATCTCTCACAGTTTGTAAGAATCAAATTAGATAGCATATGCAAAGTGCTGTGCAAAGATTAAGTTCAGTATAAAAACTAGTTATCACTTATTATTAAAATAAAGTGGTTGTATATCTAAATTCTGAGGTCTCTTTCAGCTCTAAATCTATGATCCTATGTATCCCAAACCCATATGCCCCAGCTAAAATATTTCCAGTTTTATGGAAACATCTTAATCATTGACTGAATTTGGGGGCATTTGAAATCACATCATTACACATCAATTCATTTTACAAAGGTTCAAAAAGTACTTAATAAGTATAAGGCATGATGCTAATGCTATAGAAAAAAGAGGCAATAATGAAATAATTTTCACTATTAAGGTCAATGTATGCTATAGGAAGAGATATAACCTTTATTTAAATTAAATAAACATGAAGCATTTGCAAAGTAATTTCAAGAAGAGCATGCTAAATATGTTGGGGAGGTGAGGGAGCAAAAGCCTCTTTTAAGAGGAGGATCCTGAACTAAGAGAAGAAACATGGAGTTTTTCCTTTTTCTGCAAAGTCAGAAAGGAAAAAGATAAAATACCATATACAGGGAACAATTATCAGACCCATATAAGTAGCACATCAGATGAATGAGAGAAAATAATATGAAATAAGGCCATAAAGATAGGTAGGAACCTGAGAGATTTTGAAGGGATTAAAATACCAAGCTGAGATTTCATATTTTATCTTAGAGGTAATGGGAACAAGGAAGAGGGAGGGAAGCAAGGATGTATTAAGTACCTACTATGTACTGAACACTGTGGTCAGTCCTGTACCACTATTATCTTATTTGATCCTCTCAACAAGTTTGGGTGGTAAGTGCTGTTATTATCCCCATTTTACAGTTTAGAAAACTGAGGCAAATAGAAGTTAAGTGACATATCATAACTAGTGAATGTTTGTAACTATTCTAGCTAGCTTCCTATTCTATCTAGCATTCTGTCTAGGTAAAAAAGGCCTAGGTAAAAAAAGATTATTGATGACTTTTTAAAAACATCTATAGATCAACAAGGCAACATAGCATGTTGGAAAGAGACCAAGATTGAGAAAGAATAAGAACCAGGAGAATTTGACTTTCAGATCTCAACATTAGTAAGCCTTTTAGTTGCACTAGATGAGCTCTAAGGTAAGTCTGTGCCTTATGATTCTAAAGAAAACCTTATTCCTCTAGGTATCTTCAGAGGAAAAGGATTTCTGTAGAAACACAGCATGTTTCTCAGTTAGCTAATTTTCAGAGATTGAAAAATGTACTAGAAATTCCAGATTCAGTATTTTAATGTGTATTCTTTCATGAGCCAAAGCTCAAAATATACTACTACATTCTCAAATTCCCTCCTTCCTCCTTGTTTCATCTCCATGGTAGCTAAGTGTTCATCCTCTTAATGCTTCAGAGTTTTTAGTGTCTTCACTGCAATTTTAATGCCTTTTATTACTGCAGTTGTAATCTTCTACTGGACTACTTCCCCCCTTCCTTTTTAACCCTGACTTCTACTATTTATCCTGCTTCACTTTTCTGATTCAGGTCACCAACAGATGAACATGTATGTCTCAGGGAACAAGAACTACTTGACTCCTAGAATACAATATAATTATGACCTTTGTTTTTTTTTCCCCCTAAGAAAAGCTGTTTAGGAATAACTTTTCCTAGGATTTTTATTATGAGTATAGGGGATATTAGGATGCTATTTTTTAAAATCTTTGTTTTAAAGAATGGAGTAGGTGATTTTGATCCAGCAGTGTTACTTCTGGGGCTTATATCCCAAAGAGATCTTAAAGAAGGGAAAGGGACCTGTATGCGCAAAAATGTTTCTGGCAGCCCTCTTTGTGGTGGCCAGAAACTGGAAACTGAGTGGATGCCCATCAATTGGAGAAGGGCTGAATAAATTGTGGTATATGAATGTTATGGAATATTATTGTTCTATAAGAAATGACCAACAGGATGATTTCAGAAAGGCCTGGAGAGACTTACATGAACCGATGCTTAGTGAAATGAGCAGGACCAGAAGATCATTATATACTTCAACAACAATACTCTATGATGATCAATTCTGATGGATATGGCCATCTTCAATAATGAGATGAACCAAATCAGTTCCAAAAGAGTAGTAATGAACTGAACCAGTTATGCCCAGCAAAAGAACTCTGGGAGATCTAATTTGTTCTATATTCTAATCTCTGCATACTTTATTTCTTGACAATCTCTTCTTTACTGTGGTTTCCCAAATCACCTGTATATTGATTACTCTTAAAACTGTAACTTCATCCTGAAGTTCTCTCTATATCTCTAATCATGCATTTTTACCTCCCATTATATGTCTTGAGAGATATATTCTGTTGATACCTCAAATTCAATATTTCTAAAATAAACCCTTCTCTTCCCTGCAAAATCTGTTTCACTCTTGAATTTACCTATTACTCTTGATAGCATTCTTTCTCTAATACAGAATTAGATTAGGATTGTCCTCTCTTCAGATTATCACCCTTCATCTCCAAATCTAGTAATTGATAAAATCCTTCCAATTCCATGTTAGTAGTACACAATATAGACCACTTTGCCAAATGTTACTGAAAGGGGTATGTTGGGAAGTTACTACTTTTCTCCTCTTTTGTGAAATGGAGATAGCTTGGAGGTGTCTACCAGTGTATTCTTCCAGTGATCATCCATTGATATCAATTAGTCAGCCAGATTAATTGGCTTCAAGACATTTCCTCCAAAAGTCCATGATACAAACACTATTTTTTCTTTTTATAGTATTTTATTTTTCCAAATATATGCAAAGATAGTTTTCATCTAGTTTGCAAAAACTTGTTTCAAATTTTTCTCCCTCTTATCTATTTTCACTCCTTCCCATGACAACAAGCAATCTGATATATATTAAACATATGCAATCCTTCTAATTCTTCATGATGTGCAAAAACAAATTATATCAAAAGGGAAAAAAACAAGCAAACAGAGAACAACAACAAAGGTGAAAATGCTGCACTTTGATCCACGTTCAATCTCTATAGTTATTTCTTTGCATAGAGATGGCACTTTCCATCACAAGTCTAATGGAGTTGCCTTTAATCTCATTGTTGAAAAGAACCTAGTCTATCACAATTGGCATGACACATTTTCCCCACAAGTATATATAGACAATATGGGGAGAAGTGAGTTCAAACCTCAGCCACATGGTAAACAGGTAACCCATAGTCCCTGGGTGTGATTTTGAGTTCTATAGCAGCTCTTGTGCTTGCAAGGTAGATACAAAAAAGACCTCCATGGATGAGAAGGATAAGATGAAATTTAATATAAATCACCCCTATTTTTAAAATAAAAATTACTGTACAAGATCAGGACAGCTAAGTGGAATGTTGAACAAAAGGTTGCATAGAAAAGAATAGCAAAGTACATGCTTAATTCAAATAAACCATTTGGCATTTGGAATGACAGTCAAAAGAGTAAATCCATTCATAGGCTGCATTGGTGTATAGAATAGTAGGCAAGGTAATAATCTCATCAGCTTCTATTCTAACCAGAAAACTTCTGGAATAGTGTGTCATATCTGGGAGTTTACTTCAGTCTAGAAAAGACATTGATAGCTTAGAGAATATATAGAGAATTATAAATAGGATGGCAAGGCCTTAGAGATCACACAAGGATTAGTTGAATAATTTGGATATTGTTTAGCCAAGAAAATAGAAGACTCAGGAGGAACATGAGAACTATTCAAATATTGGTCAGATTTTCTTTTATAGAAGTGAACTTTGTCTTATTCTGCTTAGAGAGGCCAGATCCAGATATAGTGGATGGAACTTGTAGTGAGACAAAACTCTGTTTCAATGTAAAGAAATTGGTGCTATCCAAAAGTGCAATAGTGGCCTTAAAAAGTCCTAACTTTCCTTTTTGCTGAAAGTACTTTTTCAAGCTTGATAAACATTTTTGATTATTTTATAAAGAGGATTCTTCTTGCTGTATCAACTGGAATAGATGATCTCTGAGGTCTCTTCAATGATTAAGATTCTGTGATTGTCTTCCCCTCAACATTTATGAGAAAGTATCATTATTTATTTTGAGGACTTTAAAATTAAATTAGAAGCTTGTTCAAGGCAACTAAAGCATATGTAAAGGTATGAAGTGATTACAAAGAAAGTTTGTGAAAATCTTATGGAGAATAAATTGGAATTGCGAGAAAATAGCAGTTTTGTGTAAGTTTTTAAATATATGATTATATTTGATCTTCAAACTATAAGTCCCTCCTATTGAATGGAAAAAGATATCAGAGTTGATTTTTCCTTGGTGACTATTCTAGTGTCATTTAAATGGAAGAATGGGTGAAAGAACAGATACATGAAAAATAATGTATCAAGCACATTATAGAATAAATCTTTTTGCCACGTACTTGGGATACAATACAAAAGCAAAAATAAGCCCCTGCCATCAAGAAGTTTATGTTTTTAAAAAAGTTTTTAATTTAAAAAATAAAAATTCCACATAAAGCTGCACATCTATTATGTACAAATTCTTATTTCGTTTAAATGTATAATATATTTATCAGTTGAATTTTTTCTTCCCTTTTCTCACTCTAGTGATGACTATCATCAGATATGTGTGTATGTATTAGTGTGTGTATTGTCTTCATATATTCTTTGTAGTTAATTTGGGTATTTCTAATAGTCAAAATGACTTAATCATTCAAAGTTGTTCTTAAAACAATGTTGCTATTACTATATACGATGTGCTTTCAGCTTTATTTTGCTTTGCATTTTGTGGATGTCTAAGCATATTGTTTTTTTAATCAACAAGTTCATCATTTTTATAGCACATTAATATTCTATCATGATCATATACCACAACTTTTTCATCATTCCCCAAATGATGGACATCCCCACAATTTCCAGTTCTTTGCTTTCACAAAGAAATCTGCTATAAATATTTTAGAACACATAGAATCTTTTCCTTTTCCCCTAATCATTTTTGGAAATAGACCTAGTAGTAAGATTACTGGGTCAAAGAGTATAGGCAGTTTAATAACTCTTTGGGCATAATTCCAGATTACTTTTCAAAATGAATTGGATCAATTCACAGTTCCATCAACAGTGAATTAGTGTCCCAGTTTTTCCACATCCCCTCCAAAATTTGTTGCTTTCCCTTTCAATTATTTTAGTCAATCTGATAGGTATAAAACACCATTTAAAGGTTGTTTTAATTTGCATTTTTGGTAATCAATAATGATTTTGAGCATTTTTTCACATCCTATAAATTATTTTGATTCCTTTATCAGAAAACTTCCTTTTCATGTCCTTTGACCATTTATAAATAATGATTTGTATTCTTATAGATTTTGCAAGGCTCTTTATAGTTTTAATATGAAACCTTTATCTGAGAAAGTTTATAAAATTTTTCTTCCCATGTTTTGCTTTTCTTGTGATCTTGGCTACACTTGCTTAATTTGAATAAAGCCTTTTAAAATTTAATGTTATTGGAAATTACCCATTTTATAGCTCACTCTGCTCTCTATCTCTTATTTACTAATAAATTATCTAATCATAAATCCCATAAGTCATATGTTCTATATTTTTCAAATTTTCTTATGATATCTCTCTTTGTGTCTAGGTAATGTGCCCATTTTGATCTTACATTCTTATGGAGGAGTCTTAGACATATAAGGAAACTATGGCCCAGAAAGGGCATTTTGATCCTGATAGTAATAAAGAATTAGTTGGATACAATCCATCCAGGAACAATAGCTGATTTGATTTAGTCATAGTTCCTGGTTCTGGAATTAAAGAAGAAGTGGGGAAGGAATAGTGTGTGCTTAGCAGCAGCAAGATGGTTGGCTACCTTGTGGAGAAGACTGCCAAAGTGTAGGGAGTGAACTGAAGCATGGCTGTAGATTTCCTGTGGAATTTCATGTATTTTCTTTAGTTCCAAAGGATAGAATTAAAAGCAAGGATTGGAATTTTCAGAGAGGTTTATTTGAGCTTGATATAAGAGAAAGCTTCCTAATGATATAGCAAAAGCTAGATGGACTCTTCTCTAGTACATTGTAAAAAAGAATTCTTATTCAGATTTGGCCCAAATGACTTGAAATTCTTCCCGAGATAAAATATTTTTAAACTTAAAAATCCAAATGCCAAAAAGATGAATACTTGCATCTTCTCTAAATTCAAATTTCATGGTTGAGTAACTAACTGCTTTCTTAGCTTTTGTTATTAATTATTATTGGTACAATTTGGTGGCTGATTAAAATTTCATTATTTAAAATCATTATTAAATAGACTCTTATTGTGTATACCAGTCAATTTATGTAAATGTTACAGGGAGCACAAATACTTACTAGAAATATATTTGAATAAAATAAGACACAAACAAAATTAGAGTCTTCCAAATCAGAGAATTTGCAACAGAAGAAATTCAAATAAGACTGTGCATATACTTTGATCCAGCAAACTACTGCTGATTCTATATCCTAAAGAGATCATTTTAAAAAGGGGGAAAGACCCATATATACAAAAATATATATTAAAATTAATTGTAGCAGCATGTTTTTGTGGTGGCAAGGAGTTGGAAATTGAGGGAATAACTGTTAAGTCCCCAATTGGGGAATGGCTGAACAAGTTGTGGCATATGAGTGTAATGGAATACTATTTTGCTATCAGAAATGATAAACAGGCAGATTTCAAAGAAATTTTGAAAGACTTCCATGAACTGATTCTGAGTGAAGTAAGCAGAATCAGGACAACATTTACATAGTAACAGTATGATTATGTGATGATAATTTGTGATAAACTTAGCTCTTCAGCAATACAGAGTTCCAAGACAATTCCAAAAGACTAATGAAGGAAAATGCTCTCCATATCCAGAAAAAGATCTATGGATTCTGAATACAGATAGAAGCATAAAATTTTTGCATTTTTGTTTGTTTTTGTCTTTCATAATTTTCTCTTTTGTTCTGATTCTTCCTTCACAACATAGCTAATATAAAAATATATTTAACATGATTGGACATGTTTAACCTGTTTCAGATTGCTTGCCTTGGAGAGATAGAAAGAGAGGAAAAGAAGGAGAAATATTTGGAACTCAAAATCTTATAAAAATGAATGTTGAAAAATATCTTTACATGTAATTGGAAAAAATACTATTATGTGGAGGTGTTGGGAGGATTGCCATCACTGTAGTTGGAATATATAGCAAGCCTAGCAGACAGATCCAATCCAATGTAATACACACACATAAATTATCTTATAGTTAAAGAAGTGTTCTAGGTGTTTAGGAACAAAGGCAAAATGGAAATCTGCCTTCTTTCCTCATGCAGTTTACAATTTACTGTATAAAGAAGATATAAATAAAGAATAAGAACCTTTTGTTTATCCTTTAAATGTCTCTACAGAAGCAAGTACCTATTTCATTTCTGTTTATGTACAGCTCTTTTGTAGCCTCAAAGGACCGTTTATGCCTTTTTCATTTGCATTCTGTAAGGCATTATCAAGTCAGGTTAATAATAGCACAATGAATTTTGATGAATAAACTGACTTAGAATGAGATGAGAAAATGACTTCTATATACGGTAAAAGATATGAAATTTCTTCATATCCATACAGCAACTGAAATAAATATCATTTCTCTCCTTTCTTTCTCCTTGTCTCTCTTTTGTTTTAGTCCTAAACAGCAAGCCAAGATGGCGGAATATTGCAGACTAATATTTGGAGATGCACTGCTTATGGAGCCATTAGAAAAATATCCAGTAAGTCATTTTTATATTTCTCCTTTGAGATATAGAAACCTACTTTTGATCAGGAGAAGGAAGAAAGAGATCTGAGAAATGTATGTTTTGTTATCTTGATTCTCCCTTCTGTATCTCTCCTAGGAAGAAAAAAAATAATTTTGTCTATTTTCCAATATTTTCCTTTATAACTAGACTTTTTTTTGACTGGACTGAAGAATTCCTTAACACCCTAAAGCAGCCAACATAGTAACCAGAAGCCTCACTTCAAAGTAAAAATAACTAGATCCTCTTGAAAAATGTATACTTGCACTAAAGGGCGCGTAGTATCTCTGGCCATGTATTCTCCTCACTTCATCATCAATGATCACTATTGATTTGTATCAATACTAATTACTATGATAATGTGCCAAGTTGTACAATACTATGGTAGCATCAGCCTACTAAAATAAAATAAAAATCAGAATAAAAATTATTGGCTCCCCAAACATAAAATGAAGTAAAGCTATTGAAAGAAGTCTTATGTTTCATTACTCTGTTTCTTCTTCTTCCAACATATGAACATCTTGAGAATAATTTTATATCAGCCCTCTGTTCCCTAGCTATGGAGTATGAGGGAATAACATTTATTTAAACAGTCTATCTTCTGAACAACATACATAAATGATTCTTGCCAGTGTTGTCTAATAGCTCATGCCAAATCAATTTTATCAAGCAAAACTGGTTTTCCCATTAGAATGAATGAATAAATGAATGAACAAAACTTGTCAGTTATTTACTATGTAACAGGCAGCATGTCAGAATGATTAGGAAGCTAGCCTCAATGCTTAGTTTCAAGTCCTACTCTGAAACTTTCTGGTTTCCATGACTTCAAAAATCTTAACCTCTTGGTACTTGAAGTAACTCTAAAATAAGTTTCAGAGAAGGTGCTAACTGGAGTCAGTATTTTCCTTACCTGGGAAGTCCTTATAATAGTAAAATCATTAATCTAGTCCTTTTTTGATATCTCAACCATAAAGTGTGTCAGGCATTATGCTAAACATGTAAAATGTTCACTTTCAACATTAGAAATAAGATGACTTTCATTAGAAACAATCTTAATTTCAGAGTTAGAAGAAAGTCTGAGGTTATTGGATCTATTCACTTACTTTCATTGAATCCAAATCAGGACTCTCCAGTTTAGGATATTAATCACTATACATAATATTAGAAGGTATTCCTTTAACTTCATTCATCAGTGTTTACCAACCTATCTTACCAATATGCCTCTGTAGGTATAACATTGCTCCTTCACCAATGGATTCTAGATGTTAACAGTTTCATTCTAATATTTCCCAGTCATTCATATTTGCTCCACCTTTCTTCACCAAATTTGGTAAAATTTGGTAAGACAATGACTAAAAATAGGTTTCTCTTCATATGAACTTGACAGTGTACGGCAATAAGCAATTCTCTGGGGATGCACAAAACCATCCAATTGTTTTTGTTGTTATTTTCATCTCTTTTACAGCCAGTATCACATTTGCTGCTATTAAATACTGAAATACTGCTTGGCTAAGGTGATTGTGAGTGTGTGTGTGTGTGTGTGTGTGTGTGTGTGTGTGTGTGTGTGTGTGTGTGTTAATGTGTTCTCTTCTTTTTTATATTAGCTTGAATCTGGAGTTCCTCTTCCAAGCCCTATGGACTTAATGTATAAAATTTTGGTAAAAAACAAAAAGAAATCACACAAGTCTTCAGAAGGAAGTGCCAAAAAGAAGCTATCAGAACAGGCATCCAATACTTACAGTGATTCTTCCAGTGTGTTTGAGCCTTCATCTCCTGGAGCAGGTAAATCACTGAGTCACAGAATGTTACAGCTAGAAGGCACTTAAGGGAATCATTTCACACCAAACTCATTTTTTGGTAGGTGAACAAACAGAGAATCAGGGAGTTTGTCAATCAACATGCTTTTTTCAGCACCTATTATGTACCAGTCATTGAAGAAAAATACAAAAATTAATTAGTCCTTGTGCTCAAGGAACTCCTTGGATAAGGCTATGAACCTTAATATCATGGCAGAACAAGGATAATCACTTTCTGATTTCGCCATACTACCTAATATATGGAAACCAAATTTGATACTTGTAGTCAAACCCATCTCAAAAAAACAATTTTCTGATTTCAGATAAGTATATATATAAACATGCACACACCTATACATATATGTATGTGTGAGAGTCTCTACTCATTAGTAGGGAACAATGCTACCCCGTACATATTTTGGAGATACATATATATATATATAAATATATATATATATATATGTATGTGTGTATATATATACATACACGCACATACATACATGAAGATCCCTGCACCCTCATCACCCTCCTTTAACTTGGGCATACAAAGAACATTAATACTCACTTTCAGACATTTAAAAAAAAAGCAATTGATCTTTAATATAAGTTCAGGCTCCTTTAGAGCAGCAATTACCTAAATAGTGATTAGAGTGTTATACTCAAAGTATGATCATTAACTCTGGAAGGTGACTTGAAACTTATTTGCATTTTATAGTTTTTCCAAAGCAGAAAAAAAAAAAAAAAAACTAGAAAAGCTAAATGAATTATCTACCAAGGTCATAGTTTACAACATTCATTCTTGAACTTATACCACTGTGCCAAATCACTGACTCTTGTTGTAAATTTTGTTTTCTCAAGGGGAAAGAAGAGAAAATAGTGACCCAGTTCTCTTGGGCTGTGTATCATCTAGACTGATTGGCAGTACATGAATTTTTGCTATCAAAGAAAAAATTAATAGCCATCTAAAAAGGAACTCACAAGGGGTATTTCGTTGAGATTCATGGATGTCTAAGATACTAACCCTAGAGATTTATTTAAATAATGCTTATTTTAGGTATTCACTAACTCCTTTACTTTTTTCTGTTTGAGACCTCATTTGGCCATTTTGGTTTCTTTTATCCTTTTTTATGAATAAAATACTCATCACCAATTGTTAATTTTTTTTTTTTAGCTTTTATCATATATTTCCTTTTCTCTCACTAAAGATATCCAAATGTGTTTTTTGGGAAGGTACGGGGGAGATGTTATTTGTTCTAAATGAAGCCTCTCTTAAAGCATTTGGAAATGAATGGTTTTTGCAGACTGCGGATTTCCTCCAAGGAAAACCTTACCCTGTGAAAGATAATAGCTAAAACAACCAGTGCTTCATGTTTATGTGGGTGAAGATTTTTCACCATCTGCCTCTCCTACCATTTACTAGGTTTCCTTGGTCTTATTAACTGAATGCATAACATAAATAATGAATTTCACAGGCAGTGAACATTATTGCTTAATACAGAGAAAGAGCAGCAATCTGTTAGTAATTCGGTAGATTTCGTAAACTAGCCCCTAGCTGATTGTGTAACAGCACATAACCCCCCCTCCCAACACACACATACTCCATGGAAATTTTTGGACTTTTGAATAAGGAGGTAGACTCATAAAAGAAGAGCATGCTTACTAATTTGGCATTTAGATGGTGGATTTTATCTTAACTAGAAGCACACATAATTTGTAAAGCCTGAAATAAGGTTTATTCCATATTTTTACTACAAACCTTATTCCACTGATGCAGTGGGGATGGAGGGAGACATCAGTCAGTCTTATTTAATCCAGCATTTCAAAGCCCTGTGATTGTTCTGGTAAATCATGCTATCAAAGAAGATTGTAAACACTCTATGACTTGGAAAAGTCATTCTTTGAGAAAGAGGTTTCCATATTTTTTAAAAAATGATCATCTGTAGATGAGGCATTAGATAGTTAACTTCACAACAAGTGACAATCCATGACTAGATTTGTGATTCCCAGCTTGCAGGATCTGTAAGTTTTGACTCTGCCGCCTTAGCCTTCAACAATCCAGAACATCTTTCTCTCCAAGGATTTTAGGTATGACAGGAAAGGTGAATTGAGGAGTGGGAGTATGTGGATCAGGGTCAGGAGTTTCTTAAATAATCAAGTTCAAGGGAGTGAGAAATATACAAGAATACATTTTAGAGATCATCCAATGTAAACCTTCATTTTCTAGTTAAAGAAATTAAGGTCAAGAGAGGTAAAGGTGACTTGCTCGAATTATGGGTATGTATGTAGTAGGCCACAGATATCATGTCTTCAGATTCTAAGTTTTGTGGTTTTCCATTACAATATACAATCCCTATTGGGCTCCTCATTTTAATCTTAGGCTTCTCTTTAGCCTTCTTTCAGAGCCACAATGAGGAAAACAATGATTCCTATTTCATATCTATAACTCCTATGGGATGAGAAAATTCTCCCTCCTCTATATGAGCCCAAGATTAATATTGGTTATTATAGGTGAATAAGTATCTTCTCATAAAGCCCTTCTATAAGCTTTTCTTAATAATGTAATTAAAAATTGATCAGTTAACGTTGAAAGTTGGTTGGGAATTTGGGGATTACAAAAAAATTAAGTGTCTACTTGACTAGAGCTAAACTAATGTTTAAATTCCACAATTGAACAGACATTAACAAAGCACCAACCACAAAGCACTAGACAGATTGTTGACAAAAAGAATACATTCACAGAACTTACCCTTGTGGAGTTTATGGGAGATTTAAATTCGTTCCTAGGCATAACACTTTCATTTGGAAAACAGGTATGTGACAGTTATCCCTATTGGGATAAATCCTGTAAAACCTGATTGATTGTAGAAATCTTTTCCATTGCATACAGTATTCTTTGATATACATAGATATAGATATATACACATGTGCACATAAGTATATGTATGAATATACATGCACATGTGCAATGTATATAATTATATTATATTATAAATATATGCATACCCCAACATGATATATAAATGTGATATGGGTAGATATATGCATTATATGCATTTATACATATAAATGTGTGTATATATAATAATGGAATGATCTATGTATATATCATGCATTTCAATATGTGCATTATATAGACATGTATGATGTAGACATGCATAGCACATATTATATAGGTATTTATACATGTGTGAGAAATATAAATAGACTGTGTGCACGTTCATCCATGTATGAATTATATACATATATGTTGTGTATATATATTAATATATGTATATATATGTATGTCTAATACAGATCTGACTAAGTAACAAACTAAATTGGGAAATCTAGTGTCAGAATTTGAACCCAAATCACCTGTCTGAGAGCAGACATCCATTCATTACAACATGTTGCCTCACTATTCAGTAATAATTTTTTAAAAGAAAGGTAATCTCCACAAACTAAAAGGAGACAGCGACACCATTTGTTTTTAATGCATGAGCCATCTAGAAAAGATCCATAAGAAATCAGAATAGTAACAACACGTGCCTTCTCAGCATTGAGTTTCTGCTGTCATCTATTGGCCATTTTATGTAATGACACTGAGTTAACTGTCAGAAAGTAATACAATTAAATGATATGTGCAGGGTTAGGTTTTCCCTATCTGTTTAGTTTTAAAATCTGATTTCCTGTTAAATAATCATCTTATCATCAGCATATCAACATAATTGAAAACTCCCTGACAAAAATAACTGAATATTAAAAAAAAAATCTGGATAAGTTACAGCACCCTGCCTATTTTTGTCTTGCTAACTGTACTCAGAATGTCCAAATATTCTTTCATCAGTTATTCTAATTATTGATTTGTTTTAAATATTTAAAAGACAAGTTAGCCCATCCAAATGAACAGGCTGAATCATGTCATGTTAGAATTGTGTTTGCTTTTTTATAAAGATAACTGAACTGTAATTTCTACATTTTCTAGTTCTGGTCATATTGGACATTAACACCACTTCCAACTAGTGTCTCCTTTTCTTGACTGATAAAATGAGGAATTTGGAACAAATGACTTCTAAACCCTTCTTCTAGATGAGGAGAAAGAAAATAGCAAAAGAAAGGAAATTAGCTTGCCTCTTCCCATATTAAAAGTTTCTAATTCAAATTAGTAAGTAGTTATTAAACGCGTACTATGCCTAAAGTCATAAGGTAGGTGATGGGTATAAAAAGACAAAATCAGAAGTAGTCTGTGCCCATGAGGAGTTTGCATAATGTTGCATAAATTCTAATAAAACACTTTGCTTCTATGTTCGGGTAGGAAAAGAGGATAAAATATATATCTCATTAGTATCCCCTAAATACACATAGTTTCTACTTAAGAAGAAAAAAAATCACACAAGATAAAACATTCTAGATATCATAGTGGTAACTAAGATGGAGCCACTGGGTCTTTTTCCCAGGCATCAAAAAAGGGGACATGAGTACTTCCTTCTAGTAGCAATTGAGCCTGGTGCTTATTTATCAAGAATTAGTTAAAATACCTATAATCTTAATCTTTCCCACATAAAATGAGTTCCTTGGAAGTCCTGCTCTACTAACAACCAGCAGGGTAAAGTCCTTTATCTCAAATCTCCTAAAGGAATGTCTTAACATTTTATTTGTTTTGCATTTCAATTGTTTGCCCCAGGTGCCAAATAAATTTAGGAATCACAGAATTGGAGAGTTAGAATAGATCTCAAAGGCATTCTAGTCAACCCCAAACATGAAAAGAATCATTAAAATAACTGACAAATAGGTTGTCCAACCTATACCTAAAGTCCTCCAAGGAGCAACCATGCGTATCTCTTGAGGCAGGTCGTTCTATTTTTATTTAGTTCCAATTACTAGGAAGATATTTCCTGACACCCAGCCTCAATTTGCTGCTGCTCTTTCTACCCAAATCCAGTCACTTCTCTACATGACAAGCCTGTTGAGTCTTTTCCCATTTGAGGTCAGGCTAAGTATGTTCAATTTCTTCAACTGATGATGGACCCTGGGCCTTTCACTTTCCTAGTTAACTTCCAGTGGACATTCTCCAGCTTATCAGTGTCATTCTTAAACAGTGGTGTCCATAATTGAGCAAAATACTGCAGGTGAAATCTGATGAGAGTAGAAAATAGTAGGGCCATTACTTCCCCACTTCTTGACACTATGTCTTCTAACTCTTCCCAAGATTACATTAACTATTTTGGCCCCTACATTACACTGTCAGCCTATATTGATCTTGTAGCCCACTAAAACTCCCAAATACTTTTCAGAACAACTATTGTCTATCCTTGCCTTCTCCATGGAGAAGTAACATGGCACTTAGGATTCTCTTACTATCTCTTAGTAAGAGACTTAATATCCCTTAGTATCTTAGATTTCAACTCCCTAAAAGTAATTTTTTTTGTCATTTGTGGGGCAAAGGTTTGTATGTTTTCCAGAGAAAACAGAACCAAATAAAGGATCGAACAGCTATGCCTGCTCTCTCTTGTCATTTAGGACCAATAAGATTCCTATCCCTTCTCTGATATTTTTCCCCCTCAGCATAACTTTTTTTTTAAAAAATTAAACTTTGTTTCCCTTAACTTCCCTTGCCAGATTCAGCTTATTCTGGGCTTTAGGATTCCTCACACTATTTTTGCAGGAATATGTTATCTATATTCTCAATATTAATCTTCTGATAACTGATTTTGCTAGTGAAGTAGAAAATACAATTAGCTCTTAAAATTCACAAAATTCATCCTATTTAGAAAAATCACATATTTTCAAATGTTCAACAATGTTGTCCAAAAGTAAACCTTTTTGAAAGGCTGTCTTTACTAGTGATATATTTTTGTAAGAAAACAAATGGAAACCAAAGTAAATTCTATTACAATAATTTTTGAATGTTTTTATTGTATCATTTACCTATTACAGGAGAAGCAGACATGGAGAGTGATGATGATGATGACGATGATGATGACTGTAAAAAGTCTTCAATGGATGAGGTAAGCAGATCTAGCTTGTATCTGAGGTGACAATGTTAATACTGTAACTGGAGATGATGCTAGATTGTTGCTCATGTCTTTATTCCTAAATCATCTTCCGCCATCTAGTGGTAAAAAATGATAAAATGTTTTTGGAAAAGCACTATATATTTTTGTTTGACTTCTGTTAAAACACATGGACATAAGTAAAAGGCTATGTAGTAGAATGAATTAAGTGTTATTTTTTGAGAAAGAACTGGGTTCAAAACCAGCCTCTGTTAGTTATTATCTATGTAACACTGATCAAGTCACATCTCTCAAAACTCCAAGTTCTTCTATATAAAATGAGAGCATTGGATTAGATAACCTCCAGGATCCTTCCCAGTTCTAAATCTATGAACCTATAATTCAAGTAAATGGTGACTTTGAGGTCCATAACTACCTTTCAATAACTAGTAGAATTATCCAATATTGTGCCCTGAAAAGCAAAGGATAAATTAATAGAAATAAAATAAATCCTTAAAAGTGAGGGGGGGGGGAGGGAAAAAAAAAAAAAAAACAGTTGTTAATTCATTTGAGACAATACACCATTGTACCAGGTTGTACGGAGGTTGCATTCGTGTTCCAGAGACATACAAAAGATCGTTTCCAAGGTGCGATGCATCTCTAGGATTCTCTAAAATGGTGAGAAATCTGAGAAAACATGATACATAAAAAGCCAAATAGGATATGAGACCCCAGAGTAAAAATAACAGGGCTAATTTTAAAAGTTTGAGCATCAGTTAAATTATTTAAATGTAGAGTTAATAGAGAGACATGTAAAAGGGAATCCTATTATTCAAAAGGACTATAGACTGTGGATCATTTCACAAACTCCCAGAATCAAAAATTAATAACTCCTATTTACAATGCATTTTAGTAAAAACTAGTAAATTAATTTTTTTAATTAGTAATGAAATAAAATATGGAATTTGGAAATTCTAAAGGATTTTGTAAAGGAAATAGGTAAGAGAGGATGGTGATTCCCATAATCTCTGTTTTATTCCATTGGGGGAAACAAACAAAAAAGGCTAGACTGCCTCTGTAATGTTCCTTCTTTAGAATCAATGTCCTCTAACAACTAATTATTCAAGTTGTCCACCCCTTTTGATATATAAAGTGCCTCAACTAATTTGTAGCTTTGTGTTTTGATAAATAATAGAAAAGGGGTAAAAAGGGATAGTGTTAGATAAAATGATACAAATTTCTCATTTATCAGCAACAAGTAGTAATATGTGGTCTTTAGTTTCAATAACATAAAAATATAACTAGAGTCAAGATACTTAGTTATGTTTCAATATAATTCAATGTAATTGTTTTTTCTTATAATATTATATATTTTATGTATCTAAAATATAATTCTGAATAATTTATAGGTTGCTCAAAAGGCTTCTCTCTCTTTCTCTCTCTCTCTCTCTCTCTCTCTCTCTCTCTCTCTCTGTCTCTGTCTGTCTCTCTCTTTCTCACACACACACACAAACACACACACACACACACACACACACACACACACACACACACCATCAAAAGTTCCTGTATGGGAAGCAATGTTTGCATTATAATGTTTCCCAGTTATCTTTTAAGCTAGAGGATATGAACTAAATTCTTTACAAGAAAGTATATTTTTCCTGCTCTTTACCCCATATTAGAGAATAGTATCAAGTATGTCTACTGAGATCTACCAGTCTAAGATAGGTACATTGTACTGTTGAACTTCTAATCTTACTTTAAAGTTGGGGTTTTTCTGTTTCTTCCTTCTTCAGGATATTTCTGGGTGAGGGCTAATACCCATGTTGCAAAAGGGGCACCATGTTGTAATTACTTCTAAACAAACAATGCACACATTTGGGGAAAAACTGTTCTGTTGTCTATAAAACTCCAAAACTTGAAGTTTTATCTTTTTCCTTGCTCCAGGGCACTGCTGGTAGTGAAGCTATGGCCACAGAAGAAATGTCTAACCTGGTAAACTATATACAGCCAGTGAAATTTGAGTCATTTGAGACATCAAAGAGTAAGTTTATTAATATTATTATTATTATTATTTATTGTTTATTCTTCCAGAAAGAAGCCCCAACAGTGGCCTATGATTATGCTTGAAACACTGGGTAATTGGACCAACACATATTATATTCAACATAGGGTTCCCTTGTTTTGAAATACAGAGGATGAGAATCTAGTTGGTCCTTTATAAAATCCTAGTAATAAAGATACTATTAGCAATACCTACAGTGAGTGCTATTTGGCAAGAACACTTATCAGCCATGTCTAAACAGCTGCAAAACATTTGATTAATTTGGTATCTTTTTTTAAACTATAACAACTTAGGAGAAATCATTGTCTGAGATATCTAATGTGCTATGGACAAAGTTGCTAACTTAGGCCCTGAAAGGTGATTTTTTTTTCTCTTCCATTTCTATAGCCATATTACAATTTGTAATTTATCTAAATCTCCTTTGGTCTTTCCAACTTTTTGTACACTTAAGAGATTGTGTCATCAATCTTCATATCTTGTGTTATTCTGGAAAAAAAACAGAACAAACCTCCCCCCTCCAAACAAACAAAAATAAGTACATTGACTAGTCATAGATTTATCTTTTCATTAAAAATACCACCTTTCCTTTAAGCAATAGTGAAGCCATTTTATTTCAGGTTCTTTTTATCATTTGATCAAATTGTAAGATAAAATGGAGACCAAAATGAAATCAATTCCCCAGAATTTTGCTTGGGGATATTGTCACCTGTGACTTTCAGGCTCCCCTAACCCAATAGACATTCCCTCAATAAAGACAAAATCCTAAAAATACTTAAGGCAAAATTTTGTCATCAATACATCCCATTAATTTTTCTGTGCCTTACATTTCATGTGCTAATCCTTAGTACTGAAATGCTTCAAACTCCCTAATAGGGAGACAAACACATAAGCAGATGCCTGGGAGTATTTGAACCGGAAAGGCATACTGTACTCCTGTGATAAAGTCCTACCTCCCTTTGGACTTTTTCCTCTAATACTATAAGTCTCTGTACAAACAATATGACCACAGTTAGTCTCTGATACTTGCCAGGCAAACTTTGCTCAACTTGACTTTTATTTGCAGACTAAAGACAACCCCAAAATGGGACAAAGGTGTTATATTCCACAAAGTTTTTACCACTACCTTACCCTCCACAGCTCCATTACCCTATCTTCTTTGATGTAGTGACATTAATAAAAAATACTAGGGTGCCAAAATTTACACTATATTGGTATATTGGTACAATCTTACTAAAATCATATTATTCTAATGCCTCACTTTTATATCTCTATAAAATAATTTCCAAATTCATGCATTAAAAGATTTTTTAAATTTTCAATAATTTATTAAGAAATGTATCATAATATAAGCATTTTATTTTTAAAATATAAACTCCTAGAGGAGTTATTTCGTGTGCTTAGATGTATTTCATTAGCATTTATAGGCAATAAGCTCATTTATCAATTGAAAGCTCTTCAAAAAGAAGCTAAATATGCTCTTAGTGCTGCCAGAATATGGAAACAAATGTAGTTGAATGTTGCCAGATGTCTACAAATATAGCTCTCCTTGTGCTTTTTTTGTATTGATTTGTCACTTTTAAAAGAACAATGCACTCCAGAATGTTAGATTTGTTTAATTAAAGATCATTCTTCTTGGAGCTGACATTATATTGGGGCAAGGAGTGGGGTGAGAGACAAGAAAAGTTATTCTGACTCAAACAAAAATAATAAATATTAATTAAATGCTTTGATATTCCATTATTAATAGGTTAATCTGTGATTATAAAACTATTAGCTTATTTAGCCATGACATGAAATATATATCTGTTGGTCTGTAATGCCCGGAGAAACTGAGGCAAAATAGAGATTAGAGAATTTTTTGCTATTTTATTTGGATTTCTGAGAGGGAGAGATTGTGCTGGGAGAAAGTTGCCCCCAGGGCTGATGTCCAAAGCATCCAGCATGTGAATTCTCAATAACATATATATAGCTCTAAGCTAGGGTAGCTAAACAAAGGGGGAGGAAGGAGTTTCCAAACTATGGTGAGCGGGAATCTCCAGGCAGGGATCATCAATCCGGTTCTGACTGGTTAGGGGATAAGACCATAAATTCTAAGAAATTGGAAGACTTAGGAAGTGTCCAACTAGAACCAGGAAGTCTGAAACTTAGAGTTATAAACAATGCCAATTAGGTATCTGAGATAGGACATCTGGAGTTTTATCTTCTGGAATATCAGATCTCCACAACCCTAATTATCTCAGTTCTAATGAACAGAAAAGGGAGGTTGTAATCAGGGAAACTGAGGCAAAACAATTCAGGGAAACTGAGACAGAACAACTTAGGGAAACTGAGGCAGAACAATTCAGGGAAACTGAGTCAGGGCAATAAAAGGGAACTGTAGCACAATAGGTCTTATTAGTCATATCCATTCCCAACCTTACAAAATTATATTGGGTAGCATTATTTGGAAATCCAGTAGAGAAACAAAGGTTAAAAGTGTGAATAAATTCTAGCTGGTGAAAGCCTGACATATCATACAAATGGCATGAGACAACCAAATGTCATAGCTCAACATAGATAATTTTTTTATTTAACAAAGTATATTAGACAGTAATCCTGGGAAACATATTAGAGAGGAAGGATCCTTCTCCCTGTCTCACATATGGACAGACTGTAAAATATATTTTACTTTATGAATTCCCATTTTAAAACTAAACTAATATCTAGTTTCAGGAGGCAACTAGGTAGCTTAACAGATAAAGTGTTAAGCCTGCAGTTGGAAAGATCTGAATTAAAATCCAGCCTCAGAAACTTACTGGGTATGTGATACTGGTAAGTCACTCAAAATCTGTTTGCCTTGAGTGAAGAAAAAAATGGCAAACCACACCAATATCTTTGCCAAGAAAATTCACATGGATAGTATGGTCCACAGGGTCATGAAGAGTTGGGCACAACTGAATGGCTAAATAGCATAAGCTAAATCATAGTACATATACATTTCTTAAAATGTACCAGGAAACCTCTTTTTCTAGAGCATGAAGTTAATGCATGAAAAAGTAACATTTATATGCAAATTATAGCTGAGATGATACTTAGGAAAAGAGTGAGGAAAGTGACCTGAAAAGGAAAAGAAAGAATAAAAAGCTGCCCATTTGTTATTGTTCATTTGCTTCAGTTGTGCCCAAATCTTTGTGATGCCTGCCCCATGTTAGCTGATGAGAAATATGATCAGTTTAATTAGGATAGAGCTTCATCTTGCCAGCATCTGAAAGAGCATGTTTAATTTTCATTTGATTAAAAGTGTAATGATGCAAAACTAGTAAAATAGGAGCTATGTGATCAAAGCAATCATTGAAAAAGCAAGTATAGCAAGTAGAAAGGAGAAAGAAAAAATGGTGAAATTGGAGAGAAAGTAGTAGCTTGATACCTTCAGTGGAGAAAAAAAAATAAGGCAATCCTTATTTAAGGTAGATGGGGAAGTTCTGAGCTGATTTTTCTCCATTAGAATAGAGAGGAAAATGAGAAAGTTATCTAAGAGAGATAACAAAATAAGAAACAGCTCGAACTGACAGACTAGATGAGGTTATTCAAAAAAGAGCAAAGAGGGGACGATTAGTCCAGTATTGAGATTCTGGAGAAGCAAAAGGAGGAAATTCTTTTTGAGGAGGAAGGATGAAGAACCTGATTGAAATGTCTGAATACTTGTTCCTCTGTTTCTTTTTTTCTATAAGACTATTAGGTAGATGGAAATTATATTTGAAATCATTTTACTTATATGTAAGAAAGGAGAACATTTTTGAAAAGTTTTCCTTATAAACAATCATTAGAGAGAAATTAATTCTAACAAATTGTACTTAAATTGGAACTTAAATTAGACTAACAATAGCTCCAGATGAGCCATTAAGTTCAAAATCAACAAATATTTATTTATATAGAGGTATACAGATACCTCAAAGTTATCAGTGAAAGCAATTCCCCACAAGTCTCCCCCCCCCCATAATTTGATTAGCAGTCTTCACCAGTTGTTAGGTATTAAAAATGCATTTCAATTCCTTAATACTATTAGATACCTTGAAGGCATATGACTAAAATATATTTTAAAGGCATTATAGAAGATGTATAACTTATGAATAAATAATAGGCATGAATAAATAGTAGATGAAATAATTATGAATAAATAGTACATTGAAAAAAGCACATAAATATGAACATTATACTGAATAACATTTTCTCTTAGAGTTATATGATGTTTCCTACTAATTTTATTTATGACAAAAATTTAAATTATACCTGGGAGTTATGTTCACTTATAATTTTTCTTTCCTTTTTTTCCTCTTCAATTCAGAAAGAAACAAAAGTTTTGAAATGTCTTCTTTTGTGGAAACCAAAGGACTTGAGCAACTAACAAAGTCTCCAGTAGAATTTGTAGAGTATCCTTTACCCAATCCTTGATTTGATGCTATAGAGGTTAACTTTTTGTTCATTTAAAATTTATTTATTCATGAGAGGAGAAATGACAGAAAAAAATCATCTTTTAGACCTATGGTTTTTATTTTTCAAATGCTGACCTAGAAAATTTTTCTTATTTTAGGAATATCATTGTGGATATTACTGACAACAAAACCGTATACTGCTGAGAATAGTTAGGTCTTTCTTCTTCATCATACAATATTGCTATTATTATATATTTTTTCCTGTTTTGCTAACTTCACTTGCTTCAATTCATGTAAGCCTTTTCAGTTTTTTTTAAATAATCCTGCTTGTCATTTCTTATTACACAATAATATTCCATCACAATCATATACCATAGCCTGCTTAATCACTCCCCAGTTGATGGGTCTTCTCTCAATTTCCAATTCTTAGCCAACATATAAAGAACTGCTATAAACATATTTGTACAAATAGATCCTTTTCACCTTTTTGAGTGTCTTTGGGTGGTACTGCTAGGTCAAAGGGTATGCACAATTTTATAGCTTTTTATGGTTTGGCATAGTTCAATATTGCTCTCCAAAATTATTGGATCAGTTCACAGCTCCACCAACAGTGCATTGTCCTGACCCTTAAGGGCAGAACTAAGAATAATGAGAGGGAGTTGAGATAAAGATTTAGAGTCAATATGAGGAAAAAATCCTAATGACTAGAACTTCTCAAAAGTGTAATGTTCTCCCTGAAGAGGCAAGTGGATTCCCTGACCTCCAAATGTAGATGTTCAAACAAAGTTTGAATGACCTCTTGCATTGTAGAGGGGATTTCTACAGAGGTACAGGTTAGACTGGATAGCTTTTGAGGACCTATCTAATTCTGAGATTCTATAATTCTATGATGCCTGACTCTTGTTCTAATGAGTATTGTTTTTAATGTTAATAGCCCACAGGAACTGGTCCATAAATGAGAAAATGTCTCCATTAGGTGTCTTTGTTACCAAGAACAACCACTGACCAATAATTATTAACCAGCCTACTTAATGGATTGATTATTAATTACCCAGCAAAATGCTAATACCCTTGGGAGAGCTATTTCTTAAGCAATATCAGTGGCCATCAATTTCCACAAAAGACTTCCTTTGATGCCTTTCTGTGGGTTGTACATATGACCCTTAGTTCTGAAAGATTGTACCAACAGAATACATGTTAATCTATTAATCCATGGTGACTGTCTACTAAGGCAGAGATGGGCTGAAAATTTGATAGTATGAAGGTACCCACATTGATGAGAATACTGGACTTTCAAAGTACTGATATGTGACCATCTACCCCACTAATGAATTAAATTTATCAAAAGGTTGCCCCTCCAAAAAAATTAATAAATACTTCTTTCTTTCTCCTTTGTTGTTTTTCAACATTTCTTACATTTCTTCTACATACTTTCTACATTACTCTTCTTTGTCCATATTTTTAGATTTCCACACATGTATATTTACTGACTTATAGTACTATTCTATTCCGACTTCTATCAAAAACATCTCTTGAAATGAGGCATAATATTCCATCATCACATTCTACTTATAAATCTTAACTTATCAAATGTCTATGGTACCTACAGGATCAGAAATAATTACAAATATTTCACTTGGTTTATAATTTATTCCATTGATATTACATTGATATCTGAATTTATGATTATTACTTGTAATAAAGATAAATGGAAAAATAATTTAGGTTACCAAAAACTCCTGTATAATTCAAAATTATTGTCCCAAAAAGCACAAATTAAGGCTTCCCATACCATTCTATATGTCAATAGTGATAGAAGTGGGATAATGATAAATTCCTAATAATTAGAGGTATCCAAAACTAGAAAGGGCAATATTAAGAAACAAGAGTTTCCTAATTACTACAAGTCTTTCGGCAAATTTTGTATTACTATTTGCAAAGCATGTTGTAGATAAGATTCTTCTTCAGTTATGAAATGGGCAAATTGACCCTGAGGTCCCTTCCAACTCTGAGATTCTGTGCTTTTATGTAATGTCAATTTATTTATCAATAAATGGATGACTTTGTTATATTTTATTATTCTTTATATTATAAGGTATATCATATGTTATACTTCATGCTTTGTTATACTTTTAGCAAAATGAACTTTTGGAGAATCGCCTTCTAGTTTAACATTTCAGTAAACATTCATTACACTAATTAAATAGATGTACTCCTAACTAATTCTATCAGACTGGTTCACTGCTTCACTATCCTATAGTATAATGTCCTTTATCTTAAACTACTTTAAGAAATACCTTTTGGGCTTGGCAATTGTCAGTATTGTAAAATTACCCATGCATATATCTTGTAAATAAAAAGCTATAATAATAATAATAATAAAAATAAAAGAAAGAAAAAGAAATGCCTTTTGGAGAATAGTACCATGATTCTGCTTAAATTATTTTCAGTTAGGTAAGAAAATGGAGAGTTCTAGATATATAATTAATTAGCATAGAAATCAAAATGTGAAACAAAGGTAGCTTCTATTTGTTAGCTTCTTTATGTTAGATATCTTTAAAGGTGTCATTGTATTCACATGTAGAAATAGCTTTGACAGAAACATAAAGGAAAATAGAAAGCAGAGAGTTACCATGTGGCAGCGTATGAGTGGTTTCCTCCAAACAGATGTTGCTATAAAATGTGGAGATATAAATAGGAAAATTTAGGTTTAATATATAAATAGGAAAATTTAGGTTTAATGTGAGGAAAAAGTTTCTAACAATTTGAACTTTCCCAAAGTGGCATTTGTTGCCAATAGAGACTGGCTCTTACTAAACACGTTTAAACAAAAGTTAAGTGACTCATTTTATTAGGTATATTCTAGGAACATTTCTTATTCAGCAGTGTAGTGAACAAAATGGCCTCTGATATCCTTTCCACCTTAAATTCTATGACTGATTTGGTGAATCCTTGCATAAATATATGTTTTCAATTACTACAATTCTTTCCATTTGTCATTGTCACATAGAAATACCAATAACAATCTGTTGGGTTTTTATTTTTCTTCAGAAGTATATTCCAAATATATCTCTTTCTAGAAACCTTCCCCAATGAACCCCAGATGTATCTGGCTATTCCAACTGGTTCTATCAAAATATATGCATAACATATAAAGCTACTTACCAGTTAGATGTTCAAATTATTACTATTTGCCATGCATGATCTGTGTGTTTTAATATATATTTGACCCAATTCCCTAGCTGTATCTTAAATTCCTTTTTTTTTTTTTAATGAGGCAATTGGGGTTAAGTGACTTGCCCAAGGTCTCACAGGTAAGAAGTGTTGTTTCTGAGGTCAGATTTGAACTCAGGTCCTCCTGACTTCAGGGCTGATGCTCTATCTATTGTGCCACCTAGCTGCCCCTGAAATTCCTTTTTCATTTAGAATTTCTCACAAAGAAAATTACTGAATGCACAGTCAAAATTATTAATTATGTTTGTGGCAAATTTAGTGAAAGGACCACTGGATTTAGGGAAGGGAAATGGTTTCAAATTATGACCCTATTGTTTGCTATCTATGGGCAAGTCATTTAATTTCTCTTGGCCTTTATTTCTCCTTTGGAAAATGATAGAATTAGATTAAATGATATTTTTACTCTTGAGACTATAATCCTACTTAACCAGCCTTGCATAGATATAACAAAATGCAGCTTAGCAGGATTTATCCAAAGGGAACACGTGTGGATTCTTCAAATTACATGCCCCAAGTTTTCTGGAATGCTGGTTGTCAAATGGTAGCTCTTAACTTCCAAACAGTAGGTAAGTAGGTGTCATTCCTTTCCTCATAAATCGGGGTAGAGGATGAGGGGAAGGTTATTTTTAAAATAAACTGCTTTATAGGTTAAATACATCTTTTTGTGGAGTGGCCTGGGAACCCAATAAACTATGAATAACTTTTTCACTATGTGTAAATCATTACAATTTACAATTTTCAAACAATTTAGAAAGAGATGCTTGAAATACATGGAGCTATAAATTGGGAGCTTCTTGCAATCCTTCTGTTAATGGAAAGTAGCTGTAGTGTAGCTAATTCAAAATTGGTGAACACTTGTCATGTCAATCATACTTTTCAAGTGAACACTTTTTTCTTTAGCAAACATTTATTTTTATGAGGGGAAGTCAGTAGCTACGGTGAATTTTCATTTTTAAAGACAAAATTTACCCATAAAAGATACATTTTATATGGGACAAATGTGTGCTGAACAGCCTAACTAAATTCATAAATGTTAATCATCAAATTGATAGCATGAATGATGAATTCTGAGGTCATAGTGACCCATGAAGAACACTTTACAAAGATTTTGAGAAGTTTCCATTTTCATTGGTAGGACAAGTATCTACCTTGATGAGTTTTTTTAAGCAACCTGAAATATTTAAGTATTTTGTGTATCATTAGTCTGAATATGTGGGCATTTGTGTTTTTTGATATTAATAATCATAATAGTAATAATAGCTAGCAATTATATAGTGATTCAAGGTTTGCAAAATGCTTTGCAAATATTTCACTTTATCCTCATAGCAATCCTGAGAATGAGATACTCTTATTTTTCCCACTTTATAGTTGGAGAAACTGAGGCAGAAAAGTTTTTTTTGTTGTTGGTTTTTTGTTTTTTTTGTCAAAAGTGTAACATACCTAGTAATAAGTATCTGAAACTGGATTTGAACTTATATATTCCTGACTCCAGGTTCAGAGTGGTATCCACTGTGCCACTTAATTACCTAAATATAAAGTTGGCAGCATTTTTTTTAGATTTCTGAAATAAAGCTTTCTGAAGATACATTTCAATTCATATTAGTTACTATTTTACATTATTATTTAAGAGTTCCTGTGACATATTGGGGAATATATAGGATTGCAAACCTGGAAAATCTGGGTTTACAATCTGCCTCTAACATTTACTAACTTTTTGAACTTCTAAAAGGTTTAGTTTCCTCATCTGTAAGATGAAGTAATGAATAGTATTTGGGCGTCAGACTTGGGAACCTAGATCTAGATGTGTTATCCCATACTGACTTTGTAACTCTGGGCAAGTAATAATCTCTCGTTATCCCCAACCAATTTTAAGAGTATACATTTCAAAAGTTGTAGTTCTTTTTCAGTTAAGGGAGTTTCTATACCAATGAAATTAAAGCTCTGAACCTTCCCTTCCCCCATGAAAAACATCATCTGTAGTACCTACAAAAGGTTGTTTAGCACATTCAAATGAGGTTAAAATGTCAAGTGGTATGCAGACTTTGTAGAAGTATTTTGCTGTCAATTATTATCACATTCATTAATATCAGTTTGAATTTCCAGAATATATTTTAGAGTATATAACACATAGAAAACTGTCCAGAAGTATGTTGGCCATTAGCAGTGTTACAATTCATGGTCAAAAGTTGCCTGTGAATTATCTACAAAGAAAATCTTCAGGGATAAATAATACATGCTTGTGTTAGTAAAACATGACATCCTGATGAAAAAAAGGCTAGTCAAAGCACTAGGATAATAAAATAACAATTTAAATAGAATAATGATAATATAATATGTAAATATATGTAAAATAGTAATGGTAAAAATTTAAATAAGCTAATGTAAATGACAATTAAGATTATGTTATATATAAGATTATTATAAAATTCAGTGATAACTACTGTTTATGTTAATGAGCATTGTCACCTTTCCTTTCTCTTCTCTATTACTTGAAATAAATTTATGTTAAATCTGTCTGTTTAATATTCAGACTTGGCTATGCAATTGAACTTGGGGATGTATGAATACAATGGGAAAAGTGGTTACAGACTAAAGCCAGAATTTATGAGACGACCAGACAAGCATTTTGATCCATTTACTGAAGGTATCGTGGATGGTATAGTTGCCAATACTTTATCCGTTAAGGTATGTAAGCATGGATTACAAAATAACTTTACAAAAGCACTTCATTCTGGCATGAGTATAAAACTTGTCCAAAGGTTTTCTACTCTATCCTACTCTCCAGAATAAAAAAGATATATGTCCAAAAAAGTATTGCTCTTTCTCATTTTTGTGAAATTCTACAAATAAATGAAATATAGAAACACTTATTTAATAATTTGTATAGAACATGACTATTGGTATTAGTCTTTTAAATTATGAATATATTCAAACTTAGGATATAAATGAAGAAAATGTTCCCTTCCTAGTCTTTATCAAAACCATTGAATAAAAAACATTCTATCCCTGTATTTTTGTATTTTAGGATTTACTAAAGCATCACAAGATTTTATAGAGAATTGTAATAACTTCAAACAAAATGAGCACTATGTAATTAAGAGTGAGAAATTAATTTACAATGCCATTTTAATATTCTTTCTTTTGCCATTATGATGTGATATAACTAAGGTAATAAAATTGTAGGAAATAAAATTTAGCATCTTAATTGGGAATACATTTTAATACAGACCATTTCACATGACTTTTGGAAGTTCCTAGATGATACGATTGGAAATTTCATTTGTGTTAAAACTCTTTGCTATTTCATTGTTCCATTTTAAATAGAAATATAAAAATAGTTTGTGATAAATGCAAACCTCAGAGCCTTCCAAAAGGCCTAAATTATTTGGAAGAGTTGCATAAAATAGAGCCAAAGGATAAAAGATAGTTTGGGATTTGAAATTACTGTGCATTCCCTCTGCAGAAGAAAATCTACCCTACAGCTCTGAGTTCTTTATACCTATTATAATCAACATTCCACACTCTCCTAACTATATTTAAATATGTAGAACTCATGTTATGTAGCAATAAATTTCCAATATTTGGTTCATAAAATAAAATGATTTGAATTTATTCTTATATTCAACCTTGCTTCTTGACTCACCCACATTCTTACAATGTTTATGCTAGTGTTATTATTAGTATTTATTCACTGACAATTCAATGATAGAACAGTGAAGGATTATCTAAAAAATTAAGAATAGTATTTATATAGTTCACTCTTTTGAAATGGTTCATATGTTTTCTATTACCTTTATAACATAATTTTAAAATCTCCAGATAGTATTTAAAAGCATTTTCAATAAAAAAAAAAATATTGGTTACAGAGTGATTTTTAAGATTTCTAACTCATTAATCCTAACATAAAGAGAGGCTGCACTCATGATTAGAGCTCCCAAGTTATACTCATTCTAGGATGGTGGATTATTTGGTTTGTTTGTTTTAGGGATTCTAAAATATTTATTGTTTATTTTTAGCATAAATATTTATTGTTTATTTTTAGCATAAATTTTTGAGTTCCAAATTCTCTCCCTCCCTCTTGCCCCATTCCTCCTAGTAAGAAAGCAAATAATGTGATATTTTTATAATATGAAATCATAAAAAATTAGTCATAGTTCAACAAAATAAAAACAAGAAAAATAAAAAGTGAGAAAACGATCATTCATTTTGCACTCAGAATTCATCAGATCTTGTTCTAAAGGAAAGATAGCATTTTTTCATCATGGGTCCTTTGGAATTGTCTTGGATCATTGTTTTGATCAGAGTAGCTGAGTATTTCATAATTGATCATCATTTAATATCGCTGTTATTGTGCATAAATATTTCCTAGTTCTGCTCATTTCTTTAAAAAAAACCTTTTTATTTTCAAAATATATGCATAATTTTCAACATTCATGCTCACAAAACTTTATGTTACAAATTTTTTCTTCCTCCATTCCTTCCACCCCCTCCCTTAGATGACAAGTAATATAATATATATTTAACATGTACAATTCTTATATATATATATATTTCTACAATTATCATGCTAAACAAAAAAAAAGCTATCAAAAAGGAAAAGAATTGATCATTTCTTTTTGTATCAGTTCATATTGGTCTTCCCATATTTTTCTAAAATTACCCATTATTGTTTCTTATAATATACTACTACTACTACATTGCATTCATGTGCCAAAACTTCAGTCATTCCCCAATTGATGTGTATCCCCTCAATTTCCAGTTCTTTACCACCATAAAAAAGAGTACACATAAGTCCATTTCCCATTTCTTTTATCTCTTCTTATCTCTTTATAAAGGTATGCCCAGGTTTATAGTTCTTTGGGCATGTTTCTAAATTGTTCTCCAGAATACGTGGACCACTTCACGACTCATTAGTATAACTATTTCCCCTCATGTCTTAGGATGATGTTTTTATTGAAGTATATTACATTCCTAGTTGTTTTGATGAAAAGGAAGTCAGAAAAATTACCCAAAACCTAATGAAATTGCAGTTATTATCAAGGTTACATATCAGCTATAATCTTATAATTGGCAAGAAAGCTAAGTCACATCAAGACTTAAGTAGCTTGTCCTTGTATATGAAATGGCTTTTACTAACAAGTAAATTAGGATTGTCTTGTTCTGGAATATGTTATAGTTAGGATTCCATTCTCAGCCCAAATTATGAGGTTGTGTCAAGCCAAATCAAAGGACTGAGCAGGTACAGAGAAAACAAAAAATAAATAAAACTGAAGTCTGCGCTTAACTGGTCAAAACATTACATTGTTGCAACTATATTATCTTATATTTGCTTTTTCTTAATAATTTTATTGTAACAGTAAAATATTTTTTAACATGCAAATAAAACTATAAACAAAAATGAGATGTGAGACAGCTTACACTGTTGTGTCAGCTCAAACCTATTTGTATTACCAGTCTTACAACTGGAAGGTTTTCTAAACACTAATGGTGTCAAATCATGATCATTTAGTCAACTATAGTCTGGTTGCTTTTGTCCTAAGGAATATTTCCTTCTTGCTATAACAGGACATTTCTAAGAATAATAAATTATATCAAAAAACTCAATGCCAGCAAATATTCACCATCAGAAAATGCATGATTGTATTTTTGACAAATATACATGATTTCAAAGGACCAGCCTGAAACATGTTTTCCATGATTAAGTAATGATGGATTTAGGGTACAGAATGAGACATATATCATGTATAAACAATCTCTCAAGGCATTTATCTTAATTGAATATGCATAGTTGTTACAACAAATTTGTTTTTCTTTTGTTAATGGATAAGAAGTAGAAAAGGGAAAAATAAGTTCTGTTAATTGTTTTAATAGAGAGGTTTGGAAGGCAATATGTTGTTGCATGTGAAATGTCACATGCACTTTCAGATGGGGTCACTATATTATTAGTTTTACGTAACTTTTACTTTGCTTTAAGAGATCTCTCAAGGAATGGGAGAAATTCAGAGTTGAAACTTAAAGAGTAATAGTAGATATTTATTTCCTTTTCTTTCTTGTGAAAGTACTCATACACTTCTTATATAACTTCCTGTTACACAATTTCTTCTTCAGACTTCAAGTCTTGTTCAACATTAATGCTTGTTTCAAAACCTTGCATTGATTTGGTTTCAGAGAAAATAATCATGTCACAGAAATTCTCAACTCATACTTTTCAGGAAGACATCTATAAATTGTCATTAAACAGGCACAACAATTATTTTTTTCTTCTCCTAGATCATTTCAGGTCAGTTTCTTTCTGACAAAAAAGTTGGGACTTATGTAGAAATAGATATGTTTGGCTTACCTGTGGATACCAGGAGAAAAGCCTTTAAGACCAAGACATCTCAAGGAAATGCTGTAAACCCAGTCTGGGAAGAAGAACCAATAGTGTTCAAGAAGGTTAGTTTAGTTTAATTTTTCTTTTTGTTTTGTCATGAAAATAGCTCCTTAAGTATGTTATTGGAAGTACTTAGCCTACTTTATGAAACACAATGAAAATTCTTTTTTTTTGTTAGTTGCTAAAGATAGCACAGTACATAGAGTACTAGGCTTAGAGGCAGGAAAACTCACCTTCCTGAGTTCAAATCTGTCTTCTGATACCTACTAGCTGGGTGACTCTGGGCAAGTCACTTAAACCCATTTGCCTTAGTTTCCTCATTTGTAAAATGACCTGAAGAAGGAAACAGCAAACCATTCCATTATTTTTACCAAGCAAACCTCAAATGGGTTCAGAAAGAGTCAGACACATGACTGAAAACAACCAAACACACAAATTAACTGTGTCTGAAGCATCATATAAACTCAGACTTCCTGACTTCAGGCTCAATAATCTATGTATATGTCGCTACTGAAACAATATGAAAAGTTTTATGTTTTGACTATGACAAAAGGTATGTAAATTACAGAAATACATTATTTCTGAAAAAAGGCAGCTTGGACCAAATATGGGGGAGGAAGTGGAAAAAATTAATTCAATTTCTGCTTTTGACAAACTCTAATTATATGACCCTGGGCAGGTCTGCCAGGCTGTAAATTACAGATGAGTAACAGATTTAAATATTTTTTAAATGGTTTCCCTATGCTGATAAAATTATAATTTCTAAACAAAATAAAACTAAGGTCCCTAGAAGAGGTTAGCATGGCCTTTTACAAAGGAGGTTAATTAAAATCAAAACCTTAGACCTATTTATTATATTAATAGCATGCTTTTATATAATACTCTTAGGATTTGAATATATTATTTCTCTGATCCTCACATCATCCCTATAAGGTATAAATTATTGTTATCTTTATAGATGAGTAAACTGAGGTTGAGAGAGAAGTTATTTACATGAGTTAACACAGCTACCAAGTAAAGTATTATTTACCTGCAGGACTTAATAGCAACCAATTTGATTGGATTTTGCTTTTATGATATACTAGGCCACATGTGGAACAAAATATCATTGTTCAAATATGCTAAAATTTACTTAATGGAAATTGATACTCAGTGTTATAATTTGTCTGTATCCTAAATTCTTTAGGTGGTCCTACCTTCTCTGGCCTGTTTAAGGATAGCAGCATATGAAGAAGGAGGTAAATTTATTGGTCACCGGATATTGCCTGTACAAGCAATTCGACCAGGTAAAATTATGAGAAGAGAAATTCATCAGCTATTTATTTTTAAATAAAATTTGCTATAAGAAATGAATGTCTTATCTTTGTAATTTTACAAGGTGACTTAGTGGCATAGTTTAAAAAATCTTTTTTTTTTTTTTTTTGAGATTTGTAAGTAATATTTTCATTTAAAACTGTGAATAGAAAGAATTTGGGAGATTGACAAGAAAACTTCAGTCAACAAATGATTGTTACAATTAAGTGATTACTCTATTTATAGCATTATGATAAATGTTAGAGATACAAAGGGGAAAAAAAAAAAAAGATTCTCCATCCTCAAAGAGAGGACTTTCTAATGAGACAACTCTTAAATAACTGGACACGTGAAAGATATATACAGAATATGTGAAAATAATCTGGGGTTTCCAGGAAAAAAAGGAAGACATCAGCATCCAGGGAATCAGGAAGCTTTATCAGAGAATGTTTAAACATCTTATCATGTTTACACATTAGAATAAATAAATACATATATAGTGAATTTTAAATATTCTATATATTTTCACTTTCCAGGCTATCACTACATTTGTCTGAGGAATGAAAGGAATCAACCTTTGATGCTTCCAGCAGTCTTTGTATACATAGAGGTGAAAGACTATGTGCCAGATACTTATGCAGGTAAACAAATATAACTACTCTTTGTCAGTGAATTTAGGACCCAATTATGTTGATGGCTCAATTCTAAGCAGACAAAACTTACTGACTCTAACTTAGTTAATATGATGTGGAACTATTTATTTAAGATAGTTTCTCTATGAGATACTATACAGATTCCAAATGTAGATGAGGTAGAGTTATTTTTGGTGATATCTATACACTATACTAGGAATTAGGTGGCAGAGTAGATAGAATGTCAGGCCTAGAGTCAGGAAGACTCATCTTTGTGAATTCAGATATGGTCTCAGATATTTACTAGTTGTGTGATCCTGGGCAAATCATTTAACCACTTTTTGATTCAATTTTTTAATCTGTTAAATGAATTGGAGAAATGGCAAACTGCAGGGTTTGCAAGAAAACCCTGAATGGAATCGTAAAGAGGCTGAAACATGACTGAAATATGCTATACTGAATGAATTAATTCCCTGGAATCCCTGCACTAGTGCTGCTTTGTACTTGCTACCCTATCAGAAGTAATCAGAATAGTGGGATGCTCCCCAGTACTTCCAGCCTGAAAATGTCAGTGAGCTTGACAGGGATACTTTCAGTGGAAAGAAATTTTCCCAAGGCTGACACTGAATCAGATATTAATTTAAGGATTTTCCTTCTCTGTTGAAATTAACAAGACCCTTTAAGTAAGTTAAAAGGAAAAACCCAAGAAGCTTCTGGGGAAAAAAAATGGCATTCTTATTATAACATAAATGTGCATATTTTTGAACACTTTTGTAAGATAATAGATTTCTTTTTTTGTATGGTGAACCAACATCACATTTTGCTTCCATGTAATTTTTTAAAGTGGTGGATTTACTCTCCTCAAAGCCAAAAAGACTTGGATTTAGACATTTCCAACCCACACTGGCTGTGTGATGTTGGGCTACGCACTTAATATCTCAGTAGCCTAAGCACATTTCTAAGCTATTATTTATAGAGAAGTCTCTGATCTGTCTTGGCAGAGGAAGCTTCTCATCAGGAACTCCCTACAGGGATGAAATCATAGATCCAGTTAAAAGCAAACAAAATTACATAATGCAGCACAAAATGCAGATTTGTCATGGGAATGTTCGAGCTACAAAAGACCCTAAAATCTTAGTTTTTATTGTTTTTTTTCTGGTTATACACATACTTTCATTTTTAAATACATATATCTTTTATTATGTTAGGAACAAAAGGGAAAAACTATGAGGGAAAAAAAATAGAAGAAAAAAGAAAAAAATGTGAATATAACATTTGTTGATGTACATTCACTCTCCAAAATTCTTATTTTATAAATGAGAAAACTGAAGATTAAATGACTTTGAGTGACTCATATCTCTCTTCTGTTAAAGTTAAAGTTAAGATTCATCATGGTCAAATTCAGTGAAAAAATTTTGTAAGAAGATCCATTTAGGAAAAATGAAAATCAAATGTTTAGGCCTCTTCTCTATAGGGCAGTTTGACATTTAGCAGTTAAATGTTTTATTTGATCCAGTATCCAATTACTATTTTAATTATGCATGTGTGTATACAAAGATATGTGTATCTATTACCAAAATTGCATGACTTTCTAGTCTTTTTGTTTGTTTTTGTTTTTTTGGTGAGGCAACTGAAATTAAGTGACTTGCCCAGGCTCACACAGCTAGGAAGTGTTAAGTGTTTGTAGCTTCATTTCAATACAGGTCCTCCTGATTCCAGGGCCAGTGCTCTAACCACTGTACCATCTAGCTGCCCCCCAATTCCAATCTTATATTGGCATAAAAATCTGAGTCACATTTTATAACCTCATAAGTTAGGTTATCATAGATATTATATTCTAGAAATAAGAGATTTTTTTCCTCCTATTGAAGGACATATCAATAAATATTAATGTTATTTAGTATTTAAGTGATAAAATATTTCATTTTAAAATTAAGAATAGGAACCAAAAATTTTTAAATACGGTAAAAACTTATTAAATAAAATTTAAAAGTTACATCAGTTCTACATAAGAAAAAAAAAAATAGTGGAGAGCAGTGATGTTGAAGAGGAAAAGAAAACAAAGGAAAAAGCATAAAACTAAGATAGGGAAAAGGAGAAGGTGCTGCATTGAAAAGGAGATCAAAAGACATGGATTTTGCTCCAAGATTGTAGGCTAAGAGAACCATCCTTGGAAGTCAGGACACCAGGTTTTAGAAGCTACTTCTGACACACATTAATTGTTTGATTCTGTAAGGCCCTTCATGGCCTCAGCAACTGTTGTAAGGTAATTATCTATGTGCCTGTCTATAGAAGTTCCCTTATGGGAAGCTCCCAACTCTATTAAATCACAGTTCTAAACCAAAAAGTATGTGAATATATGTGTGTATAACTTATTTTAGAAATTTTGGTACTTTCTTCTCAAAGCTGATTGTAAGTACTCTACTTTTAGTGAAAGATTTAATTAATTTTCTATGAAAAAAAAAAAAATTCCATCATATGATAGCCAGACTCCTCATGATGAGGTTCCTCAAACTTAGGCTGTTCATTGGAAAATAGTACATCAACTTTGAATATATACATGAGCTCAAAGTATTTCTAATGGAATAAGAATTTCAAATTTCCTTCCTTTCCCCCTGTAATCTTGGTCTTTAAGAACTTATTTGCCTTTACACAAATGCAACTGGAATATAAATTTAGTAGGATTAATGTGTTTCAGGATACACTCAATATTTGCCACACGCACATTTATAAACATAGATTCATGTGTTTATATACTTGTGAACATGGACATGTAGGTTTTAATATCAGCAGAAATTTGATCTAAAATGTTTTCTTGAATTTTAGATGTAATTGAAGCTTTGTCAAATCCCATTCGATATGTGAACCTGATGGAGCAAAGAGCTAAGCAGCTGGCAGCACTGACTCTAGAAGATGAAGAAGAAGTAAAGAAAGAGGCAAGAGAATGTTGTAAACAATGTACTTAGAACTGATTATCATGTCTGGTTACTGGTGGCGTTGAAATAACAAGATCATTTGTAAGAAAAGAGAAAAGCTAATCTTCTGAATTTATGGCACTATGGGTACAAAACAATATTCAAATAATTAGCTGGCTATTTTTTATTTATTTCCTGAAGTTTCAGCATTTTAGAGAAGTCACTATCATCTTCATCATGATCAACATTATCATTTATATTCATCATAGATAATTTTATATAATGCCTACTATGTACTAATTTCACTTGATCTTTACAACAACTCTAGGGGGCAGATGTTTACTACCCCTATTTTACAGAGCAAGAAACAGAAATAAATAAACATTAAATAAGATTATCTGAGACCATTTTATAACAGCAGATCTACTGAGCCACCTAGTTGTCCCAAGGCTTAACTAGTTTGAATACAATTTATTTTGCAAATAAACAAAACTGAATCTACTTTCACCATATCTTGGGAGATCACTTAAAATCTCAAGAAAGAAAAAGAAGCTTAATCACTCAATATTTTTTTATGTTGAACATTTTGGAGATAAAATCACCAAATTTTAGAATTTGATGGGTTTCAACAGTTTGCAAGTCCAGCTCATGCAAAGAAACCATTTTGTTGCTTACCTTATTAGTGGTCATCCAGGGTGTACTTGAAGACATTCTGTGAGGGGGAACCCAAAGCAAATGAAAGCAGTTCATTTCATTTTGGTACAGTTCTAATTGTTCAGAAATCCTTCCTCATATCAAGCTGATATTTTTGTCTATATAGCTTCCAATCATTGTTCTTTGTTTTTTCTTTCTCTTCAGGGTACAAGCAAACCAAATACAAGTTCTTCTTCTATGTTAATCCTTTTCATATAATCATAAACAACTATCATGTCCCACTTGAGTTTTCTTTTCTCTGTACTAAATATATCCAGTTTTTAAAAATTATGCTCACATGATATGACCCTAAGGGATTTTAACAATCCCAATTGCTTGCAAATTAAAACTGGTCAGCTTATCAATGCATTTCCCAATCTATACACTCAGAATTGAGCACAGTATCCCAAATATGATCTGATGAAGATATGGATGTTACTTCTTCTTCCTAGAAAATAAGCTTTTTTACAGAAGCCAAAGATTGAATTGGAATTTTTAGCTGCTTCATTTTTATTAAGCATTAAATTCACCATGACCTGCATATCTTTTTCTGATAAACCATTGTCTTAATGGGTCTCTTTGATCTATTTCTATTGAATTTCAACATAGTAGACTCAGACCAGTACTTCAGGCTTTCAAGGTCTTTTTGGATACTGATTATATCATTCAATGTAATGACTATTCAACCCTTATCAGTGTAATCTGCAAGTTTGGTGATCTCCCATTTGTATTTTAAGGCAAGTCTTTAAGTAACAGAAAACCAGAGATTTTTGGAATACTTCATTAGATAGCTCTAGACACAATGACATTGAATAACTAATAGCTTTTTTAAAAAAATTCAGATCTCCAAGTTTCTCCATTTTTTCATCTAACTGTAAATAACCCATATATTTTCATTCTTCCCCATAAGAATAGTATAAAACACTTAATTAAATGCATTGCTGGACTCTAAATGAATGATAGCTAAGGCATTCCTACCCTCTTAACAGTTTAGTGACTAAAAGAAAATAGTTTTGTCTGGCCTTTCCCTTATTTTTTAAAATTTGCATTTTTTATTTTAACTTTTTTTTAAAAGTTGAGTTCTGAATTCTGTCTCTCTTCCAAGCTCTCTAACCATCCATGAAAACAAGCAATATGTTTCTGGACCACTGCTTCCCTTAATTCATTCTCCCTTTTATTTCTCTTATTTTCTTCCTCTCCTATTTCCTGGTTGAGTAAAATAGATTTCTGTTACCAATTGATTATGTAAATATATTCTTCTGTTCTTTGAACTAATTCCAGTGAGAATGAGGTTCAAGTGCTTCATCTCTCCCCACCCCAATTTCCTCTAAACTGTAAAAATTTTTCCTTGCATTTCCTTGCATATCTTACTGATGTGAGATAATCTTCTCCATTACTTCTTTCCCTTCTTCCTTTTCCCAATGCATCCCTCTTTCTCCTGCCTTCATTTTTATTTTGATCATCCTAATATAATTGACTCACACTTATAATCTTTGTCTACTTATACTCCTTCTAAATGCCTTAATAATGATAAATGTATCCTCTTCTCATATAGGAATGTTAACATTTTCACCATTATTGAATCCTCCTGATTTTGCTTTCATATTTACCTTTTTAAGCTTCTTTGAGTCTTGTGTTTAAATGTCCTTTTCTTGATGAATTCAAGCAGGTCCTTTGTTGTCATAACTTTTTTCAGATATTTTTAACCATTATTCTAATGATTTATTCCAGAATTTTCTCAGGAATTGAAGTCAAGCTTACTGATTAATGATTTTCAATCTCTATTCTCTTCCTTTTCTTGAAGATCAAGAAAACAGCTGCATTCTCCATTTCTGCTCTTCCTCTTTTATTCAACATGGTCTTTCCAGATTATGCTGAAGTGGCTCAGTGATCACATCTCCCCATTCATTATATTAGGATAATGTTCATCTGGACCAGGATTTTTTTTATTCATCCAGAGCTACTAGGTGTTCATTTCCCTTCAAATATCAATCCCCTCTTAGTCATCTTTTCTCTGTCATTTACAGTACAAGTCTTATTCTTCATGGGGGAAAAAATAGAATCAAGATAATAACAGAGTTGAGAACAAATATATTGCCTCTGTGATCTTATCCTTCTTTGCCTTCAGTTTCCTCTTCAGTGAAAAGATGAAGTTATATTAAATAAAAATCATTTAGCTTATAATGTCTAATGGGAAATGACACCATTCCTGTCTATAAAATTTAACATAAGAATAATGAAGTCTTAGCCTCCTCTCCTAACCATACTATCTCCCCAAAGTAACTTGCTTAATTAGGGTTTTTCTAAAGACTCTTTCTCTCTTCCTCTGAGTCCTGATGTCTGCAAGTTGTTATGTTTTGTATTGTTTTTGGCAGTGGCAGAGTTTAAAAAAAAAAAAACACAGGGGAAAATGAGTTGGTTTGAGACAAGATTTAACTAAAAATTTAAAGGAATAAATTTTAAAAAGGAAAAATTGACTATAAATAGTATAAATTGCAGCTTATTTTTACTTTTAATATATCAAATATATCCTGTAGTAGATGGTGAAAAAAAAATTGTTCTTTAGGATACCTAAAAATGATTGGCAAGTTACTTAAATAATATATGTGGCAGATTATAGTCCACTTTGTTGGAAGGAGAGTCTTCTATTGACATTGAATAATGTTTAACATTAGGCAGTATTAAAGCTCATAAATCATTTCAGACTAACATATATAGTTAACATCTCTAAAGAATATATGTGGTGTACATATATATATGAGGGGGTACTTTTTGAAGGGACATGTCCTATATTTTCAGATTTGGAAAATGGGGGTTCATCTGATGTAAAGGGCTAGAACTGAGCAAATGCACTTGGATAATGGAGCACGTGAGACTAATTGCCAATTGGACAATTCTTTATTAACATGTTTGAAGGATGACCCTCCCCAACTATTCTGTGCTGGCTTGATTGGTGGGTGTGGACAAAGAAGGGGAAGTGACTTGTGTGGGTAGAGTAGGAGGAGGAAATTGAGGCATTCTCCTGGCGGTGGAGAGAGAGGAAGGAGATGTGGAGACTGTTAGATCTCATCCCCTGATTGAGACCTCAAAATACCAAGAATAAAGACTTTTGATTATCCTGACTCCGGCTGATTTCTAGGAAGACAGAGTTCCAGCAATCTGACTTTAATTTTTTTTTTTTCTAGTTAACAAATGAAAAGACTAACTTTTGTAAGGGGAGTGCCTTAGATCCTAAAACTTTAAACCTAAAAAATACATCCAATCCTATAATTTACATATGATAATACTTTTTATTTTTTCCAAAATCAATTTTTTTTTTTGAAAAGCTTCATCAGACCAGCGATATACACTTATGACTCTCTTTTCTTAGTCAGTTCATGCAGGAACCTTTTAGAAATTAGATCTTTTAACTTAGATGTTGGTTACTTCACAACTAATCACTGGCCCTTCTTTCCTTATTCCCTTATCATGATTATGAAAAATAACATTTCTACTTAAAGGATGAAGAATGCCATTTACTCTCAGTGGCATTATTTTCTACTTAGAAGGTGGAATAATTGCTTTGGAAATAGGATAATCCCTCTTCTTGGAGGAATTTCCTTCTTGAAAGATTGAATTTAAAAGGAAAGGTTTCTATCCTTTTAAAGAGAAAGGTTTTAAATGTATTAGCTATCAGGCAGATAGATGACTTTGAATGAAATGCTGGACATGGAGTCAGAAAGATTCAAGTTCAACTCATTGGGCAAATCACTTAACCTTTGCTTACCTATGAGGCACATAGGTGCTCACAGTGGTTAGAATGCTGCATCTGGAGTCTGAAAGGCCTAAGTTCCAATATAGCTTCAAACTAGTTGTGTGACCAGAGGCAAGTCAATTATCCTCTGACTTAAAATGCTTGAGAAGGAAATGGCAAACCACCTTATTATCCTTGCCAAGAAAATTCCATGGGCAGCCTGATTCTAAGGGTCACAAAGAGTCAGATATGCGTGAACAACTGATTAAACAGCTTCAAAAAAATTGACTGTCAAGTTTTTAAACAGGATTTAGATTTTTTTCTTGAAAAATATTTTCAATTTGATGGACATAGATTTTAGACCTGAATAACAAATATACTAATTTAGAGACCATGATGTGCTCCATATGGTGGAACCAAGAGGTTAGAGTGGAAAAAAAGTTTCAATTCAAGAAGGACTGACTATTTCCAGCAATAAGAAGCCTTTTTTAAAGATGTAAAATCTGGGACCTTCCAAGGTTGTCAGGGACCCTTTAAGATATTCTTATACTCACAAAGCCATAGCTTTTCAGCAGATATCACATATGAAAAAGCTATTTTGGGTGACTGAAACACTGGGGATAAAAAATACAGAAGCTGAGTTTTAGGTCAGCCTTATTTTTTGATACTTCTAAGAAAATGAATAGACAGTGGTTTTCATAAATGTTATGGGAGGAAGCTAGTTCTTAAATAATATTTTTTATATCTTAAGTCATAAAAGTAATTTTTAGTTATATTTAGTCATGGTTTCTTTTGGGGTTTTTTTCTATTGGACCCTGTGTTTTTTCTCTCTCATAAAGATGTCTCTTCAGAAGAGGAAAAAGTAAATCTTGGCTGTACTACTTATAACTGAAGAATAACTTGTCCACATTCACAAAGATTAGATAAATAAAAAGTCATTATTCTTCCATGGACAACAATTTGCCTCTTTGTCTCTTCTACACTTGTGAAAATATAAGTTTACTTGAATGAGGACACTCAGAAGAAGTAGCAGCTGTTGTCTCAAAAGAAAATTTTATCTAGGACATGGCACACACTAGAGACCCTATTTTAGCAGCAAGGACTTTATGAGCAGGCTTCTTTTAGCTTGATACCTCTAGAGGTCATTTTTGCTTGCAAACAGAAGACCTTTTTGGACTGCACAGTATTATCAGATTCTGCCCAGCTAATAAAGTTTTCACCCCAGAGAAATTCTCAAATCTATTACATAGAAAGTTCAATTACTTCCCATCATAAAAGGATAAAAACATTTGGGGGTGGGGCAGGGAAGGGAGATGATGAACTTTTATTATTAGATTAAAAGTACTTTTGCTGTAAACCTTTAGAAAATCTAAATTTTTTTTTTCAATAAGAAAATAAAAATAAAAGCCCTTCTTCCAAATAAAAAGCCCTTCACATGGAAATATAATAAAGAGGGCAACTAGCTGGTGCAGTGGCTAGAGCACTAGGTCCTGAACTCAGTAAGACCTGAATTCAAATCTGAACTCAGACACTTAACATTTACTAGCTATGTAACTCTGAACAAATTGGGGTTTGTCTTGAAAAAAAAAAGAGATGAATAAGAAAAGAATTGTAGCATAGAGGGAAGGGATTTTGTGTTTGGAACCAAAATAGCTAATCTCAAGTGTCTTCTGTTTAGTACCAATGTAACTTTAAGCAAGTAACACTTTTTTAGCCTCAATTTCTTTATCAGTAAAATGAGGACTCTTAAGTTCTCTGAGTTACCTGTGCATGTATGAGATACTTAAAGACATCATATTTCCTTTAAGTGTTCTCTTCAAATATTTTCTAAAAGTTTTTCAGCAATTCGTTCCCTGGATATAATAAGAGCTTAATAAATATTTGATAGTTCCTTGATCACTGGAGTCCTCCTTCTGTAGGTTCTCCCCAAATTAGTCACGAACTTCCTAAAATAGAATGGCCAGAATTGACCACAATTATACAGATATAGTCTTATTAGCACAAAGTATAACATCTATGACCTCCCTGCTTATTCTCCTTTTAATGAATTCTGAGATTTTATTAGTTTTCTTGGCTTCATGTTACACTGTAGACTCATATTGACCTTGCAGCTAACAAAAATTCCCAGATCTTTTATAAATGAAATGATCACTTACCATTTTTCTCCTACATTAGATTTGTTAGACTGATCTTCTAAACCAACATATAAGATTAGCAACTATAATCACTAAATTTCATGCTTTGCCTTTATGACATGGGGGAAAATTGAACCAACTTTGATATGGCCTTAATTTATTTCTTTTCATAGTTCTGTGAATGTAGAGCCTTTCATATAGACAGTTATCTTATGTCAAGTAAATAAGGATGTTTTAAGTGCCTACCATGTCCTGGGCACTATGTTAAGAACAGAACATATAAAGACAGGTAAAGAAACAGTAAATGCTGTCAATGAACATTAATAATAGATATAACAGATAGATTGATAGAATGAGTGAGTATTTAAGTATTTATTTATGTGTCGGATATTTCTAAGTTTTGGAAATGCAAATATAAGCAAAAGAAAAAAAGGTTTCATTTCCTCAAGGAGCTTATATTCAAATAGGGGAAAGTATCACTTAAAAAGAAATGGAAAAACAAGCATATGGGATCAATTACACACTAGAGGCAAAGTTAAGAAGTAATCAGGGTACAGCCAGTATTTCTGATAAAGGTTTCATTTCTAAAATATGTAAAGAACTGTATCAAATTTAAAAGAATATGTCATTCCCCAGTTTATAAATGGTTAAAGGATATGAACAGATAATTTTCAGATGATGAAGTTAAAGCTATTTATATTTATATGAAAAAATATTCTAAATCACTATTGATTAGAGAAATGCAAACGGAAACAATTCTGAGGTACCACCTCACACCTCTCATATTGCCTAAGATGACAGAAAAAGATAATGACAAATGTTGGAGATGTGGGAAAACTGGGACCTTAATGCATTGTTGGTGGAGTTGTGAAACAATTCAACCATTCTAGAGAGCAATCTGGAACTATGCCCAAAGAACTCAAAAACTGTATATACCTTTTCACCTAGGAAGGCCATTACTGGGTCTATATCCCAAAGAAATCATAAAGGATGGAAAAGGACTCACATCTGCAAAAATGTTTGTAGCAACTCTTTTTTGTGGTAGCAAAAAATTGAAAAAGGAGTGGATGCCCATCAATTTGGGAATGAATGAATAAGTTGTGGAACATGAAATAATATAATATTATTGTTCTATAAAAAATGAACAAACTGATTACAGAAAGGCCTGGAAAGATTTATATGAACTGATACTGAGCGAAACAAGCAGAACCAGGACTACATTGTCCAAGATAACAGCAAGAATGTGCAATGATCAACTAGGAAAAGCTTGGTTTTTCTCAATAGTTCAGTGATCCAAAGCAATTTTAATAGATTTTTGGATAAAAAATGTCATCTGAATCCAGAAAAAGAAATAAGGAGACTGAATATAAATAAATACATGCGATGTTCACCCTTTTTTTTCTCTCTCCCATGGTTTTTCCCTTTTTCTCTGATTTTTCTCTCCCAACATGATTCATAAAGCATTGTGTATCAAGAATAAATAAACTTATTACAATTTCAAAAAGTAGTAAAAAAAAAAAAAAAAAAAAAAGAGTCAGGGAAGTCATGAGCTGAGTCAAGTTTTGGGTAAGCTTGGCTGACACAAATACTTGTTGAAATAAAGGTTCTTGGAATTAGGGTTTCTTAGGCAGAGCTTGAGAAATAGATCAAGAAACCAAAGGCTAAACTAGATTTGAATATAGAAGTGATACATGTAATTCAAAACTTTAGTTAGATCTTTGTAAAATATGATCATGATACCAAAGTTAATGAGTCACATATTCACTTTTATTGAAGCATAAACTATTAGGATTAGCATGCTTGAAAGGTTTTTCATGTGAGCTTGATATTGGAAAATGTTTGAAAAAGTCTAGTCTGAACCAAGGATCACTGCTTAAAGCCTTCTTAAGAACTTGTTGGAAATATTTTTATCTTTGTGTAATTGTACAAAATATTCTGGAACTTCTATTGTTCATGGAGAAGAATTCAGTATATGAAAACCCAAATTTTATTCAGCTGGATCCTATTACTAAAAGTCCAAAGGACTTTATTATATTCCAAAGTCTTCTTACAATACAAGTTAAATTCAGGCTTGGTGTAAGTAAGGCAAACAACTTAAGAATTAGAACTACCCAAAAGTAGAATAGACTGCTTCAAGTGGTAATGGATTTCTGTCTCAGTGAATATCATCAAACAAAGATTGGATGAATTCTTATATGGTGTAGAGAGATTCATGTTTAGTTACACACTGGACTAAATGACATTATGACTTCCCTGAAATTCTGTGAGTCTGGTATCTCTCATAGAAAGCAAATTGAGCTTTATTATATATTTATAATGTAACACTCATGGAAGACTTTAATATTTTCTGAATTTTATTTATGCCTTTGCTACTAAAATCATGTAATAATGAAACTTAGCAAAGCATGTTTCTTAAGGACTTAGCACTGAGAAAAAATGTAAGATTAGGTGTATAAGAGAAAACTTCCATTTAAAATAACATGTTCAAACATGATTCAATATAAGAGTGACAGTTTATCCCCACTTCTGAGCTATAACTGAAATAGATAGAGGGAAAGAGGAGGGCATTTTTCTTTTAGAAATGTTCTTTCAACTCACTTCATTTTTTTTAAGGTAAAGAGCTTTTAAATATAAGCAAAGAGAACTAAAGCAATGAACATAGATATTAATCTTGGCAAGTTGATGGAGGAAAAAACTACCAATGGAGAAGTCAGAATCACAGAATAACTTAGATTCACTCTCTTTATAAAGTAAGGTATCACTTCAAAAATACACTAAAGCAAATTCCCATAGAAGCCTTTGGGTTTTATGACCACTGGTCCACACGGTATGAATACTGGACGAGCATGGCTTCAAGAGGATTTAAAGAAATAAAAATTACCTTTGATGATAGAACACACTTTTTTACTAAGTTTTACAATTCAGAGTTTCTTCCTATCTTTTAGATTCCCAGGTTCCTGTCAGTAATTCAGTTCTTCTTGGAGAATCTATATTCTGCTCTTATTCCTTAAGTTTATTCATCATGCTTAACTTAGAATAGGTGGTACATAAACCCCTTTTAAACAACTGACACATGCACAGACAGTAGTATATTCATGCATCAATCAGGAAACAGCACAGATTTTTAGTATTCTCAGGATTTTTTAAAGGTACAAAGCACTGTGTTAAAAATATCTTCATTTGGTCAAGAAAGTGCAAAAGCATGATTCACTTGTAATGCTAGGAATAAAAACTAACATTTATAAACACTTTATTGTTTACATAATAAGTGGTATCTCATTTTACCCTCACAACAATCTTGGGAAGTAGGTCTGATTGTTATCTCAATTGCAGAGACAGAAAACTGAGAGAGATATTAAGTGACTTGCTTGGAGTTATACAAGTAGGGTCTGAAGTCAAATTTGAATACTGGTCTTTTGGATTCCAGTTACAGCAATACTGTGCTAACAAATTCCTATATTTTTAAACAAAATCTGTTCCTTATTTTAAGAGTGTAAATATTAGAGGCCACTAGGTGGTGCAATATATAGAGTACAGGATGAGAAGATCTGAGCTGAAATTTGGTTTTAGATACTAGTTTTGTGATCCTGTGAAAGTCATTTAACCTCTATCTGCCTCAATGTTCTCATCTGCAAAATAATAACTACATCCTGAGGCTGTCATGAAGATCAAATGACTTAATATATGTAAAGTATGTTTGCAAGATACTTGCAAACATTATATATATATATATATTTTAATTGTTCAACCTTATCTAACTCTTATTGACCCAATTTGGGGTTTTCTTGGAAAAGATCCTGAAGTGGTTTGCTATTTCCTTTTCCAACTCATTTTGCAGATGAGAAAACTCAGGCAAATAGGGATAAGTGACTTGCCTAGAGTCACATAGCTAGTAAGTTTCTATGCCCATATTTGAAGTAACAAAGATGAGTCTTCTTGACTGCAGGCCTGGCACTTTATCCACTTTGACACTATAAATGCTAGTGATGATGATGATGGTGGTGGCAGTGGTGGTGGTGTTAAAATATTGTTCCAGTTCTTCAGAATATGCTGGAAATCTTTATATTAAATTAAATAAATACCAAAATTTCAATGAAATATAATTTTTATCATTCTAAATAGTTTCATAATAGTAAAGATTATTTTAATTATTTTTATTTTTTTCCAACTTGAAGAAGAAAAAAAGTTCAGAGCTGTTAACCTTCCACTAATCTCTTCTTCAGCCTTTGACAATTTAGCTCTTCTCACCCATGATAATTACATCACAGAAATTAAGAAGTACAGAATCCATTGAAGAATCTATCCCAATCTGATGAGCGAGTAACAACTTCTGTATAAAATGCTTCTTTGGGCCACCAGGATGCAATTAAAATTTCTTAGCCTGAGCCTGTGTTTGGAGTTAGCAGATTTACCTTTGAACACTTCCTCTCCTACTTACTCCCTATTGAGTGTTTTCATTTGTAAAATGATGGTGATATAAAATCACCAGATAATCCCTAAGTCCATCCCAACCCAATATGGAATATGATTTTGTAATCCAGTGTTATTCCTGCCTATTTCTCCAGTACTGTCCCCTCTAAACAAATATAAGCTTTCCTCTGGGTAAATATTTCCAAATATTTTGGATCTTTTATTTTTCTTTTACCTCTACTGAATTATCCCTTCTTTCCTCTCTAATTATCTAGATACCTAACTTTCACTTCCCACAAATTTTCTTTTAGCTTCCTTCATGTTCTAGTTAAAATTTTGCCTTCTACAAGACTCTTTCCCAGCCTCTTAATGGTAGTGCCTCCTTTCTGTTGATTACCTCCAATTCTTTCTATGTATATCTTGTTTGTACAAGTTGTTTTCATGATGTCTCCCCATTATACTGAGAGATCTCTGACTGTCTTTTGCCTTTGTTTGTATCCCCAGTGCTTAGTATAGGGCCTGGCACATGATAATTATTTAATAATAAATACATACTGACTTACTTAACTCAAAGTCCTACTGAAGCCTTATCTCCACTTGGAGTCTTTCCCATCTTAGCTAATCTTTAGCAAGTGTCCCTTCTTTAATTCTTGTAGCATGTATTTTATATCACTCATTTAGTATTAATCATATGCTACTATTTATTATTATTTTACATTTTTTGTGGAGATGTGCTGTCTACTCTATATTAAGTCCCCTGAAAGGCAGGGATTGTATCCAGTACTTTTTTTTTTAATCTTTAGTGTCTATTAAAGGAATCATATTTTAGAAATCATTCACTAAATGCTTATTGAAAATAATGATTATGAACATAATTTTCCTTTGAGAATATGGATTAAATGCAATGTTTTTGATAAAAAGGAAATTAGATATAGGTAACAGAGAGATGAAACTATTTCAAATAGTACCAGTCCATTAATTTAATTCACATATTAGTTAATTCTTAAGAATGAAATTAGTTGACTGATTTCTCTAGTTAATAAACAACAATATTAACTCAACAAATGGTATTTAGCTAATATGTATAGACTATCATGTTCAGTGCCATTACTCATAAAAATGTTAATTATAATAATATAAATTTCTATGAGTCTTCTGCAGAAATGGTCTTTTTTAAGTCTCTTTGTTATAGTCTGTGATGATAGGTTAGATATTCTGTTTAATAGTTTTAGTTGTAAGCACATGATTATGCTCCATGAACAACTTTAAAGAGAGATGTTATCTCATTCCCTGACTTTCTCACATTTTATTTTTGGACCACTTGTTCTCAGTTCCCTATGTTGGTTTATGATCTTTCTCCAGTTTCAAAGTGTTTGTCCCCCAAAGCAGGGAAACAAGCAGAAACCTCATCTATTTTCTTTCCCCATATTTCCCTCCCTGGTATGGATCTGGGTGTCCTTGGTTAGAGGATTTACCCTAACTTTGTCATCTAATAAGTAAACTTTGTGAACTTTCCTCCATGTAAATGGAATAAGGTAAAGAGACATTTCATGCCCAGGAAACAAGGTCATTATCTCTTACAACTAGCTATTATATTCCTGTTATTTCCATATGTTAATGCTGCCACATAAGATCTGAAAAGACTTTGCCTCAAACCCTTGTATAATCAAGATTTCATTAAATTTAAAGGAAAGAGAGGGAGGGGAAGAAAGGTCCAGTGAATATTCATTCAGCTAAAAGCTACAATAATAAGAATTTCCTAGTGTAGCAAGGATGCCCTGGGCCATTATTTCAGACCCAGGACAGTTACATCTTCCCCAGTGAGGCTTAGGATACTGAAAGATTTGGGGATATTTCTCTTGTATAATCCTATGATGTCAAGCACCCATGTGTCTGTTTCTTGTATTTTTAAATACTAGTAAGTTTAATTTAACCCCTTACCTTCTATTATCTTTTATAAATGGATATTTAAATCAAAGATATAAAAGAAGTAGAAATGAGTACTCCTTCCAGCATCTCAGGACACACTTGACAAGTACCACCCTCAGTATCTAGTGAAAAAGAAGAGTAAGTTTATTCTTAGCATGGTTTCTGTATGGCATTGATCCCATCAAGTTTATTTCCAGATGAGGATGGCTGCCAGATAAATCCTTTTTTCAGACACAATAAGCTTTATCTCAAAGGTTATTTGGAAAGGGTCACTATTTGCTCCACTGGGCACTGAAACTGAGGGAATTGCAAAAACCTGAACATTGGAACATATGAATTTCACGCTCCCTTCACCTAAAACTGAAGAATAAATGCCAAAGGAGACAAAAAGCCAGGACTATTTTACACGGGCCCACTTTCTCTTGGAGATAAGAGACCTTTGACTTCTGCTGTACACCATTGTCTCTCACTAAATGACATGAGCAAAGGAATCAAATATATTTCTTAACAGTGAAGAGAAAATGGTTAGGAAAACTCAGGCCTTTTTGAACATATCCCCAGTTTTGGCTATTTAGGAAATTTAAAAAAAAAAAACAATTTCTAATTACATGATTTCCTGAGTGCAAACAATAACAGAATAGCTAAATATTCTCTAAATCTCTCCAAGGTACTTATGGTCCATGTTATCACCCCACTCCTGAAGACAGATTTTTTAGCCCCCAAATGTGGAGAATTGATATCAAACACTCCATTGCACTCCATGCATGTGCCAGCCTCTTATTATTCCAGAAATTTACTTGAGTTAAAATCCAAGGAAAGGACTGGCAATAAATTTCAAGGCCGCCGATAAAGGGAGAATGCAGAATCAGCTAAAGCAAAGAACATGACTATTGTTCAAAGTGTGTCAAAGAGATACAGAACTGGAATTTGACTCTGAAAGGATATAATTTATTCAAAAACAGAATAGGGAAAGAGAGGTTGAAAGAGTAGCATAGGAGTTAAAGATAATTTCATGGGATGAAATCTAGAAAATAGTCATGGAGGAAAGCATTTGGGAAGAGATAAATAGAAATAATGAGAGAAGTGATCTTTTCGTTGGAGAATACTACAAAGCAACCAGAAAGAAAAAGGAAAATAATAAGTCATTCAGGAAAGAGATCCCTATTCTGGAATGTACAAACATTATTATAGTCAGTTATAATAGTTCTCAATTTTTTTAGTTTCATGGCCCCTTCATAATTCTTAAAAAATTATTGATGACTCCCAAATGGTTTGTGTCAACATGGGTTATATCTATGACTATTTGTTATGTTAGGAATTAAAATATCTTAGTATTATTAGAAAATCAGTTTGGGCTTCACAGACCTCCAGAAAGGGTGTCAGGAATCATTGGGGACTCTTGGAACATACTTTGAGAAACTCTGCTCACCACATGCAATTCTTGCTTTTCTTATTTGCTTCTTTTGTTTGGATGATTTGAGTTTAAGTTTCCCTATTGCTGAAACTGGAAATGAGGTGATCATTCCTAAGCCTGATTCTAACTGAAAGGAAACTTGGACTTGCCTTCTTTCTGGCTCAGATTGGTTTGCTCATTCTTAGGCATGGAGGTGGCCTGTCATTTCTGAGTGCTTGCCAAAATAGTGCCAGAGTTATTGTGAACATCTGATTAGCTTTAGATCTCCTGCAATTTAGAATTCCCAGGCTCAAGACAAGTCTCAGCATCCATAGTAGCAGATATTTTAGCATGAGACACCATTTCTTTCCTCATCTGCTCATTAATTTTTCCCTTTCTACTTTAATTTACACATACTTTCTATTTCTTAAGGGCCATTTCATTTCCCAACTTTTCTATAGCTCTTTCTAGGGTACTTTATAAAATCTTTTCTTATTTCAACCCACATGGAACTCTTTGTTTTCTAAATATAGGATGTCCCAAAAGTCTTAGTGAAGAGTAATATTGTAATATCTTAAAATTGTACTAAAATTATATATATAGCATTTATTTGTATCATTCATGTAGTTTTCAATTTAAGATGTATATCAGTGTTATTTATTTTTTTACTAACTTATCTTGAGAGATAGAATAGCCAAATACATAGAACATTGGACTTAGAAAGAAAAGAGATCATTTTTAGAAACTTTACTTAGTACTTCGCAAATATCTCTTTTATTCTTTGATTTTGATTTGATTATTGAATATCAATGAGTCATCAATAGAGTCAGTATATCGGGTTTGAATCCAATTCAGTTGTATAACTCAAAAAAGCAGTCAGAAGATGACCTTAGATTGTCTCTTTTGAATGAGCAGGGCATATTAGAAATCAAGAATTAATAATACTTTTTCTAGATATGATCATGAATGAGTCAATTAACCTATCAGAGTTCAGTTTCCACATTTATGAAATCATAATAATGTTACACTGCCAGCTTCATAGGGTTGTTATGAGGAAAATACTTTGCAAATCTTTAAGTCATATATATAATATACACATATATTATAAATGTATGTATATATATACATATATATATATATATATATTTACATTTTTAAAATCTCTCCAATTAGAATTGTAACTTCCTGAAAGTAAGAGATTCTTTTTTTTTTTTTCCTTTTTCTTTTTCTGAGGCTGGGGTTAAGTGATTTGCCCAGGGTCACACAGCTAGGATGTGTTAAGTGTCTGAGACCAGATTTGAACTTGGATCCTCCTAAATTCAAGGCAGGTGCTCTATTCACTGCACCACCTAGCTGCCCCCGAGACTCTTTTCTGTATCTTCACATTGCTATGAACATGATAAGTAATTAATTACATACTAATTGTATTGATATTAAAAAATATCCAAATTTGTTTTACCAACATTGCCAAATATCTGAAACCAATCACCTTCACTAGTTAAAGAATATTCTCTTAGATTCTTTACATTTGCCATGATATAGATGAGTGTTCTCCTAGCTAACTTAATCAATTGTTTTTATAGAAAATATTTGTCTTACAAGATAATATTTGAGTTTGTTTTTTTTTTTTAATGTGAGGATAGAATAACTGTTGGATTAAGAAAAATGTTCTTTGTTGGATTTCTCCATAGGAATATAATTTTAGACCTCTCCATCATTATGATTTATGTATGATAAAGAACATACTGTACTCCTTATCACAAGATTAAATTGCTCGATAGATGCAGTTGGTTATTTGTTCTCATCTTGAGTTTGACTTCTTTTTTGATTGAGTTTCTTAGAGAAATAATTTTGGTTACCCAAAAGTGAATAACTACATGAAATGCTTATGAATTAGATTGCAAAATAAAGAACTAGCTTATTAGAATAGACAACTTCATTATTTTCCTGTCTGTCTTACTCTACTCATTCTAAGAAAAATTCTAGAGCCAAATAATGCAGCTAGAAAATACCTAATGGTTTTTGGGGGGTTTTTTACATTTCCAAGCATCTTTGTTTTTTATATTTAGGCATGTTATCAGCTATATTTCCCAATAATGGTTTTTCCTTAGGTTTAAAACTAGTTTAAAATCAATTAACTCTCAAACCTGGAAAAGGGTTTTGAACAAGGAATAATGGATTTATATCTGAATGAGCCTTAGAAGTCAGGTTCACCATCTGTATGGTTTTATAGTTTAAGAAACTGATGCTCATAGAATTCAATTAATTTCTGTAAGATCATTCATTGATGAGTGGCCAAACTAGGATTTGAATGTAGGTCACTGACAAAATTTAGTGCTGGGTAGAATAGTTCCTCCCATGTTATTCAACAAAACAACTAAAATTTAATAGTCTTAAGAGTGAAACATTTATTAATTATAATGAGATGCTTTTTTGCTATAATGGATACAATAATTCAATGGGAAATAAAAAAAAGAAACTGAATAGATCCAAATAATGTTTATAATGTTTAAAAAGCAGAAATGACAATACCATCAGTAGAGAATATGCATATTGTATAAGGCCATATGCACATATACAATTATATATGTATATACATGTACCTATATGTACATGGTGTGTGCATGTGTGTGTATATCAATAGGTATAGATAACAAACATGAAGCAAAAGAGTCAAAAGTAGTATTCAATTAGGTACTACTATAATGGTGATGCTAGTTGTGATGAGTCATTCTGCATTTACACCACAATGGCAAATATTGCACTGGGAAGCTTAAGATATTGTACATAGACTTTTTTTTGGGATAGTATTGGATGTAGGATTAGATCTAGCTGATAAGGGGCCTAGAAAGTTGTTTTGTAAACCATTCATATATATTTTAGGAAAAAATATCCTTTGAGAATGCTTCCACAAAAAGCCCAACAACATATTAGAAAGCTCCATATTGAGCACAAGGTATTCACTAAAACAGTATAGATCTTTTTTTCTCCCATTTTCTCCATTTAAAACTGGTGTTTTTTTCCCTAGTGATAATAAGGAGCATATAGCTGTGATCCTGGATTCTCAAAGTCTATTATTCTGAAGTATAAACCATTGCAGGGTCAAACAATTTGGAAAGGTTTTAAGTTAGGGCTAACAGGTATTCTCTATCTCTTTTCCAAAGACCAATGTAAAACAAATGCAGAATGATTCATTACTAAAATATTTCCCACTAAGGTGATGATTTGTTTATTCAAAAAGATTCACTAAAATTTACTAAGGCATAAAAGAATTCTAACTTGTAGAACTGGAAGGAACATCTATACTAAGGAGCCCTACCTACCCTGAGATTTGCAGTGTTAGTGGATAATTTTACAATGGGTCCAGGAACCTGGAGGGAGGAAGAATGTATCTTTATTCTAATATAAGTTGTTTCCTTTGTAACTCTACATATTTTGTTTTGTATATATATAAAAAAAAAGTTATTCTGAGATAGGATCCATAAGATTCATCAGACCAGCAAAGGAGTCTATGACTTCACATACACACACACACACACACACACACACACACACACACACACACACACACACAATATTAAGAACTTGTGATCTACCTTTAAATTACTGAAGTGAAATTTGGCTATTAGTTCTGTTTACAAAGTAATGGATTCATACTCAATGTTTCTGTATGTTTGTGCCTGATTGCTCTCCATTTGGAAAATACCAAGGGGTAAGAACTAAGAGATTCAGAAAAAGCACATCAGTCAGGGGTTTTTCATCACTACTCCAACAATTAAAGTCATTATGTCAAGTAAATAAAGTGCTCATTTGAAATCATTAAGACCAGGGCCTCAGTATCCCTCCTCTGTAAAATAGAAATAATATTTGTAATACCTAACTGAGAGCAGTGTTGGAAGATTCAAATGAGAAAATATATACAGAGTACTTGAAAAACATTAAAAAGCTATATATAAATGTTAGTCATTAACTAGAATCACTTTACTTCATGGACTGGACACCAGACATATCAAATATTTGATATTGTTGTCTTGAGTACATAAACTGAGGATTTCTTGCTTTGTGCTGCCTTAAAATAACTTATACTTTTTTGAAGTGATAATTTCATTGCTGAAAACATTCTGAAGCAATCCTTTGAAATAATCTTCAGATTGAGTTAATTAGCCACACAGAAAAATCACCTACATTACCTTATATTCCTATCTTATTTTCTACTAATGATTATATTATCTGGTACAATCACTAACCATATTTGCTGGATTTAATTACCAATGAATTAGTTTTTTTTAAGTAAGAAAAAGTAACTAAAATTATTCTTGAAAGCATGGAGTTTTGAGACTATTAAAATATTCAAAAGAAAAAGGCAACATAGGCTTTAAAAGATAGCTATATCTATCTTAAAGATAATATATCTATATCTATACATACATATTATATCTATATCTATGTGTACATAAATATAGATACAGGTTTATAGAAAGAGAGAGAGAGAGAGAAAGATGGAGGGAAGGAGAAAGAGAGGTTGGGGAGAGTCCCCGTTATAATGCCAAATTTAGTACCTAGCAAAGATTGCAGGTATACTGCCATACTTGACTAAAAAAAGAAATTTTAGAAATAATTTTAAATCTCTGAACTATGGCAGCATCTTTCAAAGTGACATTTTATCAGAGAAAATTAATTTATTCAATAGATATTTGAGTTCCAACTTAATGAAAGTCAATGTGCTAGTTGATTTGAAAGATATTGTATAATTTCTTCTATTGTTAAAATCCCTTCCATGTTTCTATCTATTTACATGCCTCATGCCTCATACATTTACAGAGACATAGTATAATGTATTTAATTTGTTATATATTTTTTCCAATGAGAGTTTAAGAATATCAGAATCAAAGAACTAATACAAATTCTGTAAAATATGACTTTGTCTTATTGATTCTGAAACTCAAAAATATAGAAATAACAAATAATTTTTTTCTAAAAAAATTTTAAAGTGTGATAAATATAATGTATGATATCTTCATTTTCAGGCTGATCTTGGGGAAACACCAACAGAATCTAAGAGTGAACCCAGACCAGCACCAGCAGAGAATGGAGTCAATCACACTACATCACTGGCACCAAAACCACCATCTCAGGTTGTCCACAGTCAACCAGCCCCAGGTAACTGACAATAAAAGTTTTGTATAATTCTTAGTATTGTGTGTATAAGGGAACTGTGTGCTTTGTTGAGTGAAAAAAAAATAAATTAAGACATTCATATATATTCCCTGAGAAAATAAATCTAATTCTTAGCAAGCAAAAAATAAACAAACAAACCAATACTTATTCCCTGAACAAATCTGTCACTCACTTTTCTTATGCCTCTTTTTGTTTTGTTTTTTTGAGAGGCATTTGGACTTTTCCCAGGACCGCACAGCTAATAAGGGTTATGTATCTGAATCTGGATTTGAATTCAGGTCCTCTTGACTCCAGGGCTGGTGCGCCATCCACTGTGCCATCTAGCTGCCCCTCTTCTGCCTCTTTTTAAAAATGTTAACAGTGATTGTAATTCATCTACCTTGCAAAGCATTTGAAGTATTAGTTTGTAATTATTTAGTGGTATAGAAAAATATGGTAATTTTCCAAATGTGAATTTTACTATAATATTGTATCTACCTTTAATGGATGTGCCTATCACTTTAAAGTCAAATTCAAATCCCCCTTCCTTCATGAATCTTTACCTAACTACTTCAACATTCATTAAATCATTTTTTTCTGATGCATTAAAAACATTTGATAAAATCCAACACCTATCCCTCTTAAAAACACTAGAGGATGTAGGAATAAAGTGACTTTTCTTTAAAATGATCAGTAGCATCTATTTAAAACCATCATATGTTATGGGAACAAACTAGAACCATTCCCAAAAAGATCAGGGAAGAAACAAGGTTACTTACTATCACTACTACTATTCAATGTTATAATTTTTTTTTTCCCAGATGACTTCAGTTACCATCTCTTTTCAAATAATTATCAGGTTGATTTGCCAATCAGTTGCCAAATCTTGTCATATTTCTCCCCAACATTTCTCAGATGTGCATCCTCTCCATTTTTCCATGGTAGTCCAGCCCCTTATCACCTTCCTTCTGTGATGTTTAAAAGGGTTCAGGAGTTTCTGGATAATTTAATCATTTTATTAATAATACTAGCAGATTATTGATAAAAGGATGTCATTTGTCTGTGTCTCTTATGCTAAAGATCCCTAATGGCAATAGAGTCAGAATTTATCAGCTCTTCAAAGAGAAAATGGGTATCTATTCAATTCTGATTGGTTAATCTAATGAGAGGTGGAATAAATTGGGATATATGATGTAGGTCACTTAAATCTTGTTCATTGAGACATTAATTTCCATATCATCTATCTTGATAATAGGGAGAATCCACATTTTTTCAAAACCTGTCAGAACAAACATAATGGGTAGGAACAAATCCATTGGGCCAGCCTTGAAATATTTTTTACTGTTTGATTAGGTCTTGGCTTGAGTAAATCTCTTAAGAGAAATTTCTCATACTGGTTGGTTTCTGGATGAGAAATAGAAAATGGGAAAAAATTTTGGTCCTAATACAAAAATTAGTTATTAAATATGAGAGAAATATTTATTTCTCATAACAGACTATTGAAATAAGATATCCAATTGTTTTCTTACGCTGGAGTCTTATCCCACTCTAAACCTTTCTCCACAAAGATGCCAAAGCAGTTCTAAACTATAATTATACTCATGTCTTCCTCATACTTAATAAATTCCAGTGGCTACAAATCATCTCTCCCATATGCATTTAAGGGTCTTCACAACCTGGTTGCTTCTTATCTTTCTATGTAGAAATCACTTTCTTCCATAGACTATATAGTTCTGTCATTCTGATTTCCTTGCCCTTCATCACACATGATACCCCATTTCTCATCTTTGTCCTTTTGAACTAATGTTATTTAGCTTGGAATACTCTCCCCCCTCACTTTAATCACTTACAATTCCTTAGTTTCTTCAGAATAAACTTTCACATATCACTTTCTATAGGAGGTTTTTTTCAATTTCCATAGCTATTAGTGCCATCTCTTTTAGGTTACCTTATTTTGATTTTGAATATATCTTATATAATTAAGAATTATTTATATATATATATATCTTGTTTCACTCATTACTATATAAACTTCTTGAAGGCAGGGACAATTTTTTCTATTTTTTTATGTCCTCAATGTTTATCACAGTGCTTGATATCTAGTAAGTGTTTAACAAATGCTTGTTGATTAATTGATAGACTTTAGAGATAAATTATATTCCTATTATACATGTGGTCTCTATCATTTATTTAATCATATGCTGTGTCCCATTGTTGTCAGTTTCATGTGACTTTGTCTTGGGTTTCTTCTTGAACTCTAAGCTTCTTGAAGGCAAGGCCCATATTATTCTTATTTTGCACCTTCTTATTTTACCTAGTATAGTGAATGCTGAAATTATATTTGTTTAAATGAATAATAAAATCAGGGCAAGGGGGAAAAGAGTCATCATGTAGTACAGTGTCTTTGTTCTCCTGACCACTTCTGAGTCTCTTTTGTTGGAGACAACAGATTATGCCCTCTAATCATAAATGTCTGACAGGGTTATGTCTTGAGGCCCTTTCTCTTCTTCTTTTATACTATTTCACTTGATCTCATCAGCATCTTTAAGCTGGTGATTCTGAAATATACCTGCCCTGCTCCAATCTCTATCCTAACCTCATCTCCATCTGCCTTTCAGACATCTTGAACTGGATGTCCAGTTGTTATTGTCCAGTCATCTCAGTCATTTCCAGTTCTTCATGACCCATTTAGAGTTTTCTTGGCAATGATATAGCAGTGGTTCACTGTTTGCTTCTTTCAGTCTTTTTTACAGATGAGGATACTGAAGCAAAAAGGGTTAAGTGGGCCTGCCCAGGGTCACACAGCTAATAAGTGTTTGTGGCCAGATTTGAACTCAGAAAGATGAGTTTTCCTGGCTTCAGGCCCAGCTTCCTATCTATTGCACATCTCTGGAATACACTCCTTTTCTCCTCTGATTTTGTCAACATTCTGGTAGAGCCTCTTATCACCTCTCATCTGGATAATTGCAGTTGCCTGCTGGAGGATTGGCCTGCCTCAGGCTTCTCTCCCTATTCCAGTCCACCCTAGATATGGACCCTAAAGTAGCTTTACTGTTCACTATGCTAGTGACTCTCTAACCTCCAGTATCAAATACAAAATCCTCTACATGGCATTCAAAGACTTTCATAACCTAAGCCCTGTCTACCTTTACAGCCTTTTTACACCTTACTTCCAGCCAGGTTCTTCAATCTTCCCATACATATCATGAATAAAACATTCTTTCTCTTACCTCTGAGCATTTCCTCTGGCTATTCCCCAAGCCTGAAATGCTCTCCTTTTTATAATCATCTCCTACTGGATTCCCTAGCTTCCTTTAAATCCCAACTAAAATCTCATCTTTACAGGAAATTCTACTGCTTTTCCTCTGCTAATTATTTCCAATTAATCCTGTGTATAACTTGCATATATTTCTTCATTTGTTGTTACCCTCCTTAGATTGTGAATTCCTTGAAGACAGAAATAGTCTTTTGCCTTTTTATTTTTTAGCACTTAGCATATTGTTTGGTACATAGCAGTACAAAAAGTGTTTGGTGAAATGAGTGAGTGATTCTGATTAGTTTCTATTATTACCAGCATAATAATTTCTCATACTTTCATTAGTTGAAAGATTTTGACAAAATAAATAAATAGATTCTTCAAATAGTAAATTTAATTCTCTTAACTTAGAAATGGAAGCCGAGGCTGGTAGATTCCTAGAACAGCAGAGTTCTGAGACTGAAATGCTCAATATAATGAGCCCTGGAGGTATGGGTGGGGAAAGAGGAATAATGTGTTTATCTAAGAGCAAACCAGTTTAGGTCAGAAACAAAGCAGGTCAAAGCTTCCTGGCTTATCAGCAACAGATTCAGACTATAAGTGACAGTGAGACTCAAGTCTCACAAACAAAACAAACAAATGCAAAAGTTCATTGAAATTGTGTAAATAGCTACTGTGAGAATCTTGGCTTCCCTTCTCTGCTGCTACAGTGACCCACATTATTTAGTGGAATATGGAAAATGCATAGGTCACACAGATACAAAAGTTTCAGGATTCAAAATAAAACACTTCAAGCTTTTGATTCTCTAACTCTTTTGTAAAATGAGGTATATTTGTTCCACAAATCTTCCAGCACTGTTTTAGGAAAATGCTTTGTAAAGTGTGAATTATTTTTGTTTTTGTTACCACCACTACCTCTGCTTTGTAGAAGTTAATGTTAATGTCTCTTGATATTTGTCGATTTCATAAAAATGAAAAAAGAACTATCCCTGAAGTCAAAAATCTGTGATTTCATCTCAGTGGGACCCTTTCCATCTATGCACATTCTTTTCCCATCTTTAAATTATGGCCTTAGAGAGCTTCCTGAACTTCAGAGATATAAAGTGAATTGTCTGTGGTCATGCCAAGAATATGAAATAAATTTTTGCTGACTGCTGACCATTCTACAAAATACAATGCTTCCTCTTTATAAATGAAAAGAAAAAACTTTTAAGTGAAATATTTTCCAGATGTGGATTTCAAAGTTTTACATACCAGCTGAAAACTAAGTCATTAAAATTCATGAAAAATAAAGGTTCATATTTATAATCAAGTTACTGATAGAATTTTATACTTCGACACTTTGCTATTTTGATTTGGGCCAAAAGGTGGCAGCAGTAATCTTATACTGTATTTGGTTTAAAAAAAAAAAAAAAGGCATTGAGCCTTTAGCTCCTTTGAATAAAATTCTCTTCTCTCCTCACCCATGTGAACTGAATTTATGATTTCATTTTTTCCAGGATTTGTTTTCTAGTCATACAAATAAAAAAGGAATAATATTTGTTTACAGTGTCTAGATTCTCTATGTAACAACCTATGTTTGGAGACATACTTTATGCAGGAAAATGCCAAAAATAAATCTTTTCTTGCTTTTTAATTTTAGGTTCAGTTAAAGCACCTGCAAAAACTGAAGATCTTATTCAGAGTGTCTTAACAGGTAAAGTAAAAATACCTCAATATCTAGATTTCCCTGTTTTAGATTAACATAAAGGCCCATGTATGTGTGTACACTCAGATGCTCCTTTTATTTCTTTGAATATTCCCTTGATATTTCTTTTCTATTATAAGGAAACTTGTCACTTTATAAGCATAGCTTTTAGTACCTAGTTAAAAATTAGATCTATGACAAAATTACTGAGGAATGACTCATATTCAGAGAGTATCTTAGGCCCCAGCATAATGACTCATTAAATAATAACACCTGTTTTCAAATAAAAATTACTAAAATGCTTTTCCATTAAAGCCTTCCTTTGATACCTCATTGTATCACAGAAGTGACCCAGGTTTTATAAAGTCTTTGTTAATAGAACACAAACTGACATATCCATCTAAGTGTAACAGATTCTTTTTCATGTGAAGACTTATGTACTGTATCTAATTTTGAAAAGTCTTTTTACCAGCCTGAATATGGAACATTTTATTTTTTTGGCCAAATTAACTCTTAAAAACCATTTATAAGTCAGAAGTAAGTAACAGTCTTCATCAATGGAGGGAGTGCTGATGAAAAAGAAACTAAACACTCTAAGTATTGAAATAAGAATTTCAAAATAACCATGGATGATTTATTAACCATAATATTAATCACAGTTGACCACAGTGTCCTCAGTAGACCTATTACAGAACCAACAACAGATGGCTATTGGAAATACCAAATCATATGTACCTTTGATAATTATAACTAAATGAAATCTGAGAATTCTTCCAATTCTCAGATTCTATGAATCCACCTATGGCACTTCTTTATTAACCTTATAAATGTATTTTCTACAGATCACATACTTAAAACTGTTTTAAATGGAAAACTATGATTACCAAAATTCATAGGCATATATTAGACAAGAATTTACATAGTGAGATGATATTAACCAAATTTGTTAACTAATTAGTTAACAGAATAGAATCACTTAGTGATCAAGTTAAGCCCCAAAGAAGAGATGAAAAAATGTATCTGCCTCCAGGAGGACACTCTGGGTGTGGAGCATTGCATATACTGTCAGACTAGATTGATATATTTGGTTGTTTTTCCTGAATTGCTTTCAAGAAATGACTAGCTTGATTTGGGAGGGGGAGGAAGGAAACCAAGTCTATTAAGTGCCAGTCACATAAGTGCTTTACAAATATATCCTGTGATCCTCACAACAACCCTGCTAAATAGGACTGCCATTATGCACATTTTATTGTTGAAGAAATTGAGATATAGATTAAGTAACTTATCAGGTGTATCACAATTAGTGTTTGAGGACTGAGTTGAGGACTTGCAAGATTCCTGGCATATTGCTCTACCCTCTATAATTCCTAGCTGCAACTATATTTTAATAAATTTACATAAATATAATTTAAAAATGAAAGTCACATAAAAATAAAATATAATAATGAAAAAATTTAAAGATCACATGTAAAAAATGGCAATTTAAACCCAAGAAAGCTAATAAATAATGGTATCTACTTTTCACCTCAACTGCTCCATAGAAAGAGACTTGAATAATGTACAGATTTAAACCACGAAATAAAGTGAAAACTTATTAAGACAACCAACAAATACATTTTGGGACAATTATTTAGTTCAGGATTTTGGAACACATTCTGCTGATCCAGAAACAACAAGATTTGAAAGCTTTGAAAGTTCTGCAGTCACATTCTTTCTAGTGATTTACCTGGACTCAGAGATTGTTTATAACCTCATTTAATGTTTCTGCACCCACCCAGATAAGCAGGTACTCCAGCAGAAGGGCTGGAGTTTACCTTCAATTCATTTGATTCAAAAACTATATATTTGGCCCTTCCAATGTGGCAAGTGCTATGTTAGATAGCAGAAGTATAATTCCTGCATGTATTTTCTTTAGATCATATAATGTGCTCACAAATAAAAGTATTAATTAAAGGAGAAAATGAATTCTAAGCAATCAGATTAGTAAAAGCCTGGTATATAGCAAGCAGTACATGAATTTAGCCATGAAGGGAAGTAAAGATTGGAAGAAATGAAGGTAATGATGCAGTGCATTCTCTCTATGGGGGAAAGCCTGTCTAGTAGATTATTTGGGATGCTAATTTCTTGACTGATTTTTTTTTTTTTTGCAATGTCAGTTATTCTAGTATCAATCTTTCTTATCTATTCTATAATTAATTTTCTTTCTATGTACATTGTTATTAATGTCACAAAAATACCTGATTTATTCAAAAGTTACATTTTTTTAAAATTTCAATATTACAAAGCTGATTTATTTTAATTTAGACCATATTTTAATCTAGGGCCTCAAATATTAAGAGCAATGAATTGATGACAATTCCACATATTATAATTCAGAATATTTTAACAGCAGCACTCCAGCTTATCTAGAGATTTTAATTCTTTGGATATATACTCTGCAAAATTGCCCATCTTTCCCAGGATTCTGAAAAAAAAGCAATCTGACCCATTATTAAATTTGACTTGAGTGCTCCTAGTCTTTTTGTCATCTGCTACTGTGTTTTTTGCAGATGTGGAAGCCCAGACAATTGAGGAGCTAAAGCAGCAAAAGTCTTTTGTTAAACTTCAGAAGAAACATTACAAAGAAATGAAGGACCTTGTGAAGAGACACCACAAGAAAACCACTGACCTCATCAAAGAGCACACCACAAAGTACAATGAGATCCAAAATGATTACTTGCGAAGGAGGGCTGTCCTAGAAAAAAACGCAAAAAAGGACAGTAAAAAGAAGTAAGTTGAATGCATGCCCTTTCTTATTTTAACACCAAAATTCTGGGACTTGTTACATGAAATTTGAGGTTCTTGGAGGTTTTCTCCTAAGAGAAGACTTTTGAACCTGGGGTCAGATGATATGTACAATCCAATCTCTGTTCCCTTACTAATTATGTGACTTAAGGCACATCATTTGAATTCTCAACTTCAGTTGTCATATCTGGAGAAGGAAGGTTATTAAGACTACATTCCCTCTGAAGTTCTAATTTTATGAGCATTCCAGAGAAAATAATCCAATCTATCCCATCTCCTGTTGCTTTCAGTTTAGCCTTCTTTTAAGAGAAGAACATCTCTAGTGAGACTAAAGGAGATAAAATAAATCACCCTACATGTAATAGGGCAACTTGGTGGCAAATGGGATAGAGCACCCCACCTGGAGTCAAGAAGACTGAGTTTACCTCTGGCCTCAGAAACTTACTATCTATGTGTCCCTGAATAAGTCACTTAATCCTATTTGCCTCAGTTTTCTTATCTGTAAAATGAGCTAGAGAAGGAATTGCAAAACCACTCCAGTATCTCTATCCAGAATACTCAAATAGAGTCACAAAGAGTCAAACTCATTTGAGATATCTAAATAACAACAAAATATGCATTATTTTATATAGCCTTAGTCATTGAAATCCTTGTGACTGAATTTTGCTCTGAAAACAGCTGGAGGAGACAGTTAAAAATGGTTTAAATCAATGAAGGGTTCCAAGATAGGACAGTAACTTATAGTGGAAATTTTTTATATTCAGGACTTTGTCTTCTATTTAGAATATAAGTACCTTGGATACCAAAGGCAAAGTAGGTGGTCAATGAATAGAGTCCTGGATCTAGAATAAAAAGGATTCATCTTCCTGTGTTCAACTTTGACCTCAGACACATATTAACTGTGTGACCCTAGGCATGTCATTTATTCTTTGTCAGTTTTCTTATCTACTAAATGAGCTGGAAAAGGAAATGCAAAGCATTCCAGTATCTCTGCCAAGAAAATCCCAAAAGAGGTCATGAAGAGTAGGACAAAAATGAAAAAACTGCACACAAAACCCACCTTAGATAGGCAAGAAAATATAGATACATTCTATCTACTAATTTGAAGATTTTTTGGCTAAATCTGAGTCTTTACTCTTAAATAGCAAGGTCTAGATAAATTCAGTAAAGTAGTTTTCA